>NC_052018.1:86786504-87137754 GCF_015832195.1 Motacilla alba alba
TGTAGCACCATCACAATGTGTATAGAATAGAAATGTGAATATAACAGGCAATCAGACTCACCATGAAGAAACATAGGAACTATAGCATTCAACTGAAGCTCAATGGAATTCAAAAGTTACTGATCAGTATCCTGACCTTCAAGACAACCATCTGAAAATGCTAAGTGGAGGAACAGACTTTTTTTTTTGTTTCTTCATAGCCAACATTTTGCTCTCCTCATAGGATTCATGTTTGCTGGAGCTGTGGGTTTCAAGCTGGGACATTATTAAAAGAACTGAAACGTAGAATTTGGATTTATTTCAATCCTTCACCTGGCTTGGAGCGGAGATATGAATTTCGATGCCCACATCACTGCAAGTGAGCAGTCTAATCACTGTGTTAGTAGATGTTAGGATTGTCAAAAGGGAAGGCAGCTTTTATGATCCACAGGAATTAGAGTTTTGATGCCCTGTGAAGCAGGGGGGGATGAGGACCTGAGAATGTAATGGCATAAGGCCCTGAACAATCTGTGTCAGGTGGGATATCCTTTGATGGGATAACTTTCCTTAGGAGATAGGTACAAAACTGAAGTCATCCATCGAGTGAATTATTCTCAGCAGTCTGAATATATATCATTGTTTTAATCATTTTTTCTTCTGAACTTTTCACTTCATTCTTCAGGGCAGAACTCCTCATACTTTCATCATACTTTAATAATCTACCTCATCTACTTAGAGCTTTCCAAAGAGTGTTTTGGCTTTGTCTGTGAATGTGTTTGCACTATTGGCATATTTCCTGATCTAATTTAAAACGGGCTAAGAGGATTCTGAAGAATTCTAAGAGAATTTCTCAAGGAAGGAGATGTTAGCAAAATGCAGAAGCATTTCACAACTGAGCTAGAGATGATACTTCCTTCTGTGTCCTGCCCAGCCTTCCTTTTCCCATCCTCACTTAGAGATTTGTGGGCTGACTTTCAACATGTCTTCTCCATTTTCTCCTCAAACACCTTTTATGTTTAGGGGGTTTGGGTTTTTTGTTTCTGAATTCCACCACATCCTCCATAATATTCTGTAAACTTCATGTTTCAAAGACGTTCTAAGTCTTTCAGATTGTTTGGCAGAAAAAGCTCTTTAATCAAGTTAGAAAAATGTTCATTTAGACATATTTTTTCCAAATATTATACTAATGGGATACCTACAGGTAAATCCAGTGACCTATTCACACTGCTTTTACTATATTTAGAAAATACCAGACTATAGAGATAATGACTGAAAGGCTCGGACACTGTTCATAGCATTGAGCTTATTTGAGCTAATAGTGAATCCATCATCCATTCTTAAGAGCTGGCACAGGCTACTTTCTCTTTTATAGATATTTTCTTTTGAGCATCATTTCTTTTCATCTTCCTTCAGATATTGAGTGTCAAACAGCCATAACTCTGCTTCAAAATCTCTTCCATTTTCTTTTTTTTTTTTTTTTTGTTTCCTCTTACCACTGCTAGCAGAGAACCTGATGGTCATACACCATAGCTGTTATATATCATTGTGCTGGTATATATTGACTTGAATCATTTAACCTCGTCTCTGCTTTCTGAAAGGTCGAGCACAATACTAACACATCATATGTCTATGATCTAAACAGGCAGTTATCACCAAAATGGGTGCTAAAATCAAGAGTTCTTATGGGTGCAAAAGATTTATTCTCATTCCCAGTTAGCTGATTTCTGGAGAATGCTGTGGTTTACGCAAAAGAAAGCATGTTTTTTTGATGGCCACAATACTATTGAAAAAAAATGTTTATAATACCTTCAAAATAGTCTTTAGGTTTTCCAATTTTCACAATAACATAAATGTACTTTCTTCTCTGTGGCAGATGATTGAAAAAAAAAAAAGAGATTTTAAAATCTGACTCATGAAACACTGAGTTTCTGGGTATGTTTTTCTCCTTCCATGAGAGAAAAGCATATCCACAGAAAAAGAAAGCCCTCTTTTATAACTTACTGTATTCTTCACTGCTCTAAATTGTCTTCTCAGTGCAATATGTGAACTTGCACCACCAAATCAGATGTTTCTTCTGTAGGCTGAACAAACACAGGTCTCTAATTCATGTATTGCAGCTCTTGAGTCATCTTAGGATACCTCCACTGGACCTCCTTCAGTTTCACAGTGGTTTTTTGTGCCCTGGGGAGCTCAGATTGGGTACAGTACTCTGGATGTCATCTGAAAAGTCCTGAAAAGAGACAATAGACACCTCCCTTGACCTGCTGTCTACAATTTCACTAGTGCAGCCTAGCACACCATTGACCCTCCTCCCCCATTAAGGCATATTGCTGACTCATACTCAGCTTCTCTGCAAACACAAGCTGCAGCAAGAGTTTGTGGCCATGCAGTGCAGGGCTGCAGCGGGTATTCTCTGCTTTCTCACCACAGCTGTTTATTTCTTGGCTTCCTTTTCATGATCTAGGTGAGATACTGCTCCTTTATCTTCTCCAGTGCTGGTGGAGCAAGGCAGGATAAATTGTGTCCAAGAGTAAGTTAGTGATGCTGTTGCTTGTTTCTGGATACTGATAATATGTTATGTAGCCATCTAGTCAATATAGGCTATAATTAGGCATAAAATTCACACTCAAAGAGCACCAGAACTTTTCAATGTAGAGTGCTTTTGCAGCAAGCTCAATAATGGAGGAAAGTTTCCTAAAGGCTGCTCCTGTCCAGTTACATATCCATATCTACTCCAAAGCTGCCTAGTTGCTATTTAACTGGAGACACAGATCATGACGGTATTCAGCTTGTGTGCTCCATCTCCCAACACGACAATTATTTATAACTGTATTGGTGATGGACACTTTCCTGAAGTTTGTTATGTCTTTGTCCATACAGCCTAGTCACTTCATGCTGCTACATCTGGCTGTTCAAACCCATTTGTCATTCCTGGACTCATTCCAGAATGGTTTGCCAAGCCTTACAGACTGATGCATTTTCTTTGCTGTTATTATGTTGCCACAGTACTTTATCTGGCAGCAAGAATGACAACTGCAGCAGGTCACTTTAGGGTCATACAGCACTCTTCTTCTTCGTTATATAAGGCTGTCATTGCTTATAAGTATTGTCTTTTAAACCAGGTGTAAAGGAGGCTTGACTGTGTTGGATGGCCAGCACCATTCCTTGATTTATGCTGTGTAGGTTATGTTACAATCTTTCTGTGGGGGGATAGAATAGAGATGGTATAGAAAATAATCCTACCCCTAAAGAGCTGCAGCTGGGGCAGTTATCAAAAATGAGAAGGCCTAACTTCAACAGGCCACAGCTGTGTAATAAGAACAGCAGGAGTTATAAAAGAGTGGGTTGGCTTGTCAAGAGAACACTCCCCGAAGTAGGAAGGGAACTGGAGTCAGTCGGTTACTTGGTGAGAGAGGACGGGTGTGCTCAGAGGAGCTGCTCACTAGGAAACACCGAAAAGGTACGAAACCATTGTAATAAAGAGATGATAGTATAGAATTCCTGTTACATATATGCATATATGACAACATCTTTCCCTCTGCACTATCCCACAATTGTCATTTAAAGAGACGGCTGCTTGGGACAGCAGCAGAGAAGCTGAGGAATGGGGCCATGTGCTTACCAGGTGGAGGCATCCCAGTTAACATTAGAAGAACATCTGTTAGTTGTCTCAGAGAAGTATTGAAGGGGAAACTGTGATCTGCTTATTGAAAAAGGGAGATGCTTAGGAAGTTGCTCTAGAGAGAAACTTTCTCTTCTTTCTGACAGAAAATACATAAAGAAACAGGAGTCTGATAGCCTCAATGACAAAGATGAGTTGTGCTGGTAGGAATTACACTCAGGACTAAGAAGGAAGACCTCAGGCCATCTGGAAAGGCTGGGTGGGTAATCTTGTGTTGCTTATTAAATTTTTCAGTAAATGAAAATCTCCAAAAGCCAGATGCTCTCTAGGACTTGTCTAACTTGCTGGGAGAATGTAAAGGGAGCTGCGAGACATGATGTTAGCAGGGCTACAGTCTGCCAAGGGGATGTGTGCCCTGGGATGGTGCAGTGCTGCCTTCCTCTCTGTACAATACACACAAATGCAAACTGAAGACAGAGACTGCCTTTCACATCAAGAGTGTCTATGTTCAGTTAATATTTCATTGCTCTTTTGCTCCTCTCTGAGTCATCCATTGTTCTTTGTTTCTGGGGCTTCTCCATGAGGGAGTTGAGTCTTTGTGATATTAATTTGCTTTGTTTTTTGGGAGAGAGTGCCATTTAAAGCTATTTGTTAGCTTGCTTTCTTTATTCAGTCCAAGTATTTGACTTGTTTCTTCTTTTGTATCTTTGTCCTACGTGGATTTTCATGCCTTCTTTTTTTGCGTTGCTTCTCTAAAATGCCAAGCATCATCTTCCAAACTGCTATTTATATGTGTGTCCTAAATTATCAACTTCTACCCAATGGACTGAGAAGTACTTTGTGCTTCCATTGCTCTTATTGGAATTTTGCTTTGTTTAAAAAAAAAAAACAAACCAGCTAGATAAATAAGTAATGTGCTCTGTTTACATAAGTAGAGCTGTGCCAGGAACAATCTGGCTTTTAACTGAATCATCTGACCTTGGTTTATATGGTAATGTTGTGGGAGAAGGGACATATGTGTACCAAGACAGATATATTAGTGTTCAGTAAAGTTAGTCATCAAGAGAAAACACCACCCCAATAGCTTATAGAAATGACAGATGTGTATATAAATATATATTAGAAAAAAGAGAAGAAATGGAAAATGTTCACAGAATTTCATATCCAAATATAAAGGAATGTTGTAGTTTTGATAGCTTAAGAAGTATTTTTTTTAATCTTTGAAGTAACAACTCTTTTTTTTGGAGAAGGATTGCTGATAACTGAGAAAAACATCTCAAATGTTAATGTCATTCTGAGGCAGTTCTGACCACGTAGTATGAGCTGGAGCAGGCTGAGTAACTGGGCTGACATTTAATGTGAGTAGTATTAGTGTGGGGGATCTTCTAAGTACAGCTGTCATCGTGAGCCGGTTCCCAGAGTAGGAGGATGATAAGACCAGGTATCCAAATAAATCCTGCTGTCAGGTCTGCCATGGTATCTCAGGCCTGAGCAAGGGTTCAATTGCTAACAGCAAATGTGACACCACTCTGTTCTCAGAGCGCTGGAGATGGCTTCTCAAGTAGCTATGTTGCAGATGCTAAGTTTTCTAGAACCTCTAATTTTAGTGAATTATTTCACCTGAACACACATATCCTGAATATTCAAAAAAATGAGATTTGCCAGCTTCTATGCCTATAACAAATGCAGTAAGATTTGGTTCTAGAGAGAAAAGTAGAAAGTACCTCAAACGTGAAACACACAACCAACATTTACACAGGAAGAAATGACACTTTGTCAGTTGCCAGTCTCTGAAGGGATCCTGTATTCCAACAGAGCTGCAGGCAGTTGTGAAACTCACATAGGTGTAAGCAATGGGAAAAATAATTTCTACAGTGTTGGCCCACAGCCAACAGCAGAAAGGATGTGTTCATCTTTCAGGACTGGCCTTTTCTTGGCTGAGGCTCCATCAATGATCCAGGACCTGAACAAAACTTGGGGCTTAGAACATGGAGCAATACACTTGGAATCAAAAACTTCATTAATGCTTCAGTGATTGGTACACTGACTGCAGTGAAACATGCAGCAAATGTAGCTCATGTTTTGCAAATAAGTTTATGATTTTTTTCAGAGGTAATTTTTAATATTGCCTGGTATAACTGCAGAAGTTAATGTAAAACTTCAGGAAAAACAAACTGGTGAGGCTTTTGAGCTGGCTGTTGACACACGTTGGCTTTCTTTGCTTACTCAGAGGAGTCAGACACAATGTGCACAGCCTTCTACTCTCATCTTTCAAGTCTCTTTCAAGCTTAGACAGCTTGACAGCATTGTTTCAATACCTGTCATGGGAGAAGCCACACTGCTCCTTTTCACTAAAGTGAGTAGGGTTGGTCCCACGCTTCAAGAAATGAGCTTTTCTGAAGTGTAGTTAGAATTTTAATGAGTACAGAGTAAAGTGTGAAATTAAGGAAGCTCAAAAATATAGGTGTAATGAAACATTTCTGTGATTCCATAAACAACTGATATAAGAACTTACTTGGAGTTGGGTATGTCGTTACTTTTTTGGGCAAAAGATCACCACTTTCTCTATAGTGCCTCAGAATTTTTGTGAAATATTCTAGGTGAAATTCTTGGATGATGAAAAACAGCAGAATATCATGGAAGAAAATGAGGTTTGCTAAACTAGTCTAGATAATAATCTGATCCCTGGAGGGTTTTAATATCTTCACAAATTACTAAAACACCAAAATCATCCAGCCAAACCATCACTCAGAAAATTAATGTGCCCTAATGGGTCATGGGGACTATATGTATTTCCTGTTCTGTCCTTCATGACAAACAAACTACTTAAAATAGTACACATGTAAGTAGGTTTCTGTGTGGTAATCAGATTTTAAAGGTAAATAGTTTTTCACTATTTGTACAAAATTGAAGAGCTCTTTTCTTGGTGCACAAAGAAAAGAAACTGTAAAAAATCAGCTCATGAAAGTGAAGTATCCCTGTGCTGGCAAAGGAACAGATCCTGTTCCTTTATTTGTTAATCAGATAATCTGTAGGAAAAACAAAAGAATATGTTTCATGGTAAAATGAGATGACTTTCTCTCAGTACACTTTTAGTATTGTCTTTGTTATCTAGTATGTGCAGACAGGGTGTATATACATACATTTGTGCTTATCTTCTGGAAATTAAAGTGTATATTCTGAGTGGTCATCAAAATTCACTGTAAGGAGCAGTGAAGCTCAGTTGGCTAGAATAATTTTTAAAAGTTCATGGGAATTGATCAAAAACTAAATAGAGGAGGCACCTTAGCCATTGTCTGCTTTTAAAAGCAATGCGCATATGAGAATTTTGATACGTGTTTCCTTTCTAAGAGGAATTTTATTTTATTTACTGCTGCAGTTGGAAGGAGAAAATATGAGTAAAGAAGGATGGTTGCACATGCAGGGTGTAAGATTAAAGATTAGGCTTGGATATGTCATTTGTTTTAGCCAGTGGCTCAATTCCCCATATGTAAAGAGGAGATAACTCCTCTTACCATACCATTAATAATGTTATTGATTAATTTTTTAACCACAAATTAACCCAATGGCAAAACAATCTATAGCAATAGTGTATGTCCTGCAGAGCAGCTAATGTTTTATTTCCTAAGAGGTGTCTAAGGAAGACAACCTGGCTACTTTAACAGCCTAAAAGCTGCAGTGTAAGGAAATATTTTGCCAGCCCTATCCCATTTTTTCCAAATAGCAGCGCTTTGATCCAGTGTATTGGAAGGTTGTCTAACTTGAGCAGTCTGAAACAGCTGGTGTCTACATACCACACCATTTACTGATTTGCACCTTCTGTAATTCCTTTGGTATTCTTTGCACCTACTCACAATCCCTTATTACTGACATCCTACTCTAAATTTGGCCTTCAGCATAGATGCTCATATGAGATGCATCTGGCTTTACAGAGAAATTATCTTCAGATACTGAAATACATAGTGAAAAGACAATTGCTACTCAGGCATGAACATCTCTAACTCTCTGAATATATGCAGTTGCCCCAGCTGTTATTTACCCCACTGTGCCCTTGCAACTATGCAAAATTTATATAAAAAAGGAAATGAAAGTAAAAATTGGCAATAACTGCAGCACAAGTGATGGCAACAATTTACTGTCCCGCTATGTGTTAGCTTCAGCTCTGCTGGCAAAGAGACATCAAGTTTAGAGAGAGAAAAGGAAAGCAAAACAGAGCAAAAGAGACCATAATTTGTAAGTGGACATAGCAGCCTCCTCTTTGGGTGAAAGAAGAAATTTTATTCGCTTCTTCTCTGGTTTGAATATGAAGACATATTTTAAAACAGTAAATCGGGGACAAGAGCATGTTTAAAATTGAAAGGTCTTGGGTATGTGGAGAATGAGTGATATTGTAAGTACCTATTTACTGTAGGAGGTTTACTGTAATGTCTGCCAAACAGTATCCTATGCCTCCCATTTGCCAATTAAGTCATTCAGCAAAACCAAATTGATTTCCTGACTGCACTGCAAGGCTTGATCCCTGGACAGAGATGAAAATCCTTTTTGCAGTTCTTGAAGATTTATGAGGAAAGAAATTCATGAGGATGTCTTGAGACTTGCTGAACAAATACATAATTAGAAAGCATTTAAGGCATTATGATATCTGCATTCTCCATAAGGAATTCAGGGAAGCTAACTAATTAAAGCAAAGAGACTACCATAGCTTCATTTCAGCATCTTTTTAGAAAATACACATATGGAAAGCATAAGGTAAATATGCAAATGCACATGTACCCTCTATCCCCTCTTGCTCTTTTACTGATTTTTCAGTAACTATAATAATAGTTTAACTAGGTAATTGGATCATTGGCGCCAAAAGCAATTAAAAACTAATATGTTCAGCTAGAACTAATGATGGGATTCAAGAGAACTGTGTATCATTCTGTCTTCAGCGTGCTTTGGGATTTGAAAAATCTGTAAACTGACAGAACACTTGATAAATGATTCAACAGGAAGTGGTCTCAGTAACTCCATTAGTCTTTCTTATCTTCACTGTATCTGTCATCCAGCTCTCCACACATCACCTACCGAGCAAATATACTCACTTTGCACTAGTGTAGATGATAGATGGAACAGGGCAAAAAGCAACTGAGGTGCTGTGTTTATTTATATGTTATAAGCTGTAATTGATAGATCCTTTTCTGAAAGGTTATATGGACTAATAACAGTAGAAGAACTTTGTCTCCCTATGCCTGAATAACAAAGAAGAAAGTCTTTTGGAAGATTGTTAAAGGCCTCACGTTACCTTACTACAGACATCTTTTGCTATATCACAAAGTCACTGTGAACTTGTGACCAGTTCCTGCAAGGAATTCCAGCTTACACCTGGGAAATGGAAATGCTGGCGTATCTACAGTAGGGAATAGAGAACAGTGCAGAGATTCCTGGGCTAATTATATCTATGGGATTCAGTGCAACACCTTGACAAGAAACTATTCAGGAACACTGAAATGGGATAGCCATTTTCATGTTGCTTTTTCCAATCCAATAAACCTGCCTCTCAGAAAAAAAAAAGCTCATTTGCTTGTGCATAAGGACAATCTGGGAGCACACAAATTCTAGCAGAAAGCTTCACTGCAACATATAGATATATTTATAAGGGAGAAAACAGTGCCTGAGTAGGATGTCTGTGATGGAGCAGGTAAGCTCTGTCCCCTCAAGGAGCCTGGATACTGCCCCAGCAGTCAAAACAGAAATGTGACAGAACGTGACCTTGCCAATAAGCATCAGTTTGTGGGGGCAACACACCAGTCATGAAGTCAGCCAAGGGCAGAATCTCTGTGGTGGCTGTGTCCTGGTCTTTGAACTGGGACAGCTGGTTTCACATTTTCTGTATGGAAAACCTGGGAAGAAGAGTCTATTGCCTGCTTGGACATTAGTTAGCCACCATAATGACTGGCTTTATTTTCTTGCTCTTCTGCTCCTCTTCCTCAAACTCAATAATGAACAATTTGATTGACTTATTATAAACCCAAATATTTTCTAAGATATGAAATCTGTGTCTTATACCCATTTCTATAAATTGAAGCAAGTGCTATAAACCTGGAAACAAGAGGTTTGACTTTCAGTTCACATGCTGAAACATCAGCCTGGGTCTAGTCAGTTAAAAGGATGGAACTGGCTTCTAGCTAATGACTAGACAGTACCCTAAAATTTGTGTTCTGACTGTACTGGAGGCAGTAAGAACCCCCCCCCCCCCCCCCCTTCTCTAAGGTAGATTTCCATGAAAAATTTCCTTGTCTGGGCTACAAAAGGACACTGGTTATGTTACATTTTAAAGAAATGTGATACACTGTTCTTACTTCCTGGTGGCCCCTAGCCAGCTCCACAGGGAGTACTGTACAAGGGATTGCTGACAAATTCTCTCTTCAAAAGCCTACAGGTGAGACTTTTAGAAGATTTACCTACAGGCCCATATTCAGTATCCATTTTTAAATTCATATCTAGGCAAGGAACATGATAACCATAAATGGGATTTAAGCTCCTAGCCACTTTCCTATAGGCTCCAGTATGCCAAGTCTGTGCCTACATTATTTTCAGTCACTCCTTTCCTTAACCTACATCTTTGTCAGCACATAGCCCATTCTCTTCCAGAACATCCTTGAAGATGCTTTAGCATTATAACAAAAATAAGAAAAAAAGGTTCTTTAAAAATGCAGCTTATTATACTCTTTGCCCTTATTTTTCTGCTTTTTAATGATTTTTTTCCTCACTTCACCAATCATACCTAGAGGATTTCAGCTGTTATACACACAGTAGCTCAGTTACAGAAAATGAACTGATTTCCTCAAGAAAACTGTGACTGAGTGACATCATATCACCAACATGTTTGGCATCATGCAAGGGCATTCATCTATCCAAGTAAAGTCATGCCCAGTAAGAAATAATTTTGGAATGTGTTCTATTTTATCTCCTTAGATTAACACAGTGACTTGGGCTCACCTTTTAAAAAAATTATCACTGAGAGATTTCAGAGCTGAGTTTATTAGCCTGAAAGGAGGTGCTGAGGAGAATTTAATTTTCTGCTGTGTGTTCACTCCCTTGCTGGGCAGGCACCTTGCATTGCTTGGGGGCTGTCTGTGCCCCTAGGGCAGAAGCATTGTCCTCTGTGCTGTGTCACCCTCTGCGTTACAGGCAGCGTCTGTCAATAGACCAGCAAGTACTGGGGACTGCGTACCTTCTTTGTAGCTGAAGTATTGTGACTTCTGAAGTTTCCATACTGATAAAGAAAGATATCAAATACAGCCCAAATAAAAGGTATTGTGTCTAGTAAGAACATGACTGGACCCTTTCCATACAACTTCAGTCATTCAGTAGAGGATATTTCCAGCTGAGAAAAGGTAAAGAGTCATCTGCCATATGGTATGTCAGGTTAAAGTAAGTACAGTCTTATCAACCTTTCAGGGTTGTTAGGATCAGAGCATAATTCATCCATGTATCCTCATGTACATCCCTTACTGTTTTTTATTTAAATAAGCATTGTCTCAGGCTGCATTTTCTTTGCATTGTGTTTTAAACAGGAAAATCACTTTAAGCCCCCTCATTGCTTTAATATTTCTGTGGGAGGCAGTGATTTGACTTTATTTTTTAAAATTACTCAAGAGTAAGACCTGTAAATAAGTTGATTTCAGATCTGTACTCTTCTCTCACTGAAATTATAAGAATGTCACCCAGACAACTGGGTGGCAAAGCTGGTCTTGTTTTCTGTTGAATCTGACATTTCCTGTACATAACCTGTATAGAAATATGATTTATAATACCATGAGCAACTTTGAATACTTATTTTCATTGCTGGTAACTCCTGGGTTTTCAGCAGCAGCATAGATGATATCTATTTGTATCTAATATTAATTCAAATTCACAGTCATGGATGTAAGACCACTGAAAATTTGAGAATAGAGAGTTTGCACAAAAGCTTGATTTTAACACTCATTCAATGCTAACTTTTGGGGAGGGGAAGAACGAATCTCTTGCATTTTAGTTACTGCACACAGGAGGTAATACTAAATAGACTTAAATGTATCTGCAAATAATAAAATCAAGGAGCAAAATAGGTTAGCCTCTCCCTGATAGGTTCTTTCTGAGACATTGTGGGTACCCATGCTATACTTCCAAAGTTATTCCCATAATGATGAAAGTGAATGTCTTTTTTTTTTAAGGGGCAATTTCTGTGTAGCTGCCTAGCTCCTGGGACCTGCAGCTCAAAAAACTGTTGAAAATAACTGTTGATAAAGTCACGAGAAGTAGCAATATAGCAAAGAACAGAAAAATCCAAGATCATCCCTCACTGCTTCGGACCTTTCTGAGCTGTGATCAGTTCTTGCCCTTCTCTGGGCTGACAAATGCCCCTTTTGAGTTGTCTGGCCATGCCCTGTGCCCTTATTTTACAACAGTAGGCACACTCATAACCAAGTGTATGGTTTCATGTGAAACCACAGGAAATGGTGGTTTCAGCTATTTTAAGCCTGAAAGTGGGCAGTATTTTACAGCTGGCTTGATTTCAAGAGACCATAGCAGGTAAAAAAAGCTTTTTAACTTTCAGGGCTGTACCTTAAGCTAAAATATCGTAAGCCACATCAAGAGCCCCAGATTCATGATTGACAATAATAATAATTCCCACATTTTTGGCAGCTAATCTGTGATTTATTAATACCCAAGTTGGGAATTACTGACCTTGGCAAAACAAAAAGTTTGTTAATTCAGTCAAGGCTACTTTTCACATATTTTATTTGGCATTCTCCCATAGACTGCAGCAAATCAAAGGGCAAATCTGGAAGCAAAAGGAAGGCACTGGCTCACTAGTTAACTGAAACTTTTTTCCAATTTAGCAACTTCGTTCTGGGGCCCCCTAGCCAGAAATTTCTCTAAACTCAAGGCTGGAGGGGGCTTTTGGAGGCTGTAGGGCTTGTTGCCAAAAGTTGGCACAGACGACTCTTAGTGAATTGGTGACAGCAGAGCTCGGATAGACGTTCAGCGCAAGGTGAGATCCTACCTATACACAGGCTTAACAAACCTGATCAAAACCTTCCTGCTTTGTTTTTTCTTTTTTTAAATCCTGCAGTAGAACGCTAAGGAAAGGGAACGGCGACAAGGGCAGTGCAGCAGAAGGGAAGATGGTTGCAGGAGATGGCCCGCGGTGTCCAGTCCCAGCGCGGCAGCGCTCGGCCGGCCGGGGCAGCAGCCGCAGCTTTGGCTCCCGCCGTGCCCGCAAAGCGCGACCACAGGCAGCCCGCGCCTGCTGGAGCTCCTGGAAGGCGGGACAGCACACGGACCCCGCCGAGCCGGCAGCTCCCGAGCTTTGCCAGCGAGCCCCGGCAGTGGCCCGGGACGGGCGCGGCGGCAGCCCCGCCCCGGCAGAGCGGGCTGTACCTCCCGGGGGCGGGCTGAGACATCGCGAGTGACCCTCGGGGGGAAAGCGTCGGCTGGCCCTGGGAGCGAGGCACAAAGAAACTTTGGAGACCTTCAGTGCCGTGCGAGGGTGAGTGATTGCAACTCTTCTGTAACAGGAAGGGGGATGCTGTGGATGCGTTTTCATGTTCTGAAGAGTGTGATGCTAATTTTGCTTATTTTCACCAATGCAATCCCAGGAGTGTTGCTCAGATAGAAAACCTGTGCTAATTTGCTAAGAATGATTTTCAGTTTGCCTTTATGAGGGGTGAGGTGAGAAAGGAAGAGAAGAAATTGTTTCTGCGGAGCTGCAGCAGTGTCCCAGGTGCTCAGCAGGGCCTGGGTGCTCAGGTGTGCTCCTTGTCACCCTGAGCATGGTAGGAACAGGTGAAGAAGGAGGGTGTCAGTAAAGACAGCTGGTAGGACTCCTGCCCTACTGGTTTTAGGGATCAGTTTGTCTGTGGCAGAGTTTGGTGCGCTTCTGCTAATTGAATATAGAGCTCCTGTTGGTCTCAGTGGGATGCTTTTGCTCCAAGGCCATTTGGGGACTGGCTTAAAGGTCAGTACATCACTTGTTAGCAGTCAGGAGTAGCCAGCTTTTCTGTGTAATGGATGTACTCTGCATTTGGGGGGAGTGGGGAGAAGAGCCTTTTAGGTCCTCTGAGACCACTCTTTAGATTAACATAAGCTGCTGCTGGAAAAAAATATTTTGGATCCTGCCTGCTGCCTTTAGCTTTATAAACTTTGTAGGTCTTTCAGAATGAGATAGGTTCCATTTGCATTGCAGTTCTGAGGATGACTCTCCAAAACACAATACCAAGGGGTAAAAAGTGTGGGTTTGTGTATGCAAGTTGCTTCTTCTCAGTGGTGGGAACTGAGGCCTGGCTGGTCTTTGAACCTGGGATGCCACTGATCGTAGCCAGGTCTGGACTCAGGCTCCTCCAAATAGCCTCACACCTTAAATCCTAGTGCTCTCTGTCATCTTCCATGTTCTTTCCCAAGATCCATTTAACCTAAATTGTAGTAAGGTTTTTGAATTATCCTTTTGTCTGTGCTTGGTTGTATAACCATGGGCTTTGAAATGTGTTGCGTGTTCAAAAGCAAGATACTGCCTTTCTGCAAAAATGCACCTGTCTGCATAAACACCTGTGTTCCTGGATTTTCTCTTAAAAAGAAGGTGTCTGTAGTGCTGTGCTTAGGGTGATTACTACACTTCTGGGATTCCCTGCTTGTTTGAAGCTTGGGAACTCAAATTGCTTGGCTCTTCCTGGACTCAAATCCTTTCAATTGACTTGAAAAACCAAACTTTGGATGTGTAATTTTCAAATGGGAATTTGGCTTCTTAAAAGCCGTGATATCCTGAGATATGTTGTTACTTTGTTACTGCACAGAGAATTTTAAAATCCTCCCTTGGTGCTTTTGTCCAAGGACCTTACCGTGTAGCACCGAGGCTAACTTTCTCTGAAACCAGTGAAAATCATTGTGTTAACCTCAGTGGTAGCCGGCTCAGCTCTTCTGGCTTGTAAAAGCACTCAAGAGGATTATAACTGTAGAGACCAATGGCATATTGTAGCTGTGAAAGTCTCATTTCAGACACAAAACCTTTTGGGTCTGCACACTGGGCACCACCTAAGATAAAAGTTGTTTGGGGTTTCCTGTGGTGGTATTCTCCTGCAGCAAAGGTGGAGTTTGTTGAGTTTGTTGCAGCAAAGGAGTATTTGTTTGTTTGGAGGATTTTCACCTCTTCAGTAAGGGAAGCAAGAAAATAGGCCCTTGTGTGTTTTCTTATGCAGCCTTGAAATCACATTAAAGAAGTTCAATTTTCATTAAGATAATCTCCCCCCACTTTTTTTTTTTTTTTTTTTTTTTTTTTTTTTTTTTTTTGCATTCTGGCCCTGAAAGTTTCACTGCTGTCTGAAACTCCTGATATCCACATGGGTCAACCCCACTGGAGAAAAAACACGGGTGTGTGACTTTTTTGACTTTTTTCACCATCTTAGTGAAATTAATGAAATTGAACTTCACTGAAATTGGTCACTAATGTGAACAAAGATGTGAATGCTTTAGGGAGAGAGGTATAGGAAAAGTATGGGGTGCATCTCTGAGACGATGAGGATGATTCTGGTTGAAGGAACAAAGTTCACTGGACTCCAGTTTCTCTGACTGGTGAACCTGTCTGTGGGTTTTGCCACTTGCAGGGCAGGAGCAGATGAATCTCTCAGGTGTTGTGTGATGGTGTGCAGGCAGATTAAGGGGTGTTCATGGACATGAATCAGGGTCTTGTTACTTAAATAATTTGAAGTAGTGCCATGCTCACCTCTGTTCCTCCATCCCTATTTTGGCGAGCACTTCTGCAGTGCTCCTGAGGGATAGCCTGTGTCTGTCCCCAGTGCACTGCTGCTCTGCATGGCTCCAACACAAGCACCACTACCTCTGGTGCCCAGAGCTCTGGGTGCTGCTACCTGCGTGCCAGCAGCTGGCTCTGCCTTCAATGCTGCTGTAAGTAGAGGTAAATGGCTTATACAACTTGGGTAATTTCCAGCTAGGAAATAATATTTTTTGTCTTCTGAGTCTAATCACCCAACATGTGGTGTCTCCCCAGGGCCTGGAGAGCACCATCAGTCAGTTGGTGCTTCGGCTGAAGTATCAGTATTAAAAGGATGGGAGTAAAGCTTTGGAGGTGTGTGAAGTGGTGGGAATTAGTGGAAAAGTTTGCATCTTTCTAGAAGCCAGTCTGTTCACTGGCAGGAAACAAGATACTGGACTGTATTTGGGGGCTGACACCATGGCTTTGATAAAAAGTAGAAAAGGCTCTGGTCTGGTGTAGTTTTCTCTCTCCAGTTGTTTAGGTAGCCAAGCCTCTGCTCAGAAGGACAAATGGACAGTAGGGCTGGCATAGCCTAGCTAGCTCCTAGTGACTTAAAAGCAACCAAACAAAAAAGTCTCAGACAACCTTTGTCTTTGAGGAGATATGTTACATAAATTGCAAATTTTAAAATATTCATTTTTGCTGTGCTGGTATTTGATATTGCAGGATCTGTGTGATTGTATCTCACTATGACCTTGCTGGTGGTGAACTTGGAAGCAAAGTGAGATGGCTTCTATAAAATTGATGGTGTGTTTAAAGCTGAGCAGTATTTATGAGTCATATTTGTTGGACTAAATCCATGGGTGAAGCACTATTCCGTATGTTACAGCATCTGTAAAATGGAAATATTTTTCTTCATTCGAAACTTGCAGCAGGCCAGCTTGTAAGTAGCAAGACTTTTACCCAAGATTTTTTGATGGATGGTGGTATTTCAACATCAAACTTCTTAGATATGTACAGTGAAATGCGGCAAAAAACAGGTGTAACTGTAATGCTTCCTGTGAATCATCCCTAGTCTGAGACTGCCCTCTCTTGGAGGCCATCAGTTGCTTTTTTTTTTTTTTTTTTTTCCCCTTCTTTCCTTCCCCGGAGTGGGAGCTTGGTTTTTCTTCTGGAGAAATCACTAGAAAGTTTCAAAATAATTCAAGATACTTGCTGCTCTATTCACCCCAGGGCAGAAAACTGTCTTCTAGGTGTTGGGATTTTTTCTTTAATTTTTACTTTTCCTTTAGAAACAAGGGAAACTGATGGAAGATTAGAAATAAATCAACCTTTCAAAGCATTTCTTTTGCATCTAGCAAGGGTAGAGTTCCAACAAGCCAAAGGGATGTAGAAGACCAAACCTTGCTGAACTTTGGGAGGGATTTCAATGTCATAGAATCTCAATGCCATAGGAAATCTTGCTCTGTGGTAGTGTGCAGTGCCCTAAATCTTCTAGCTGATCATATATGATGATTTGAATTGCCTTCTGCTTAAATGCTCCAAGTAACATCTTTTTAGTAATATGACCAGGGCAACAAGAAGGTATAAGGACTAAAAGTTTTCTTCAGCTAAAATAATGCTGAAATATGTGTTTAAATTTAGCTAGGTTGACAAATTAGTCCAGACCTGTTTATCCAGCCCCCTTCTGGTGTCTAAACAAAAAAAAAACCCAAAAAACAAAAACAAACAAAAATATTTTATTCATCTATCAAGGTTTTAAAAAAAAAAAATTCCCATGTGCTTTAGCATGACACAAACTTGGTGTGTAAATACTCTGCTATCCTGCTGTTAAAAGCCTGACTTGACAAATTTTTGTGAGTAGTTATTATTTGGTTTAGAGAGAAGAAAAATTGGAATGTTTCTGCTGGCCTAGGAGCTAATTGATTTTACTTGACTGTAATACTCCCCTGAAGCCTGATTTTTACCTAATTTCATGGGGTATCCTGAGATCAGGGGAGAGATTTGTGATGTTCTGATCCATGTTCGTGACCAAACCAACATGTCCCTGACATTGAGAGTAAACCAACAGGCAGAAGATAGTCAGACTTGTAGCAGAGAAGCAATCCAGACAGGGCTGAAGGCATCTCAAGGAGGCCACAACAGCTCCAATTGTTTTTACTTCACTTGTTTGCAGGGGCCTCTTCTCAGAGTGAGCCTACTTGCTTTCAGGTTGAAGACTTCAAGGGGCCAAATTAGTTTATTGGTTTGTCTGTGGTCACATTATTGGGCACTTCATAATAAAATACTGGAAACTTGGGACTACCCCAGATTTTGAGTCTTTGCTGTACAAAGGTCACTCAAGCCTTTAGCTGTCACATATTCCCAACAGTGTTCTTCAGCTCACTGGATTGGTGTGTGTTGTTGGTTTTGCTACAGCAATTCCAATGTAGAAAATGCTTTATCTTTTCCCAGGAGAAAAAGGAAATTAATTGATTAATACTTGTTGACTCACCAAGATCACAGCAGCCTTCAAAGCTGTCCAGTTTTAAAAAGAGTATTCTGAATGTCTGTCTCTGTGAAGACTAACTTTTCAAGGGTGAAATAAATTATCTTCTCTCTTCTTCCTGTGCAATTAATAATTGATTTGTCTATTAAGACAAGAAAATGCCCGATTTTTTTTTTTTTGTTTTACCCCCACAAGTGGAAGGAGCATTCTCCCATGGTGGTGGGAGCATGTTCCTTCCAGAGCCTGTAGGGGGTGGAAGATTATTTCGGCCTCAAACCTTAATTCAGAGGTGCTGAATAAGTAGCCACTCTAATAGCAGGAGTTTTAAGAACGTACTTCCCTAAGATGCTTTAAACTTTCAGCTATAGTGGAACAAATCCTTTAAGTTCAGTTGTTCTCCTGAACCCTGGCTAACACCAAAATTGGAACAAGTGCTGCTCTGAATGGATACAATCTAGAATAGCTGCTGGAAAAATTGGCTTGGGCTTTGAATTTTTGTGGGCTTCAGTTGCTTGTAGCCACCATGGTATTTCAGCACAGAAAATGGAAATAAGTAGCCAGTTTTTGGTAGCATTTGACACATCTCACTGTATTCTGAAGACTAGGACAACTTGTAATGGTTTATATAGAGATATCTTGTGCTCTTCTGATGTTTCCAGATCTGGGACTTGTGGCTTCTAACCAGTGAGTTCTCAGCATGTTTCATGTGAGAAAAGTATTTAAACTTTCTCTAGTCTCTCCTTTCTTGCTGGAAAGGAAAATCATCAATGCAGGAAGACGAGGGTGTCTTTTAGCTCCCACTCCACTGATGTGCTGGGGCTGGTACAGTTGCATCAAAGTTCTTTTTCCTCCTATGCCCTCTTCAGCTTGGGGACAAGGAGCAGGATGGAGAGGACAGGAAGGTAGCAGCCTAGTAGGGACAGCAGCTGGGAAAGGTTGCTCTGGGAGGTACAGCAGATGAAGGCACAGTATTGTGCCTTATTCCCTTTGGTAGTACAAGGACAGCACACAGGTGCTTTTGACCTTTGAAAGGCAATGCTCTTTAATTCTCCTGAGTGGAGAATGGTGATAGAAGACAGGGTTTTACAGGGTTGGAAGGTAGTTTAGTTGGAGGGCAGACTCCTGTGAAATGTACTCCTTGGCATCACTGCCCCCAGGGGCTGTACAGAAGATTTCTGCTGTGATTTGAGACTGCAGGGTTCCCTGTTCAAGAGAGCAAGTGAGGGAGAGGCAGTGTCAGTGCAAAGACTGTTTTTTTATAAAACCAGAAAATGGCAGGTCAGGAGAGAGATTTGAGTGGGGCACAGCTACAGATTGTGCTGTGAGACAAAATGAGACACATAGTTTCCTGCACAGCCCCTGGTATCTAATGGTCTGGCTTAGCTCTGGCTGCAGTCTGTCCCTCTATGAGATATTCAGGCTCTTTCCTTTTCCTGCATATTGTCAGGACTCTTACAAGAGCCTAATATCCCTGAGGTCTCTGTCAAATTGGGACTGAAACTCAGCAGATATTTATTTTAAAAGGGAAAATTAAACCCAAAGCCTCTCTGTTAAGTGAGGCAAGAAGGGCAGCATAAATTACTGAATAATTTGCTTCTATTTCAATGATGTAGTAAGATTATTTTTCTTAGAAACGGCTTTTTAAAATTTTTTTTTAAACCCAGTGACCTTTTTTTTAATATCAGACTGCAGATAAAACATATCTGAAAGTCCTAAGGCAGTGTCTTTAACAATGATGTTTCACACATGCTCCAAAACCACCCATAAAAACACATGTGAAGAGTGGAAAGTGTTTAGTTTTCTCCCTGTGGGCTCTGTCCCTGTGCATGAGCAAGTCAAACACCAAAAGAGTAGCAGTCAATGACGTTTAAATCCAATTGATCTGTGATCTAATTTGCTTCTTGCTTACCTACTGTTATGACCCCAGTGTTTGTGTGTCTGGGGTCAGCACTGGGGTAAAAGAGTATTTGCAGTGGCTATTGGAGAGCCACATCCAGGCTGACTGGCTGCTTCCAGCCAAAGAAGAGTCCTAGCTAAGTTCCTCCTTTGCTCTCCCCAAATGAAGCATGAATCTGAATGTACCTCATTTTCTCAATGGCTAATTCTCAGGAAGCGAGTTGGGATTTTGGGATCTGAGGTATTTCCCCTTCTGTGGAGTTTGATTGAGCTCTGCTAGCTCAAATGATATCATTAGTAATTTTGAGATTTGAAAATACTAGGAGCAGAGATGAACAGACTGAACAAGATATACCATGCTTTATTAGAAACAAAGGAAAAAACTAGCAGAGCTCAGACATCCTCTTGTAAAAGCTTTTTTTTTTAGTTTTACCGGAAGTTGAGAAATTAAAGACATTTGACTCTGGCATACATGCAAATGCAGAACCAAGCTTGGAAATTTATGGGAAAGGTGAAGCATTCTCTTTGCTCGGCCTCTGAGGCTGTTCCCCAAAAGGTGGCAGTCTCTGCTAGCAGGAATGTGTCTCTAGCTGGCAAATGGATGCTTTTCCTTAAGGTTCATTCAGTTCAGTGTTCTGCATCGGTTGGGTTTTTTCCCTTCCCCTCCTCCCTCCATAACCTTTATCTTTCAAACGAGACCAGCAGCCTGTATATTTGACAAATATTTGTCTAGCACTGTAAATGCACACAGACTTAAAAATGACCTTTGAGTTAAACCAGAGCAGATTCCCACACGAAAAGGAATTAGTTATAGTTAGGGGTTTTTTCCCTAAGCTGTGTAAACAAAAATTATTAGAATGCATGCTATGAATGCTTCATCTCTGCATCTGTGACTGGGCTTCCACAGCTTTTTAAAATGTCATCACAGCTACAACCATTCCCTAAAAACATGCCAAAGGCCTGGACCTGTGCTCTTCAGTTATAAGGAAAGCTTCCTGGTTTATGCAGTGCTCGCTTAGCTTGGGTTGACACCTGGAGGACTTGAAGCTGTCCCTGTGTTGTAATTCAGACCCTGTGGAGCTGGAACTCTGCTTACTGATGTTCTTCTAGTGGAGCTGTATTTACTTGCCAGCCTGGACTCTACTTCTCCACAAGCACAGTTGTTCCTGAGCTGCTGCTGGGTCTGACAGCAGCAACAAGCCTGTGGATCTTCCTGCAAGATCCAGCCAGTGGTCATTATGGGGACAAAGGGGGATGCATTTCATACCCTGATGTTTCCACTTACACACGAGTGAAGAGCTTAGTGAACTTGGGGAATGGAATGGAAAATGTCTGCAGAAGCAGATAATTCTGTCCTTCCATTTAGGGACAGAAACCCAAGTTTACCTCTTGGGACACTCAAAGGCATGTGCTGGTTATTCCTTAAAAACATATAGAAAAACAGACTTTCCAGAATGGATCTTTTGCACTTAGAGGCCTGACATTATATTTTAGGCCCTTTGTTATGTAGGGTTAAACTAACAAGTGTATTCTAGAGACAGTTTCACTGGGACTGAGCTTTCTGCTGTGCAAGCACTCTAAAGTAGTTTTGTCTTTACAGCATGACAATTTCTATGCCTCTTTGCTTGGACTGAAAGGAGCTTCATAATAATAGTAGTAATAATAATAATTCAAACTAGCATGGTACCATTAGAAATTGGATTAAACGAATCTCTTTTTCATTGGGCCTGCTCTTGGATTGTCTTCTCTTCTTTAAAAATGAAATTGCTTCGTTAAAAAAATCCGACTCAGCCTCACTAAAAAATTATATGACTTGGAAGAAAAACCTGGAATTCCTAGAATTTTTTTGGTGCAGAGAGAATTTGAGAGTATGGTACTAGTTTGTTTTTTAAGAATGCATTTAGTTGTTTGCCAGATCCTGTGAAAGTGATGAGTGTAAAACCCAGCTTGCCTCACCACTGATCTTTTGGGAGAGCATTTGGTTTCACTGTTACCTGCATTAAGGCTACACAAAATGAGATAAATAGTCAAAAGCCATCAGCACAGAAAATGTCTAAGGGCATCTGATCCACATCAGGGAAGGTAGATCAGAGCTAGAGAAGATTCAGATCACAGAAACAGTAATTGTCAAAGGCACCCAACATCCTCTGTACAGCAAATAGGCTTGGGACTTCCTTTCTTGGGAAAGAAGCTACTGAGAAAGTATGGACAACAGTTTTTTGATGCCACAAGGAAGGAGAAGATGAAAAGAGATTTTCTTGCTGCTGCTTATAATCATAGATCCAGGGAATGTGAAAAATTTTAGCGGGTTTGGGATTTAAAGCAAGGGGATGTGGTTTGTAATGTCATCTAAGCAGTTGTGCAGAGGCTAGAGGTACAAAAACTTCGCATGGGTTCAGGAGTGTGGGATTAAAGAATCTCACAGGAGACATGGGAATCGTGCTGATCCTGGCAGAGTGAGGTGTCACCACATGCTTGCACTAGTTTTGCTTTTTCCCCCCCCATTATCTGGTATTTGCCAGTGTCAGAAACAGATTAACCTAGGCTGCAGAGAGTGATGTGGCCAAAAGATGGGCCCATCTACTGTGTGGGTCAGTGGTTTTTAAATGCTTCAATAACTAAATTTCATGTGGATAAGAATCCACAGTTTGGAAGTCAAATCGTTAAAGATTCTCTTTGTATTTAGGCAATCATGACTTCTAAGTAACTTTTCTCCTTTCAAAGAAATATTTCACAGATGTAGAAAGAAATTGGATGACCTGGATTATTTCACAATTGATGTAGAATTTCCTTCCATATTTTTTACCCTTTCCCCTCTTGGCTTGGCACACTGCAATTTCTCACTAGGGGCCAGATTGTGAGAGATGAATATTCTAACTTCCACAGAAAGTTTCCTGGAGGCATTTGGCAGAGGCAAAAACCTCAGGTTTTTTTTTTCTATCAGAGGTGGTTTTGGGGTTTTTAATCTTTTTTTGGTAGTTTTCCATTTGTTTGTTTTTTGATTTTTTTTTTGCCTTTTTTTGGTGGTTTGTTTTTGTTGGGGTTTTTTGTTGTTTGTTTGGATTTTTTGGTTTTTGGAGGGGAGGCTGTTGTGAGGTTTTTTTCCCTCACTGTCACTCTCTCTTTTTTTTTTTTTTTTTTTTAACTGATCACATTCTGGAGCATTTGCTTTGTTCATATCTGGATTACACCAAAAACAAGGAAAAAAAGAAACCTACAGAGAAAACCTCCAAACCAGTTACTTGTTCCTCCTCTGTGGACAGAAGTAACATGACCGCATTGGCCCTGCACATGTTGCGTAGATGCTTAAATGCAGATGAGCTGCCACTGTAATTAAAATAATTCATAAAAGTGTTTCAATTAAATTTTTTTCAAAACTCTCACTGTTCTTCTTTCCTCAGTTAAATTTCTGGGGGTTTCTGTCAGCTGCCATTGGGAAGACCCATTGAAACACTGGAAACCTACTTGGTTAGATGCTATCTAAAACTTGCTGGGGCGGTGGAATAGTCAATAATCTTTACTCTGAAGATTTTTTGTGTAAGTTGGATGAAAGTGACCCTTCTTAAAACAATAAATAATCCAACAGCAAACTAGCCCAGGCATAAGACATTATAAGACATTAATAAACTTACATAAGTATAACCTTTTGTTGTTGTTATATTTTTATAATCTACTAGGGAATAAATTTCCTAATCAGATAAGGAAAGGAATGAATGTTAAATGCACATTGCTTTAAAATAGACCTGGAGTCTTAGTTTCTTTGGATCTCTGTTGCAAAGACGCTTGGATCAAAGCTTCTTTCTTTAATGACAAATAAATTGCATTAAACACAATTATATGCCTTTCATGAAGATTCAAAGACAGAACTTGTCAGCCATGCAAATATTTTGGCATATGCATTACAGCTTTCTTCTGGGCTGGGCAACCTCTAATTTAATTTAAGAAATGAGTGGGGAAGAATCATATTTATAATAATAAAATCACTGTTTCAGAAGAAAAGGATAGGAGCCTGCTTTCTGCCTTCAGTGGGCTTTAGATCAGAAGCAAAATTATCACAGTTATCTCTAATGCCCTTAAAATTATTGTCATAAACTTCCTTTTCTTCTCTTCGGTATCCACGTGGAAGATCTTGTAATCTCTGCTAATTTTGAGGCAACAGTTTCCCTGACTTTATTAGAGGCTTTCCAGAGCTGTGTTAATGAAACAATGATACATGACAGGTTGGGTGTTATGGTCTAATAATGATCTGCCTCAGAGGTTAATGGCATTTGGCTCGCAGCCTCCGAGTAATAGGCCGCGTGTGCACTCAGTGCCCAGGTGTAGCATTATTAATTCACTTTGGTTTACTCCAGGCCCTACGTGCATCATCAAAACATTTGGCCCTTCCTTCTTCAGCCCCAGAGGAGCCTGGTGTTCGAGGAGAATAGCAAGATTTTGCCAAATGAGAGTAAGGTATCTCAAAACAGAAATGGGATGAGAGGAGCTTTTCCCCTGCTCCTCCCCTGCCCGGCATGCCTGGTGCCCTTCTTCCTTTCTCCCTTGCCTGGTGCCCTTCTCCCTTGCCCAGTGCAAGGCTGGAGCTGGGCACAGAGCTGTGCTTTGCTGTCCTCTCCCCCTGCCCCACTCTCCTGGGGAGGTGGTAACCTAGGCTGTGCCACTTCTGCCATACGCCTAGGAGAGCTCAGCTTTGACAATTAAACCTCGAGGACAAAGGAGCTGAAAGGCCATGGGAAGCAGGTGACAGCAGCCTGCTTCCAGGGCTGGGAGGCTTTACGAGACAATTAGCTTCAGCCATAGGGTGGGAATGCACAGAGTGGAAGCAGAATAGCACGAGATGGCATGAGGCAGGACATGTTCCCAGTAACACTGGTGTGGTTGTGGTGGTGCATGGCTGCATGCACTGAGGCAGGGTGCGTTCACAGATGTTACATTTTTTGGTTCTTATATGACTGTTGTTACTGCAAAGAGAGGTAGCAGCCTGTGAATACTGAATAATATGGATGTGTAATTAGCTCAAACATGGAAGAGAGGGAGGAGACATTTTGTTTAGCTGAGGTATGCTCCCTCTGGAAGAGAAAGAGGCCCAGAGGCTCAATAACAAATTTTATATACAATTTCCCTAGGTTAAAATTCAAACCCTCCCCCAAATCCTGCTATAGTAGAAACAAGGAAACTGAAACACCTACTTATTGCATTAACACAGCCAGACAGTCCCGGGGGTATGAAATAGAGCAACGGGTGCATACGCTGCTGGGTGGGAGTGATGCAGATGCTGCTCCTGAATGAGGCATTGCTGCCTGCACTCTTGATTTCCTGAGCTGCTTAAGGAACCCACTGCCCTGCATATGGTAGTAAAGGACCAAGAGGAGCGAATACACATCTCATTTTCACCTGATTAATTTTGCTTGTGGGTAAACAGGCCTGGGACCCCAAGCATTCGTTTCAGACAATGCAGTTGTTATCACATGGAATATGAGGAGAATGAGTATTTCTGTACTTCAGTCGCTTAACTAAGAATGACTTCCAGGGTGACACGTCTCCACTGTTGCAGGGAAGGGCAAACAATAATGCTGTGTATTGCGTTTGGTACTTGTCTAGCAGAGTGGTGATTTTTTTCTTGTGCTGTGATTTTTGGTTTTTTAAGGCTTAAAATGGGAGCTTTTTTTTAGCAGACATATAACTAGACTTTGTGGTGATGTTGTCCAGTGATTAAAAATAGCCTCGCACGTGGGAGGAGAAACTGTGAGTTTACAGTGAAGAACAAATCCTTTAAATGCTATCCAGGAAAGGACAGACGACCGATTTGGATTGAAGAATATTAAAATATCATCACTGTTGTGTAATATGCCCTGTCCCAATACTTTCTCCTATAACTTCAGTTCCTGAAAAGAGTAAAGATGCCGCTCCTGTGAGGCTGCTGCTGCTCTGTTCTCCAGATGCACTGATGTCTGAAAGGGAGTCTCCAGCCGAGACTGATGTCCGCAGGCTAACTGCGTGGGAGACCAGGTGTGCCGTGGGATGGAGGGGCTCAGGAAGCCAGAATGCTATTTCTGGCTCCCTCAAGGTTCTGGTGCATGACCTGGGGAAAGGCACTCTGCCTCTCCCTGCCTGTGTTTCCTTTCCTGTTTATATAGCCTGCACACCCTTCAGGCAGAATCTTCTCCAACTGCCTTCAGTATTGAAAGTCTACTTTTCCTCATCTCTGAAGGAGGGCTATGGCTATGTCTATTTAGGGCTATGGCCCTTAATATGTGATAATGGATAAATTAAGAGATATGGAGGTCCTTCATGATCCTAGTCAGGGATTTGCCTGTGAAAAACAAACACATTTACTCTTTCCTGTGAATAATAGATGGTTCACTCTCTCATGACTCTTCTTTTCCCCAGTTGAATTGCCTCAATCTAAGTTCCAGATTATTAATTAATATAGTAGCCATTGCATATTTTTTTAAGAAGTCAGAGTAAACTTGAGAAGGCAAGATGCTGGAACAATCATTTGTTGCATATAGGTACCTCTTGATTATTAGAATACTTTATGAAATATACCTGTGGTATAGAGTAGTGACAACAATTTATGTGCAAGTCATAATAATCCAGAAGACAGTATTGTGTTAGGGGAAGATACATCACCAGCAGCCCAGGATAGGTGAGGCAGCTGTATTTCCAGGCTCAACCTGCAGCAAGGCTAACAATGTATTCCCAGGCATTAGTGAAGGCTGCACACTGCTCCTGCAAACTGGTTACATGTGACCAATCTTTTATATTCCTTTGTCTCTCTATTTTCCCCACATCTGTTCATCCCAAATCACCTAAATCCATTCCTTTCTCCACCTCTGATTCCTTCCCTAACATCCTGTAGAAAATTGTCTGCAAACCCAAATTGCTCTGCCCCCATGTTTCACAATGTGCCCCATACCCCTGGGCAGCAATTCTCCTCCATCCAAAAGGCATTCCAGTGTTGATCCAGCTTGATGGGTTTCATGCCTGGACACTGGACCTGAAGCCCTGCTGGGACAGTCCCAGGAGGAGTCTAGGTAGAGTCTCTTCTTCTTAATTTGGGTTCCTGCCCTAGTGCCTCCGTATTCCTCTAGGATTGTGAAGATCAGGCTATGGTGAGCTCATGGCTCCTGACTAGCCGGGGCTGGGTGTTATTTGGGCTCCCCTCCTGCCGCCATCTCTCTATGCTCATTTGGGTGTGTGCAAAGGATTTTTTATCACATAATCTAACACTCTTGAGGTTTTCTTTTTGACTTCTTAAACAACTACAGGAAAAAAAATGTGAGTAAGTAAGAAAACCCCAAATCTGTAGCTGTTTAATTCATGGCTACCCAATGTGTCTAGTGCCTGAGAAACACATGTATCACCCTTGTCTAAACTGTGTAGTGAAACCCATGGCAAACCAGCATAACTACTTTTCTGTATTAGCAATTCTGCTCTTGCTCGCTATTTTTTTAAACATTATTCTTCAAACCATAAGTACAAAACCATAATTAGTACTCAAAGCAGATACAGCAACTTCAAAAACAGAAATAAAGTGATAAACCCTGGGGGAACAAACCACATCTTGGTTGTCACTAGCATGCTAGAGAGTCAGTAATGATATACGGAAGTGTATGGCTTCATGTGGAGATGAGATAGGAGGCATTTATAAAGGTTAACACAATTTCTGCACAAAAATTGAAGGGCTTTATCTGATGATGATGGCAAACTCCCAGGTTTGTCCTTGTGGTGAGTTAGGTTGCATATCCTGCTAGTTATTTGTCAGGCTGTTTTCTGTAACAGGGTGAAAGCTGTAGATTCTCTCTTTCACTTCTGTATCATCTAGTTACCAAATTCTTCTACAAGCTACCAACCTCCTTGTTGGCCTGGGCAAAAGTCAGACCTGATAACAAGTTTGCTTTTTCACCCTCAGTTTTTGCAGAGATGGCTTCTTTTTCAAATAAAAAACTGAGCTGGAGGAAAGACTCACAATTTGTTTCTTTCTCTTCCATGTGATGTTGGGCAGTCGTTGCGTGTTTAGTACAGAGCAGCCTTTTATGAAGACATGCTTGCCTGAATTTGGGCAGCCTGAGCTGAGAGCTGTGCCCAGTCAGAGCTCGTGCAAAAGCTCGGTGTGGACATACAAAAGGATCAGTTGACTGCAAGCCAGAATCTAATAATGACAGTCGGTATCTTGGGTCTTGTCCATGCCAAAAAAAAAAAAGGAAAAAAAAATACACAGCCTTAGCTGTTCCAAAGGATTGTATTTTACACAACCCACAAACACAGTTGAACTGGTAGTGCCAGTGTCATGGTATTTGGCATTAGGGTATCTTTCCCATTCATTCCTGTATATGAAACCATGGACGACTACTAGTGGAAGACACATAGATGGAGCTTGGTACGTGTCCTTGTTGCAATGGTCTCAAACAAATGCAGTCACGCAGTCACAGTGACTGCCTGGTAACCACCCTGTGTGGTGACACTGTGATCAAGGTACCTACAAAGCCTTTGAGTGAAGCCCCCCCCAGACACAGTCATTCCCCTACCCCTTTGGTGGGAAAGGAGCTGGGTGTGCTGCTTGGGCCGGGGGTGGAAATCCAGCTCTGCCCCATCCAGGAGGTCTGAGGAAGGAATGAATGGAGATGAGGATGAGATCAAAATGTGTTACTTGGGGAGTAACATTAACTGCGATCACAAAATTTGATTCTGAAGCATGACTGGAAGATAAAAACTATTTTAATAACAATGCTTTGAGGCACAAGGGAAAGGAGGAATAGAGTAAATTACTCCGTTTCATAAAAAACCCAACAAACCAAAAACTCCCAGCTTGTATTTTTTGGGTGGTATTATTTTCCAAGTGCAAACATGAAAGACAGTTGTTAAAGCAGCTCGGAGAGGTGCCCTGTGCCAGAAACCTTCTGTTCTCTTCCTGAACGGGAATTAGTTATATTGTTCTGAGTGTTTTTAGAAGAATACTACAATGTTTGCCCTTAGAGAACTTGTTATCTATGATAATCAGGGTAAAGCAACAGCACTTCAAAGTGAAGATAAAGATACAGATATTTGTCCACCTGTGACCCTATTGTCCCACTCTATATTTCTTATTCTGTATTTTGACCAGGTTGCTTCTAATTGCTTTTCCATTCTTCTGATAAAATAATTGGTGGGTTTAGTTGAGGTTTTCTGAGCTGAAAACTGGTGTCTAGCACTTTTTATCTTTTCTTTTTTTTCCCACGAGAATGTCTTGCTTTGTGGTTGCTTGAGGAAGTTGACTTAAGCAATTTAAAATGTAGTTGTGGCTTATTTAGAAAGAGACACTGGCTGTTAACTCAAGAATATATGCCTAAAGATGCCAACAGGTGCAAAAGCTGCAAATCACATGATGGCTACAGGAAACCTATTAACCATAGTGTTTGGGTTAAAGACGGGTCATGCTGATAATTAAATACAGGAGGTAATTTTTTTTGCCATATTTTTTCTTCCTCCCCCCTCTGTTCTATGTTTCTATGTTCTAGAGCTAATATGAAAGGTTATGACACTGATTAAAATCAGAGACAGTCATAGCTGTAGCAGGAACAGAAATAGAGGTGTGAGGTTAAGTAGATGTCAGCGTCACAGTGAACTTCTGTGCTCTTTCAGGTCACAGCTTTTCAAGTACTTTCTATGTATTGCAAAAATAAAGCTCTTGAAAATATATTGTGAAAAAGATGAAGCTAGAGGTCTTATGTAAGGCACCATTTGGGTTTGGTTTCTAGGGCTAGGACTTTTCTTTCTCATTGTAAGGAGAGAGCATGCACACAAAACATCTTTGGGGCAGATTCCAGTATTAATACGAAGAGGCCCTCTTCTGTACAACCCGGTCTATCAGGTCTGCAGTCTGGACATGTAAGTATATGTACAGCCCATGTCAAAGCTCTGTATCAACTGAGTAAAATTTGTTAGCTTTCTGCATCACAGATTTCTGTAGGCAGAGGAAACCTGGAGATTCGTCCTCAGCTGTGTTCCAAAGCATCTCACACGTTTGGTATTGTTGTGCTCGCTGCTTGAATATTCGAAGTGCAGGTTATCATTTTACTCTTGCTTTTCCTCCCCCAGTCATTACTTTAAGATGATATAAATTGCTCCAAAGTTGGTTGGTTCCATCCTGCCACTCTACCTAATTTGGAATCATTAGAACATGTTTGGGCAGCACGTTGCTACATCTGGTACTTAGAGTTGCAATATTTTGAGGTCTACTTCCTAAGGATGTTTAGGGAAAAATCCCAGCAGCATTCTCCAGTACCTATTCTTTCTGGGACAGGAAGAACATCTGCCTGCCTATAGCAAGGGCAGTGCTCTCAGATGATAGGTCAACCAAGCCGGTGTGGCAGGGATAGTCTTCCAGCAACAAAAAGGTGATACAGGGGATTCCATCCTACAAAAGGAAAAAAATAAGCAAATTACAACGTTAGGAGGCTTCTTACTGTGCTCATCTTCCCTCATTCCCAGCAGAGCAAGATGATGTGAAGAGTAAGATTTTTATTTTCCAAGATGCCTTCTGACATGGTGAGGTGAATTCATCCCTGTCTGGCCTCTGCCGAAGTACTCTTGATCTTGGGACTGAAGTCTGCAGTTGCAGTCCAAACGCCTTGCTTCATTAGTCAGCTTGTGCTGCTGCCCACACTTTGGAGCTGTACAGGAGATAGAAGTTGCTGGGAGTTTCCCTTAAGATTGGAACTGTTCCATTTCTTTCAGTATTGTGGTAGAAAATTGATGATGAGGTGAAATTAGTAAGAAAACATGTAATCTAGACTTAAGTGGCAAATGTGTAGATTTTCATGCTTCTGCTTGAGGCCTCTTACTTGCCAGGTGGAAGTATGTGAACCCCACTTCTCTAATGCAACAAAACTCTTGGGGTCTTTCATTATAGACCATTTCCCTTGGTATAAAATCCCATGCAAAGTAATGCTGCAGTATGCAACTAACCTCTGTTCAACCACTAGCTGGTCTCCCTCTTTAAACTGCCACATAAAATCTTTATATTGCAGGTGTTGGTAAGCAGTGAAGACCCAGTGATTAAGGGATTGAGTTCAGCTTGTTCTGCTACAAATTTCTTCTCAGGCTTCAACACGTTAGACTGTTTGGCTTTAGAGCACATTCTTCTTGACTAGCAAGATATCTTAAAAGATAAGGATGATATGAGAAACTCCTGCCTTGTAGTCAAGTAGTCTCTGGTTCTTCCTACCTTATTTGTCACACACTGACATCAGGAACTCATCTGTGTCTTAGATAACCCAACCCTGTATTATACAACTTCCACAAAAATAAAATTTTTATTGCTGTTTTAGTAAGCAGTCGCTCTTATTCTCCTAATTATTCCTGCCTTATATTGCCTAAATGCTCATGTTTGCGTGAGCTTGATTTGCTTACTTGATTATTTTTAAGATTTCAGTGTATTTAGCCATTTTTTCAATGTGATACGTGTGTTTTTTACCTAAGGTGAAAAACATGTCTAAGGTAGATTGTTACAGGATATTCTGAGTTGGAAGGGACCCACAAAGATCATCGAGTCCAAGTCTTAAGTGAATGGCCTGTAAGGGGATCAAGTGCACAACCTGGTGATATTAGCAGCATGCTCTAACCATCTGTGTCTTCTGAATGTTCCTTGGAGATTAGAGCAGCATGTTTGCTTCTCTCGATTCTCCATATTTTGTGTATCTGCTTGAAGCTGCAAAGCACCACCCTCTCCTGGTTACATATATTCTAATTGTGTAGCTTTAGAAGAAAGTGTAGAAAGAAGTGGGCACAAGGGTGGCTTAATACTATTGCAGTTTATTCACATTTCCATTACCATACATGACTGGAGATAATATTCTGAAAGGCTCTGCATTTTAGAAAAGGCTAAAATAAACAGCATTTTGAGCTAAATATTACATCAATGATGGTGGAGGTTTTTTGTTTTGTTTTGTTTTGGGGTTTGGTTTTTTTGGGGGGTTTTGGGTTTGTTTGTTTGTTTGTTTTGCATTTTGTTTGTTTTGGGGTTTTTGTTGGGTTTTTTGTTAGCAGAAAGCAAGGGTGGAAACAGAGTTATTGGAGTATGGTATCATGAGCTGGAAATGGGGCTGATCGAGGCAACTGAGAGGTGAAGAAAATTATTTGCATTGCAAAAGGTGCACAGTTCTCTCCTGCTCAGCACAGTGTTGAATAAAGCCACAACAGATGCAGCAACATCAAATCTGTTGCCCAGAAAGGAGGAACCCACCTTTTTTTAGTTAGTGGCAAGTCTTGAAGGGAGTAAAAAGGCTTAATTTTGTTTGTATTTCAACATTGCTTTTTGCTGCTATATCAGCTTTAAAACAACATCCTACGGTTGCTCATCTTGATAGCCTCATCTATTCTGTGCCTGAGTGAGGAAACATTACATCCCAGAGATACAAAGTTCTTGTTGATAGCTTGAGGGAGGCTTTGAGGCTGACTACACCAAAAACCATTAATCTGTGGCAATCTCACTGCACCTTTCAAGGCAGCTTTATCAAAAGACCTGTTGATATAAGATATGGAAATTACAGCGCATGCATATATCGCTTGCAGTGGGCTGAACTAGAGCCTTTCATTTCTAAATATTTGTCCATGTGTGAGGATTCACAGGAAGCCTGTGCAGAGCTGTTATTGTTGAGTCAAAGTCTGTGCTGTGTTTTCCTGGAAGCTCTTGAATAGCCTGTTGATGTCTTTGAGTGTCTATTCCTGTCACTCCACTACAGCCCTCCATCAGTGCAGTACTTTGTATGAACTTCTGGAGTTTGCATGCAGGTTGCCAGTAAGCTTAATAGAAATCCAGGATTCAACTTAGATGAAAAAGAGATTGCACTTTCCATGTGGGATTGGAGCACACCCCAGTGATTTAGCAGATCTCAGCCCTCCTTTTCACCGGCTGTCTTCTCTTTGTCACTCTCTCCTCCCCTGTCTCAGTTTGTCATTCCTGATCTTCTCACCAAGAAACTGAGCACTGAACAGCATTTCCTGAATATACAGCTTTTGTACTTCTCCTTTTCTTCCCAGCTTGGATCTTCCCTCCAGTGGTATTGATCTTTCTTCTTGAGAAAAGGAAGCGGCTGGAGAGTTGGGGAAGGGACAAATGCAGCTGTGGTTCAGTCTGCTGCAGGGCAAATGCCGTGTGTTTGGAGATTTGTACGGCTCTCTGCCTGCCACGACTGCAGCACTGTGGAGGCAGAGCAGAGGTTAAAAACCAGAATCCCTGTTGTGCTCTTGCCTGCCTGAACACAGTGCTGAGGTCCCTGCTGTTCCTTGCTGACAGAGACACTGTGCTAATACAGAAAAGTCAATAGGAACAGGGAAGGACAGATAATGTATTTGGCCTCCTGGAAAGGGAAGATATTTTGTTACATGGTGCACAATACAGCTTGGTTAAGCAACATATGTGAGCCGAGAGGCACTGGACAGGTGATCTTTTAGGTGTGTGAGATGTGCCAATAAGCCTGAATGTGGCCATCTGCATAGGCATGAATCAAGTTCACCCGGTTCACTGAAGGTGAATCAGGATTGAGACATGAATACAAAAAGCAACAGATATATAGTAAGATACTGAACCAAAGCACAAGAAGTATTTGAACATTGCTATGGTCGTGTTGACACAAGAAAATGCCTTTGTGCTCTACTGAATCCATGCTATTCTGTAATTAGAGGCAGAATTGAAAGCCATAGGTTTACAAGATCAGTATCTGATGTTCTTGGTCCTGTTGAGCTGCTATTTTATTGGCATTGCCCAGTAAAATATTTATCTTCTGGGGGGAAAAAGAGTTATTTCTTGTGTAAAATACTGAACTTCCTTGAGATGGGCTCTGTGTTTGGAAATGACTAGATAGGTAAAGAGACAGAACACTCTGAAATACCTGACTTAGAAGTTACACAAGTTGACTGTAAACTGGATTCTGGGTGTGCTTCTCACATTCACACTTATTTTGTGTTAAAATCAGTAATAAGTCACATGGATTTCACCTGTGCCCTGTAGATATGCACAATCAAAACAGCTTGAGAAGAATTTTTCTTATTCCACATTGACAGCTGCATGTGGGAGAAGACTTTAACAGTGTGCTCTTCAAGTTCATGGCCTTTAAATGCTTGCTGTGAATATCAATGGTAGGATGGCAGTTGTACATGTTGTAATGAGAATTATTACATAGAGCACTTTTGTCTTTAAATATTTTGTCTTATTCAATAACAACCAGTGGTTATTGTCACTTTATTCCCTGAAAAACTAAAGCAAAGACAGGCTATGTAATTTCCTCTCTGAGGCTACGTTGGAGCTACATGTTGCTGTAATGGGATAAATTTCATTTTCAGAAGCAGAAGTCTGCATTAATACATTTTATGTTTCAGCTTATATTTCAGCAGTGGATTAAATAAAATTAAAAATTGGTTGAATGCTACTATAGCCGGAACTGAATAACCCTTTGTTCAATTTTTCCATTTATGACAAAGCAGCTAGGATTACTAATGAAGTCTCCACAACTGTTTGGCAACACTTACCAAAGACATTGCATATGAAGACATTCTAGGATCAGTAACCAAAAGAAGAATGGCTAGGCTAATTTAAGTGGTTTATAGTGTTGAAACACCTTGTAAGGTATGAGAATCCCCAATGGGCAAAGGAGTGAAGGAGGTTACGCTTGGGCATGCTCACCTCCCATTCCTAGCAAACCATGGTTAAATGATGTGAATTCAAGCTTTAAAAGTCTGGAACATGACCAAAAACACAGGAGGTGAATACTTAAAACTTTGCAAAAAATTCTAAACTCAAGAGAGGAAACTAATGGTCTGATCATACTTAATAAGAAAGAATACAGGTTTAACATGTGGCCTGTAGGTCTCAACTCTGCATTTTTCACAGAATACATAGGAGAGAGTTGATTTGGAGTGGGAAAGAGGTGAAGGAATTGCTCTGGCAATAATTTTACACCCTTTTGTCCCCCATAACAAGTTATGTATATGACCTAATGAATAAAAACAAAGATGGTTTATGGAGACACCATGGTGCCTGTGAATCACGACAGGCAAGCCTTTGGCCACGAACAGTGAGTGATGTTTGAGCCTGGTAAAGGATCACTTTTGATAAAGAAGGGCTCTTGTTCAGAAAAGATGGGAAGAACAGAACAGAAACCTTCCTACTGGACAGAAAGCCATGTGAAATAGTGGAATAATTTCTACCTTCTTTATTTGCCAGTATCTGTTATATAATGTAACATGAAGTTATTGCCTGTTTGGCAGCTTCTTAGCAGTATTAGAAGTTCATTTCCTCCTTTGCCTTCTTAGCTTTTTTCTCTAGCATAAATTCGCTTTCAGATAAAGAAATGATCTGAACTATACCAAATATACTGGGAACATATTTCAGACAGGAGAAACCCTGATTCTGATGTCAGGAGGAATATTGGTACTAGTATGCCCTCAAAACCCATGGGACTATCAAAGTCAAACCCGTGCGGAGTGTGAACATTTTGACATAGCAGAGGGGTTTTGTTCTGGTATACAAAGGATGACAGTGAGAAACTGAATAGGAAAAATTGGCAATAAATTAGCTAGTCAAAAGATCTTTGATTTTTTTTTTTTCATTATAACTGTGTGTTTTATGAGGCCCTTGTGCATACTACCAGTTAAAGACAGGCCCTTCTTCAGGACATTTCAGAGGTGGCTCCAAGTAGCCCTGTGTAATAATCTGTCTTCTGTCTCTTGTCCCTTCCAGCAGAATGAACCAGGAGAAAGATTAGTATTCAAAGAATAATGTTTGGTGGTTTGGGATTTTTTTATATACTGTGCCCAAAATGCATATTAAGTCATATCTTGAGATGTCAGCTTTTGCCACCTAGGTCTAGAAGGGAGGAATTTTTCTGATGTCTTTTCATGTCTGATAATTGCTGTCCATTATATGGGTGAGAAAACACACCAGAAATTGTGATTCTTGCCAACATCTCAGGAAATTAAGCATTATGGGTGATAATTATGCTTCTGGCAACAGGTTAAGCCAGATGTTCAGAAGAAGCTGCTGTCGACCTGTTGGCAAAGTTAGTTTCTTCATGGTATGGTGCAGTGATTTTTGGCATCCTTCTAGGGAGCAAGGGCATAAAATTGAGGGGAAACCAGACTGAATGTAAGTTGCAACACTATCCTATGGTGATAGAAAGGTCTATCAGTAGTGGGTAATGAATCTTGAAAATGATGCTAATGTCTTTGCAGAGGCTAGAAAAACACCTCCTGGGCATCATTACTCAGTGATTTCTGCTCATCGAAATCACTTTCAGGAGTGGCATATGGATCTGTTTCAAATAGTCTCTGTCTGGATTGTGGGAATGTGACCTAGAGGCTTTTCTTTCATCACAGGTATTTAAAATTCAGGGACCCGAGATTTCTTTGCTAGTAAGCGTTGTTGAGGAAATAAAATAAAAGGTTACAGTGGAAGGTCACAGGTACTTCACCACAGGCACAGTGGAGTGGAAAGGTACAATAAGCTTGGGTCTAACATTTCTTGAACCCTCACACACTTCTGTAATTTGTGATTCTCCTTCAAAAACAGCCCAGAGAAGGCATCTGGGTGGTTGTGGGAGCAGTTGCAATGATGATCAGTTGTTATCACAATGAGGATTTTATTAATTTCCTGTAGATAAGTAAGCCATGCAGAGAAATATTTTGAAGAGGCTTTAGTGCTCTATTCTCTCCAATGGATTCAGAAGTGAGTTTAAAAACTTGTATTTATGGATAGGAAAATGTAATGAGGTTTTGTTTTCTTTGCATTTTGTACCATGACTGAAAATGTTCTGAATGGGATGGTTTTGCTTCTGTAAGTTAGCTCAAAAGGCCATATTGTCTTAATCTACATTTGCACAGATAATTCAGTCTCCAGAGCAGAGTCCATTTGTGTTTGGTCATCGCTGAGAAGGGTAAACAATTCACTCTGTCAGTGAAATGCATCTTTCCTATGGGGTCTAGGAAAATCGAGAAGCACAGACCAAAGGGAGGAAAAAAAAAAAGGAATAAAGGTTTTAAAATGTTTTTACATATATAAAACTGAAAATGGACAAGCTTTACATATTGTGCTATGTATCTGTAACTGAATTCAATATAATTTTGCTTTATGCACATCTGAGATTTAGCTCATTAAATTGTCAACATTTCTATATGCAAACCACTTGATGCCTTCAGAAGACAAATATTGACTACAGCTGTATGTCATCATGACCAAGGCTGATTTCCCGCCATGGGAGTTTTAAGTTCCAGTCCCCAGAACCTCAGGTGTTAAGATCTTGTTTGCACGAAGTCAGACATTTGCACTCTGAGTACTTTCGAATGAGATCCCACGTTTCAGCCGCTGGTATTCATGTGCATGTTTGCACATGAATAGGCTTACATAAACCGGCATTCATTGCTTCACTTTTCTTAGGTAAATGCTTATGAAAAAATATGCGTGCTTCTGGGAAGAGCCCCTTAAGTACTTTTTATCAGGGCTAAACTATTTCAGGGATCCTTGGGGGATGATTGAGTTCGTTTGCCTGTGGTTTGCTGTCCTTCAAACGACAATTGCTGAAGGGCAAATTATGTAGAAAAATAAGGTCATTTTCCCCACTGGATACTGGACAGGCATAGAGTTTGTGTTTTTGACTCAGTGTTGCACAGTTGTTTTAATGAAGAAACATATGGCATAGCTGCACTGGTCTAGATGTTCTTTTCTGCTTACTCATCCCAGAGGGGTAGTCTCTTGATTTTTTTTTTTTTTTTTTTTTTTTTTTTTTTTTACTGAGGGTATAAACACTGTCTAACCATTGGGGAGACTTTGTCCCTGATCAGATCTGCTGATGTTAATGTTTCCTGGAGGAATGAGTAAGAACACTTTAGTAGCAAAAAAGTGTTTTTATATTGAGCCAAGATTGTAGATGAAAATATACACAAGTTATTGCTGTGTGTTTCCTTGGAATAAGTATGAAGAGTGGATGGGTGAGAACATGTAACAAAACCTCCAGGAATAAATGAGATAACATTGTGATGTTCTATTATTGTTCTTGGTGTTCAACGTTACTGATCTGTTTCATAATGTGTTTGTGTTGTTCTCTTCCCCAAAAAGTAACTATTTGAGCTGTGTAAACTTTTTCAGGTCCAAAATCTCACCTGCAATATATGGGAGGAAAGGGGGAACCTGTCTTTCCCCCCACCCCCACCCCCCCCAGTTATAATCACTAAAGCACATTACTCCATATATTTCCCACTGCACAAGTATTATGCCTTTAAGCATGTTGTTTTAGATCTAAAGCAATTGAGGGAGGACATGGTAATCTGGGAGTTTCGGTGTTTATTTTTCTTTTGTTTCCAAGTGTGTACCCTTCATGATATTCTGTAGCATTTCTTGAAAATTTCTCTGCAGAAAATACTGAAAAAAAAGTGAAATAAAATTTAAAATTTATTTAACAGCTGTAGCTGAAATCTCCACTGTAGTACAGTATATCTTGTTTCTTCCTTTCCTAAGGTGGATAACACTTCAGGATGGTTTTAAGGTCGATGTTTTATGTTTAAATCAATGAAACAATTTTTCAGTCTTTTATGTCTTTTGATTAAATTCTGAAGTCTCTGTGCTGAGGTCAGACTACACTATCTGAGGAAATGGAAGGGAAAAACAAAGGAGATTGAAAGGGTTAAGAGTGAAAAATAACCATAACAATGTGACCTTTGCTGCTGGTGAGCTGTTGACTATCATTTGTTCTGCAAATGATTTTGCTTGTCCAAGCTCCGTAGGGTTGTTAGTTTTGAAATGGAATTGAGGCACTGTTACTTAGTTTTGCTCACTTTGTGCAGCTGAACTTCCTTCAGAAAGATACCAAGGTTCCTCCAGAGTATTAAAAAAACTGGAAGAACAGCAGCTGGGCTGGGAGATGGTGAAGGAACATCTACAAGACTGGGATTCTAGATGAAATTCGGCATTTTAACTTGCCTGGGGCAATGGGCTGGGTGTCTGCCGGCTGCCTTGGACCTCATTGTGTCCAGGGTGGTCAGTGTATCAGGCTGTAGTTTGTGTGGTTTAAATTAGTATGTATTAATTGATACTCAGGCACTCAGCCCTGCCACTCTTTATGATTAGGATTTAGGAGCTTAGCTCTTAGTAATTGCTCAGCTGCAGTGACACAAGTGCTGTAGACAGAAAGGCTGTCCATCAAACAGGAAGAGTGCTCTGCCTTTGGAAATGCAAGGGGAGAGGGTGAAGCTGTGATGCTTTCTCTCCAGTTCAGAAGTGCTCTAGTCAGCAGACTTCTGATTATTTAGTGTCAAATGCTGGTTTTGTAAATGCAAGGGAAGATGGGCTGGGCATGAAGAGGTATGTAATGTTGATACAACTCATTGCTGAGACAAAAAGGAGTGCACACCAGTATGGTGAAAGCATTACTGGTGAGTGGTAAGTGCTTAGAGGTGGAGGCTGATTTACATACCTCCTTTACATTGTCATCCTGTGACTAAAATTCCTCTTTCTTTCTTAGTATAATATATATCAATGGAAATCTGTAGAGCCACAAATGCCTTCAAGGTACCATTCTTGGAGGTACCAGCATGGAGAGAAAAATCCCCGAGCCAGAGATCTTCACATCTGAAGGGACCAGTGAAGCAAGGAAGACAGGGTCCCTGAAGGAACCCGTGGGTCTCGGGCTGTAAATCCCCCCGGCTAGTTTGGGATTTAGCCCGCAATACCTATATAGTGCATCACATCAGGTCCCCAGCCCCATCATCCTTCCACATCTCGGGTGCCTCCCAGTGTGGCTGCAGAGCCTCCTTCCTTCCCGCAGTCAGCAGCCAGGAACCTGCTCTTCCCATGCAGCACACGCGCTCAATTTCTGAGTGTAACCTCCAGACTAACCTTCAGGATCTTCCTCAGCACCCTCAGAAGGTCTGCAGACCAGGTGCTAAAATAAAACAAAAGCTTCTGTTGGAGGGTATTTGGCCTGGTCGCCATTTCTCAGTCCTGCTGCTACAGCTGATGCTCCTGCCTCTTGCCCTGGTGACTTTTGGTGCACCCAGGAGGCTTTTGTGGCCATGGAGAGGGAAGGTGAGCCCCTGAGTCATTCTGGGGCACAGGCTTTCTAAGAAGGGGTGCAGTGTTGTGGTGGGGGTGCTGTTGTTCACTTCTCTGCTCTCTCTGTGCTGCTTTTTGGCACTCTCTGCTGTGCCCGCCGTCCCTGCGGTGCCAGCATGTGCCGCTCCCCCCTGGCCAGAGCCGTGCCCAGCTGGGCCCTGCAGCTGGACAGCTGGGGGCAGGATGTGGGGGCAGCCCCCGTGCCAGCTGCGCCCTCACACAGGAAGGTCTCCACAGGCTGTTCCCACATCTGCTGGAGAGGCGACGTGTCTGCCGCTTCAGCCGTGGCGTGTGGCTTGCTGCCCTTACAGCTGCGCCAAAGTTGGGGGGGGGGTTCTGTCCTGTCCTCCCCCTCGTGCCCCCGTGGGAGGATGAGCGTGCCTGGGGATGCTGACGAGGTGGTGACTATCTCCTGCTTTGCTCAGTGTGGGAACAGCATCCGGCAGCACAGAAGGGACATTCTTCATGTTGGTAAAACACAGATTGTGCCAAAAACCAGAGAGAAGTCAGGAGGCGTAGTAGGATGGTAGAGGCTGCACTCCCTTGCCTTGAGGAGTGCCATCGTCCTTTTCCATTGCCATCTTCCCTGATGGCTCTACATGATATTACATCCTCCAGATTTAAAGTTGCTTGGGCGTGTGTTGCCGTATCTCCCGCTCTTCAGGCACATTCTCAGTGAGCTTCCCTTGCAGCGCTCCCAGCAACATGACTGGTATCTTTTCAGCAGAAGGTAGTTTGTCTTAGGGGAGTATTCCTTACATGGTCTTCAATTAACATCTGACATCAGCAGTGCTGAAAGAAAATGGATCCCACCTATTGTGCGGCAGGTATAATGGGGCTTCTTAAGCAGCACGATTTGGGAATAACCCAACTCCTTAATTAACGCTCTTTTTCTATGCCAAACCCAAGCTACTCAGGCAGTTTTATTCTTTTCCTATGTCTGGGAGGCAGTACAGTGTTTAAAGACTTCAGTAAAGCTTCATGTTGATTTTTAATGACACCTGTGTCTTGAGGCTGGGGGATCACCAGAGGATCACTGTCTGTCATTAGTCAGGCATCTCGTTCTCGTTCAAGCTTCCTAACCAGTTTCCACTGTTTTGGAAGAAATCTGATGCCTTTTTGCACTATTTCTTTAACAGATTAGTTTGCTTTTCTTCAGCTCCTGTGCAAAGGGCGTCTGCCACCCTAGAACTGAGCTCCTGTTTGAAATAACTAGCATATACCTACGAAGTATTCATGAAAGGATTCAGGCTTTTTGTTTGCTCTTTAATTATTTCTAATTAAACATCAGAGGATCATTTGAGATAGTTGAAAGCTAAAACTATTTTTCTGCACAGAATTCTTCAGATCTGTCAGCTCAGTTATTTTCCTGCCAGGTTACTGCTTATGAGGGCTCAGGTTTGTTTCCTATGGAGGTGGAAAACAAAAACACTTTCAAATATCTGGTAGCTCTGGGTGTTTGTAGGCTCTGGCTAATGCTCACACACACGCTGTGGCGGTAGCAGCCATCCGACTGGTGCTGTAACCCACCATGGACTCTGCCCCAGTCCTTCCACATTTGTTTCCACAGCCAAGCTCCAGCTGATATGGAGGATGCCTCTACTTCATAGGTGTTTTCATTCCAGGAGTGGGAATGAGCAGGAGGTGAAAAGCCTTTTTTGTCTTCTCACCAGTGGTGTTCCTCCTTTCCCCAAGGAATGTGCTGGAGGTTAACTAGGCAGAGACCATATGGAGTAATGTTGGCTCCTGCTGTGCAATCGTAAATCTTTCTTCTGATATCTTCATCCCTTTTCTATGGACTGGTTGGGGACAGGAGGGTTAATAATTGGTACTACTTAATTCCACAAAGTCACACTGATGTTTTTGGTGATCTGTGAAGGACTTACAGCTTCTGTTATAGCCTGGGATGCGTTGGAGCAGGAGTGTGTTTCTATGTTCAATTTACAGTTTTAGGAGGAAATGGATTGCCTGCATTTTGTCTGTAGATACTTTGTGCTTCGAATGGGATCATAGTCAGATATAAACCATGGCACTGTGCTGCTTCTGCTGTCATCAAGCTACAGGCTAAAAAGAGAAACTTGCCCCCTCTCCGTTTCCATGTCCCTTTAGAGGTGTATCCAGATTCTTTCAGAGAACTCTGAACTACAGTTGAACCTTATATATTCATTCTGAGCAGGTCTAGTGGCACTCACAGTAAGCTTGGTGGAATGCTCCATGATCCTCTAACTCTGCAATGTACTTGTCACTTGTTCAGCATGTGGTCTGGGCAGCTCCTCAGGCATTTAGAGGATCAGAAACAAGCCTTGCTTGTATGTGATGTTAAAGAAAAAAAAAATAGCCCAACTTCAGAATGAGCAAATTAAAGCCAACATAGTTTAGATTGTGATTTCATATTTATCAGTGCTGTTGGAGGGTAGACAGTGTTGCCTTTTGTGGTATTGTCCCATAATTGAGTGTATTCCCTTCTAAGTCTCTTGGTGATTCTCTGTGTTCCCACTGGTGCATGACAAAAAGCTCTGAGGAGCACTGGTGGGTTTGTACTGCAGACTGAGATGAATCTCCAAGTAGGAATTTCCATTTCCCACCTCTGGCTTCTGTCTCATGCACTGGGATATCTGTCTATGTGTGGTTGATGGTTTAGGTGGGCCAAGGAGCCAGGAAGCTCCGAGTCCCCAGGCAGGTCCTAGACATGTACACAGGCGTGGGGTAATCAATGACTCCATGTGGGAGTGTGCCCAGCACAGCACAAATTCCCTCCCGCCTGCAGACAGGCATTTGCTCACTGGACCGTCTTAAGCCCCCACTTTGGAACATAGAGAACATATTTGGTACCCTACCAAAGCAGTTAATAAGATTTTACTTCCATTTAAGCATGCTCACAAAGTGGAAAGCACTGTGACTCCCTTACAGGAACATACGGCCTGAGCTCCTGTAAATTACAGGGGACGTTGTACTGAGATGGCTTTCTGCCTTTAGGGTTTAGCAGAAAAATTCTGTAATGCCTTTTTTTTTCTTTTTTTTTTTTTTTTTTGCTATTACTTGCAAACAGGAAATGAATAAGCAAAGAAAGACCATTATAACTGTGGTTTCAGAAGCTGTTCAGTTTGAAACAAAGGGATTTCTTCACATTCAACCTCATTAATCTGATTAGTGGGTTTGTAAAATGAAGCATGAAAATGAAACATGACATGGACATGAATTGATTGTACTAAAATCTACACAAACTGCTGCTTGGAAATGAAAGGATGACAGACATCTTCTCTGAGCTGTTTAAAAAGTTAAGTTTTCAAAGTAGCTAATTTTTTTAAAGCATGTAAATTACATTTCTGTAGCTCTTAACAGGAGACACTAAGAAGCTAAAAAATCCAAACGAACTTGTCAGGTGATTTTTTTTTGGTTGGTTGGTTGTGGTTTTTTTAATAGGGCAGAGAAACATGAGGATGTAACAACTTATCAGTAGAAAGATATGTTGGACAGGAACATGTTATAACTATGTGGAAATTGATGACGGGCTTCTAGTTGTTTCCATTTTAAAATCTGAGAGAATACTCAGCATTATTTCCAGAAAGGCCTTTTTGTATCCTGCTGAGTTCTGCCTTCAAATACACTCTGTCCTGTTGCCTTGGTTATTTTAAAAATACCTGTTTGTTTGGATCTTGATGGAAGATCCTGAAGGGGAGTGATTTTACTCCTTCAGCATTAGTTCAGTTACTGACACAGTGTGATGATACAGGTACAGCAGTCTCCTGTTTCTGGTGTTGCTGTACAGCTACAACATATCTTGAAAACTGGGGTTTGAATGCCTAGTTTTCTTAACAGAGATTAGTCCCACAAGCCCCTTCCTCTTTGGGTATGAACTGATTTATTTCTGCATGTGTCTTGTACTGTCAAAACTCAGTCTGTCCAGCTGCAGTGTTAGTGCTGCACGTGACTTTGTGACTGTCCGTGTCCTTTTTCTTCTGTAGCTCACTTTAAAAAAAAAAAAACAAACCAAAAACAAACCAAAAACAAATACCCCACAAAAAAAAAGAAGTAATTTGAATGTATGTTTTGGTGTATTTCGAAGAAGTATTTTGAAATACTGCTTTCAAAGATTAGTCACACCAGTGCAGTTAAGATCCCAGAACTCCTTTTGCAATTGTAGGGTCTGCATTTCCAGTAAGAGCATCTTAAAAAATGGATTTCTGAATGCTGTTGGACATTGTGGAAAAGTGACCTGAAGGTATTCTCTCAGGAGAAAAATTTGGCATCTTGGTAGTGAGGAAAGGAAGGGTATGTCTGAGGGATGCCTGCAAATTGGAGAGATATGTGGTCATTGTGAAATATTATGAGTAAGAGGCTGAGCACAAGTGTGCTTGGGGGGGACCTTGTTGATCTGCCTAGCAAGTTGCTGCCATTATGGTTTGGCTCATTGGGAAGAACAGGGTAGGATACTGGTGTAGGAGGTGTGCTAAGCTGTTGCTCTTTGGGCAGTGAAGCTTAGGGGTTTAGTGTGGAAGTGGAATGCATGGGGTTTGGAAATCTTCCTGGGGCAATTTCCTGTTAGGCAACTTTTGCCCTGAATGATATTGCTCTGTAACACACAGCCACAAAGTATTTCCATGAATCATGGAAGTAATGCATTACCAGGCTTATTTACTCCCTTGCTCCATATATAAAGTGAACTGTGCATTACCTACTTAAAACCTAAGTAGATGTGTGTTGGTGAGGTGACCTGTGTTGGAGACAGCCCATGAAATGTGCAGCTTCTTCGGCCACTGCGCTTCTGGCCCACGACTCAATGAGCAGCAGTGTCTGCTGGGCACAGCCACTGTGTGTCATGCAGCATGCTGGGTGCTCCCATGCCAGGACCAGGAGTGCTTGTGGAGAGCATGAGTTCCTGCCATAGGCTGCAGGAGACCCATTTTTCAGGGTCTGGTGGATGGTGGCACCTTAGCAACCACTTTGTACCATAGATTTTGTAGGCACCTGGAATTTATTTCCTAGGCATGAGTCAGGACATGGTTTTGCCTATAAGAATCAAAATAGTCTTTGAGATGTTTCCATGGGAAGGGGGGACTATATGGGAAAAAGGGAAGGGGGGAAGAAGGAGGGTCACTTCTTTGAGCACGTTTTGGGACAAGTGTTTTGAGTATGGCCATCATGGCAGTCTGCCATCCAGAGGCACCTGTTGTGGCTCTTAAGTGCTGGGCACAGGCACTTTTCACTCAGTTTATTATTTTTAGCATAGGTTTGTGGAATTTATGTAATTTAGCTAAGTGTGTGTGTTTCTAATACAAACCTCAGTGCAAACAAACCCTGCCCAGCAGGGACTGTTGCAGAAAGAAGAATGAGAGTAGTGTTGACTTGAATATTCCCTGTTTCCTGTCTCCATTGAGTTCCAGATATTTCATGGGTTCCTGGTTCCTCTGCTGGTTAACCAGACAAATATTTTAGTGCCTTCAAGATGAGTTTTTCTTTATTTTGAATGAGGGAGGAGAACGTTTAGGGGGAATTTGAAGAAGTCCCTCTAAAAATGAAAGTAGAAGTTAAAATGTTTATTAAGTACATTAAGATACAATAGATGGTTAAAATAGCCAGGTTTATGTCTACTTTTCAGAGTGCTTGGGTGGCTGTTTGCTGTGGATTTGGGGAAGGCAAAAAGGGGTGCTAGATAAAAGCAAACCCACCATGTAGTTGTTCAAGGTCATTAAACAATCTCTTCTACAGAAGAGAGGTTTTAAGAGAAAAGAGGGCAGTTCACCAAGAATTATTCAGTGTTGGTGTCACTTTTATCTTTGAGATTTCTGTGATGATCAGAATGGCTCTGAAATAGATCATGCTGTGCACTCCAAAAACTGACTAAAGATTGAAATGGAAGTTGTGGACAACAACCTGTCTTAGAAGGTGTAAGTATGTTAAAAAATAGCTTCTCTGTAGCTGAGCAAGGAAAACTCACGGTGTTTGCAGCCAAAGTTAAAATAAAGAAGAGCAACCTGTTTTCCCAGTAAACTTCCACTGGTTTGATTTCTGTGAACTCCAGTGTGTTCTGGGGGCTGCAGTGGAGGACAGCACTATCTGTGTTAGCAGTAAAGCGATAGACACAATTAGTATTGCCTGCTCTTCCAGGAAAAAAGCCAGTGGATGTCATGCGACGGATCTAAAAATGGATGGTGACAACACCCATTTTATGCTTCGTTTGATCCAGTGTGATACTGTTGTGGGCTGCTGTGTGGAGGAGGGGCTGAACTAAAATAATATGTATTTGTATTGATCATAAGGCTCATTCTATGAGGCAACTTCTGTGGTTTGCCACTTACAAGTTCACGCAGTTTCTGCTACAAAATAATGCCAGGGAGCTGTGTGCTTTGGTCTGGGGGTTTGACAGTTGTGGGTTTTGCATTTGTGCTTTCCTCTTCTATCTCAAATTTGGTGTTTACCAACATCTTGAGAAAAGGAGAGCAAGACTTTCAGGCCGCTGGGTTTGTTTGATGTTGTTTTCCCACTAGAGAACATAAAATATAATTCAGATGCATAAACAGTTGTAACTGGGAAAATACATTCCCGCCAATGTCTTTAAAAAGAGCTTTGTTCTGGAAAATTCTGCTGAATTGGTGTTGTAATCTCTTTTCTGTCATTCTCTCCGGTGGACATACAAGTGGGTTTTAGTTTGCTTGCCTAAGTCTTAACCTTTGATTTTTCCAACTTATGGGTTATAAGTAGACAGAGAGAAATCCCCATGGATCACTGTCCTCTGGGGCACCCCAGGGTTCTCCAAATTCTGGGCAGCCAAATTCTGGAGTGAATGTATAAGGATTGCTCAGGGCTGAAGATACTGATGGATAAGTTGGACTTGGAAATCAAACCCTTTGTGAGCTTGTTGGTGTCTGTCAAGTGCTCTGCAGCATTTGGCAGCAGTCTAACAAGTTTGTCCACCTCTCTCTGTCTCAGGCGTAATCCTTGTCCTGAACAAGCAAGTATTTGTATGGGAAGAGGGTTTGGGGAGCCACAAATATGGATTCTCTTCCTACTAGTGTTAGTTCTTTGGTGCTGATAGGACTAAAAGTGTTAACCCATCCTGCTCCTCTTTATGGCTGGGAAATTGTTCTGGCATTACGGATCAGAGTTCAGCCATCTGGGGAACTTGCTCCGCTCCACTCTCATTTTGAAAACTGCAGGATAAATTATGTGTGCATCTGAAATTTGTTGGGATTTTTCTTGAAGCACTGTGTCAAGGGGCTGATAAAAGAGACAGTATATTTTCTGTGGGCCAGCAGAATATTTTTCATTTCTACCCCACCATTGCTTGCTTGAATAGGAAATGGAAACAGGCTGGGAAGAATGTCTGAAATGACTCAGGGGTAGTATTGCAGCTCTTAGGAGGATGCACTAACTTCTCTTAAGTTGGAGCATTAAATCTGCGTTCATGTCAGGGAAAGAATTGTGATCTGTTATGCCCAGTGGTTCAAGTGGGAATGGGGTTTGGACATTTTAACATGAGCTCAACCCAAGAACCAGAGAAGCTGAGGTTTGGGTGAAAATGGCTGTGAGTCTGGCTGATCATCGTATCAAACAGGCAGCCAAAGCAAGGGCATGATGAGAAAGAACCCACACTGCAAGTCCCAAAATCCTTGCTGAAAACTGCTGCCTGCAATGAGGGCTGTGTAGAGATGGGACAGATTGGAGCAGGTTTGTCAGGAGGGGAAGGTGAGCTGGGCAAGCCTTTCAGCATGAGGCAGAAATCAGAATGCTGAAACCACAGACCTATGCATGGACTGGGGGCTAGTGGAAGGAACGCGTTGGGCTTAGAGGAAAGGACAGGAGTCAAGACTAAGCAATTGTCTGCAGGTGCTTGCTGCAGCTAAGAAACACATTCAGCTGTTGAGAGACTAGAGGACATTTGATGTTTGATGGATGAACAAGCCATCAAGATGGTGGTGCTGTGCTGCGGTGTTTTGTCTAGGACCTTCGGTCCTGGAACTGTGCGCTGGAGGGGAACACCAATAAGCCTGGAGGAGACAATGCTTGAGGTAGTTTTCTTCTGGTTTGCCTTTGCCAGTGCTGAGGGGAGACAGCTTCAGTCCCTAGAGCTAGTGCCAGTCCTTCAAAGATCAACAGCCAGATCCCAAATATTAAAATGTGCCTGGTGCAACAAAGTCACTCTGGTTTCTGGTGCTGGTGCCTTTGACGATCTAGCTTGCCAGTTTTGTCTGTGATTCCAAGGCCTAAACACAGACTTTTCAAGTGAGGAGTCTGGGGGAGTTGGGTCTTTTGAGATGCAACCCAAGTGAAGTTAAGATGCAGGAATTTCCACATCAGGTAGTACCCAAGGTGTGACACAGCTGCTGCTGCCTCCAGCATGTCAAGGGCTGGTGTTGGCTGGCTTGCAGGTAGTCCTTGTAAGCCAGGCTCATGAATTCACTGCTGTTCCCTAATGAGACATGCTAACCACATTCCTAACTGGGAGGCATGACTGAAGAGAATGAAGCAACTCCTTGATTACAGGAATTTAGGACTCCTTCAAGGAAAGTGTTCCATGTGAGACCTGTGGCACATCACAAGCTTCCAAAACTTCAGGCTGGCTTTCAGTCAAATAACAACAAAATGTAGCTAAGGTGTTTCTCATTGGAAAAAAAAAAAAAAAGGTATATTCAAATACATTTTTAATGCAAACACCCAAAACTGGGCTATGTCCCAATTACTGGAGCCTTCCGATGGTGCTTTTGTTGTATCAGTTAACTAAAGAAACATCAATGAAGTAAGCCTGGAGCAGCGAGAGTCCACCCTGCCTCCCCTGCACGCAATGGTGGGCTGAGACGCAGCCCCTGGAAACCAAAAGGCAGCCTTTGTGCTGTGCGTTGGTTTGTGCTAAGGGAGCAGGACAGGGATGTGTGACAGACCTTGTCCTAATAAAATATTGTTAAGGACTTGCTTTTTTCTTAGAAATTATTTCTTCCTCCCTTGGGAAGCCTATAATTAGGAGTTGGAGGGGAAATTAAAAATAAGCTGTTTATTTAGATGTAGAAGAATATTTCCTGTTTTCCACTGTAGCTCTTAAAAAAATTTAAAATATATATACACACACAGAGAGGTATGTGGCATGTCTGTGAATAGCTTTATAAAGCTGCTCAGGTAGAAGAAACAGATGAAACCTTTGCCTCCTAGAACTAGAGCATCTGTGTGTTAGTTTTCTGTGTGCTCTGCCTGCTGCTCCAAGTGAGTGTGATGAATCACGTAGTGTCTGCAGATCTCAGTATGGCTTAGGAGCCTGTGTCTCCACTGAAAGGACAATTGGACTTTGTTATCCAAGTTTTATGGGCTTTCTTGTATCTTTATTAGTAATCACATGTTGAGAATTTTCTATTGTATTTTGGTTTAAGTATTTCCTTGATAAACATCATGAATCTTACCTGAGTGAATTCTGTGTTCTAGGAAAAATGGTTGCCTGATCATTTTAAAAAGATGATCGACTTGATAATCAGCCAGAGGCTGAGACCAGCCCAAGTCATGAGAGCTTGGCAAAACAGGCCAATTTTTCAGTAGAATGTAATGAGTGTTGAACAACATCATTGGGATCAGTGCTGTGCTGTTAGAGATACAAAGTCTGATGCCAAGGAATGGTGCTTTTAGGCAGTGAAAGATGATGTACGCTGAATTTTAAGCACTTCTGCTGGCCTACTGGGGAGAAAAGAAAATTAAAAAGCCACCATAAATCCCTGTTCAGCAGAAGAAAACTCAGCTATTAATTCATAGTTTGCATCGTGTTTCTGACAGGGTTTGGGTCTTCGGGGTGTGTAAATTGTACTGTCTGAGTTTAGCTGTCCAGGAAGTTCATATATGTAAGGAAAACCCACTAAAACTCACTAACATGAGAAGTGTTTAGCTGTAGAGGGGGAAACAAAAAAGGCAGCTCAAGGCACTACCAGTATGTTCCTTCAGCTATTTGAACATTGGAATGGTGAATGCAGGACCCTCTTAAATATGAGTGTGTGAGCAATCAGCTGTTTGGACGCCGCAAAAAATAATGCCTGACAGCACTAATTTGTATTAACAGTTAGCTATTGCACTCTTCAAAAGATAGAAGTTGATCTTAACAGGTTAATCTCTATTTCAGAGACTGTTTTTTGGTTTTTTCCAATACTCAGCTGGATTAGGACCTGCTATGCTGAGTTAGTCGTGGGAACACTTGGACAAAGATTAAGTGGATACTTTAAAAGAGAGAGTTTTGTATAGTTAATGTTAATTACAACAGATTTAGAGGCAAGGATTTGGTTTCTACTTCTACGGAGTGTCCAGTTTAAGAAAGGAGGTAACAATAGCCCACTTTTGCAGGCTCTTCACAAGAATTGCTGCTGCTTGGCATCTGTGTGGGCACTGTGTGTTTCAAGGGCAGTTATCAGAAGGGTCAAGCATTAACAGCTTCCACACAGCGCTGAAGTTTAGGTGCATGTTTGGAAATTAATTTTTTGATGGGTCTGTCCTCCTACTATGTGATCGGTGTAATTGCACAGGCAAAACCGGCATTTTCTATATGGAAAAGGATTGACCCATTTAACAGCAGCATTGGGATTAATGACGGCTGTCAGGGTGAAGCAGAGGCTTGGAAGGATTTCATGGGGAAAGCCCATTAGTCAGGGGCTTGCCAAGACTGCTAGAATGTGTTTCTCCACCAAAACTCAGGTTGGGAACTGTGACAATTCAGCCTCTAAACTGTGATTTGGTGGACCTTATTTTCCATCTCTTTTTTTGTAAGGGTAGCATCACAAAAGGCACCCTCAGCTCCTCAGACAGAAACAGAGTTTTGAAATAGAAGCAGCAGTATGAGCCACGGAACAAGTTCCAGAAGGGCACTGGTCTACAGGGCATTAATTCTTCATTTGAGCGAAGCCAGGTAAATCTTTGGCAGGCTCCTTCCCAGCTCTCAAACATGGGTAATATTTGATTGTTCTTTCAGTCTTCAAAGATCAATGCAAACCTTTATTTTCTATAAATAATTTAATAAATACTTTTGTTTTACAATGATACAACAAATAACAGATCCATAGCAAATGAGTCACAAAGAATTTAGGATCAGTATACTTTAATAAGGTATCAGTGTCAAAATACATTTCCTTATCAAGTTAAAGTTCCCATACAGTTATAATATTGTCAATAAGAATTCAGCAATATAGATTATGAAATAATTATGATAAAAAGTATGATTAATATTAAGACATAGAATATTTTTTCAGAGTGTTTTAGTAAACTGTTAGGGTATAACATTTTTAATGCTGAAACTACACAAATAAGAAACAGAAGAGTAGTATTCAAGTGTCTTTAATCCTTGAAGCCTTAAGTCTGTGCCACTGCAAATTTGTCAAATGTGGATGGCCAATTTTCATCAGATGTTGATGCTTACAATAAATTTTTTCACACAGTAATAACTTCACTTTACGAGTAGATTATTTTTGGTAATAAACTCTTGAAAGATTGCCTACAATAGGAAGTATATTTTTTTTTATATCATGTACCCATAACAAAAGGTCTTCAGCTTTTCTGAGTATGTGTGGTTAAGACTTGATTAGCACAGCGAACTCTGAAGTGCTCTATGAACCCAAGGCTCTCTCTATGCAAGTGTCAGTGCATGAAATAAAGCAATTTTATATACCAGGCTTCAGCAGACTCAGAAGTCTCAAAAATATATTTTTGTTCTAAGTTTCTGGGGCAGATTTTTACCTTTTGTACTTTGCCACTGTTTCATTTTCTTCAGTGAATCTACAGTGATTTATACCAGTGGAGGAAACAAGATAGATCCCAACATAGATCTAAGTTTTTATGTATTTTAAAGCTAGAACTGCTTACCTGCCTTTTATTGTAATATTTTTGCTGTTTAGAGATGCTGTAATTTAAACTTTCAAAACCCTTTGAAAGCATTTAAAGCCCTATTTTTCAAATATATGCATGACAATAACGATAGTTGAAAAGGAGCTCTGAAAATGTCTGGGTGCCTTTTAATGATGCCTTTTTTAGCTACTGATTAATGTAAGGCAAGTAAAAATGAGGGACCTCCCTGCTGGCTATGCATCTCACTATGCAATCCCTAATTCTTTTTGTCTAATTACAACCGAGTTAGCCTAATACTCTGGAAAATGCTATTTTGAGATTTTTTTGATTCAGTATTGCAATTATATTGCTAGCTGGCACATAAAATGAAAAAGGGTAACCTTAATCAGAGGTGCTGGTACTGGCCACTGCTCTGATTCCTGAAATATCAGCAACAGCATAACAAACACTACAAGTTCCTAGCAGAAACAGCTCTTAAAGTAGTTGTGTCATAGATACAGCAAAAGTACCAAGAGATGATTAGCAACAGACCCAGAGAGAGATAATAATTTAAAAAAAATCACTTTTGTGTAAAAAATAAAGGAAAGAACAAAACAAGAAACCTCAACACAAACGAAAACACGGGTCTAAATCCTCCACTGGGGCAAATCTGTAGGACTCCCTTGGCTATAGAGCTAAGCCAGGTTAAGGCAGCTGAGAATGTGCCTTGCTTCTGAGGAAAAAAGCTTAAAACGTGCAACTTTCACAGATACCCACAAACATTGCATTTCACCATTCACATTTCTTTCAGCGAAGTGTATAAAAATGAAGGAAAGGGGTGGGAAGCAGAAGGCTGGGATTTTTCTTTAGTATGCTTTTCCAAAAGTTATTAAAGTTACAATAAAATAAATGCTGGAAAACAGAAAGACTCAAAGGTTTTTAATTTGGCAGATCAACAAAAAACTGTGGTTGGAGATCAAATTTGTTTCATTCATCTTTGGCAATAAAAATGTATCTTTGCAGTACTGCAGCCAAAGTATCACATGATGAGGCATTTATACCACAGCTTTTTATTAGCATGAAATTTGAAAAAAAAATTCAGACCATAAATTACAGGTAATGAGATAAGGGGAGGGTAATCAAACTCTCTAAACACCACTTTAATTGCAATAGAGAAAATACAGTAGATGTATTTCTTTAACATGAATAATAAAGTGAGTAACTTCAAAAGGCCACTATTTGGTAATGTGGACAGGTTCAATATCTAAGTAAAATCCTGTAAAAGTGTACTGGTATTAGAAATTGTCTACTTGCAAAAATATATTTAAAAACAGAAGCTGTTTTGAAGAGAATAGGCCGGGAATATGGCGGGGTCGCTCAGGTGGCCTGGTCCAGCGCTCGGAGCAGTTCGCTGCCCTGCAGCAGCGTCGAGCTGCCCAGCACAGGCACGTTCACCTCACAGTCATATCTTGTCAGCTCAGGCAGCAGGTAGGGTTCAAAGGAGGGCCCCAGCAGGCGACTGGTCAGACCTGGAACACAGCAGTGAAGGAAGTTAAGGTGCTGAGACTAGAAAGGGCACTTGTTTTCTCCCACCTCTTCTGTTTACACCAGTTTCATTCTGTTTTTGTGTCAATATGCCTCAAACCACCAGCAGTTCCAGGTGTCAGAGCAAACCTGTGCTCTGCCCCTCCTTAAACTGCTGCAAGGGTGTCACACAAACAAGTGCAGTTTTTCACCTCCACCCCCAAACTGAGATTGTTCTGAGAAAAACTGTATTGGTGCAAATAAGAAAAGCTGTAGTAAAAGACATGGTTTCTAAATTGACACCACTCCTCTCATGTATTAAAAGGAACAGACACACGTCCCCTTTAATTACTTATTTCAACATTTAGAAGGCACATGTTAAGAGTCCAACCTACAAATTTCCATATCAATACCGCAGCAAAGTTGTTTAGTATGATTTAAAAATCAATTCTATCACAAGACAAGAGTATGGATGGAGGATGACAGGTCCTCCAAGGTGAAAAATTGTTAAGTTTAACGGAAATGGAGGGTAAAAATATTTTTCTCATGTTTTACAAATGTAAACATTCCAGTTTCACATTAAACCACAAACCTGATTTTTTGTGTTGTATTTTGATTTTTATCATCCTTCTCCTCCACATTTTTTTTTTCATGGAATCAGTATTGGAACAAAATACCAACAGTTTCCAATCTCTGTGTTTGACAGCTCTTACCTGATGCTTTATGAGCTGGCTGGACACTGTAGTCCTGACAATGGGAACTGTAAAACAGAGGGGGAAATGCTCCTGCTTTCAAATTCTCACCCGGACTGTCACAGGCGGGTTGATGCTGCTGCTGCTGTTGCTGCAGTTGATTCATTGGTTGGCTCAGACCTCTCGAGTTACAGAAAAATTCATCTGTTATTTAAATAGTAGAGAAAAAAAAGGTGCATGAAGCCAGTGCAATAATTATAGTAGATAGTACTGATCCAAAGCAAAGTGAATCTCGTGTGATGGTATTACAGCATAGGCAAATCTGCATCTTATCACAAAGGCAGTCTAGAAATAGCCCCAGCACTACCAGTAGTACTGCGGTCAAGATATGCTTGTGTAAGGAAACACAGTGTTGTAGAGAAACAGTATCTGTTCTAGCTCTGAGATGTGAGATATTCACATCTCAGATGAGGTGTGAGATCTTCACACCTTGGATCAGCAGGAGGTAAACATATTAAGCTGTTTTCTGTTCCCTCAGAAGCGTGTGAACATACGTGAAACCAACTAAATGGTATTTATCAAATGTACCTTTAAATTGTTCAGCTTAGTATCTTAGCGATACAACTTGGTCTTTAATTTTAGCTTAGTGTAATATTTACAGAGCTTATTTACATTTCCTTTTGAAAGAGCATTTTCCCCTATTCAACCTGTCTTAAAATGATGTTTCAATATGTAACATTGCAAAACCACTTTCGTCTTACCAGTAAGAACACTTGTGCTGAGAGACTTCTTTTCTGTAACCAAGGAACAGTTTTCCCCCTTGAGAAATTTCATTCTCTTCCACATTAAGTGAGATGGGTTAATGACAGATGGATCTCCCTAGAATGAGAAGGGAAGCAAACAATTACACTGATGACCATGGTGAGTCCAAAGTTGTGAAGGGGATGCATTTCTTATAATTACCCCACTCAGCTGTTGCAAGGCTTGTTCTTCATAATCCAGTTGTCGCTTCAGTTTCAAACTGTTAGACAGAGCAAGTCTTGCTGGGTTTATATCTATGCCTCGTTGTCCAAAAGCATCCAGGGGCCTGTGGAGAGGACATCTTTGTGAGTGTGCAGGAAGGCAAATCGAAATAATCTGGTTCATTTATACAGATTCTTCTTTCATTAAAGACATTTAAAGTGTCTGAGACTTGCCAGTGAACAGATCTCAAACATCAAATGTTTTTATTTCCTGTTATTAGTCATCCTACCATCTTTAGAAACTTTTGACGTTTGGGATCAAAGACTTATGGAAGTTTAGCATAAACAGCCTCTAGGGATATCCAGGCAGACAAAAAAATGCTGTGGAAAAGAAAGTAATGTAACTCTTAAGAATAGGATTTGAGAGCCACGCATGTTCCCTTGCTTTACGTACTAAGTATGAACACACAAGTTGTTGACTGGGGACAAACCCTTTCTTTCCAGATGCATATTCAGACACTGGTATTTCTGCCAACAAGAAATCCCAAAAAACAAACTGTACAGCTTCATGTTTAAAAATGACCATTGCTATTTTATGTACTTCCTGAACATGTCAGTGTGAGCAACATTGGAAATTCAAGAGCTACAGAGAAACTTCCAGCTATGAAGCAACTTCTAGGACTGTGCCCTCTGCTCTACATCTCATCACATACTGTTCACATGTGTAAGAAAGCAAACAAAAAGGTTGTAGAAAAAGAGCCTGCAATTTAAGTCTTGGCTGTAGTATTTACATATGCCAGCAATAATGTACTTTCATTCCTCTCTCTTCCCCATTTTCTGTTGTGCAGAAAATACATGCAAGATAAGAAAGTATGTGTGTGTCCGTCCCTGCTACTGCTGGACCAGTACGTCTTTTTGGTACTGTTCTTAAATAAAGGCAAGCATGCTTTGCAAAATTACTGGTGTAATTTTAACCAGACCAGCAGGAAATTCATTTGCCTATCCTTACAGGCAGTGAAAAATTAGTCCACTTCTGCTTCCTCCAGACTTACTGCCACTGGGAGAGCACCACATTAATTTCCCCAGAGCTGCAGTCTGATGCCTCTCACAAAAAATTGTTTCAGTTGAATTGAGATATAATTAATTTTCAAGATTACCACCCTTCTCATTTCCCAAAATATTTTTTTTGGTAAATACACATAGTTATACCACAGAAACACGTACCTTTTTTTATATATGGGCACTCTCTGAGAAGTTATTGGTGGGCCCGAGGGGGAACTTGATAGGGATCCTGGGTATTTATTCATGAGTCTCCATTTTGCAGGAGCATATTCCAGTGGGGGATCAGGTGGCCACTGGGTATTTGATCTTCCTCCCATTGAAGACAGGGGAGTGCTGGCTTGGTCATGGTATGGTGGCAGCGATGACCTGTTCATGTTGTTGAAGAACACCGATGACAGGGAGCCATGACCAGAGTTAATTTTTTCATTTGATAGCTGTGGGCAATATTTCTCTGGGAGGAACTGATTCTGTGAAGTAGGAGTGAGGGGTTGGAAGATGGTACTCATGCTACTTAGATGCTGCTGGGTATTTTGTGCACTTTCACAGAGAGGACTTTCTTCTTGGCAGATGGGGCTGAGCTGGAAATCTTCTCCATCCATAGGAATGTAAGGAGCCAAGGTTTCAAGGTCCAGTTCATTAAAGTCAGTCTGTGCAAAGATGAAGTAAGTTCATAAAGAAACTATAAATGAGTAATAGTTGTGACAGTTAGTGTGATATGAAATACTAATAGATGGAAAGCTGAAAAACCACTGTGTGCCAAATTTACCTAATGAAACTGGCCAACTCCTGTTTAAAGGTGTCTTATTTCTATGCTAGCATACATGTTCATTGTATCATCATCAGCAAAATTAAGACAACAAACTGAAGGAAAAAACCTCCCAGAGGAGCAGTATTTGTTAAAGCAGCTTGCATGCAGCCTCCAGCATCACTGTGATCTGAAGTAGATGCTGTTTCACTAAGCTTTGAATAACTTGTCTGCCAAGACTCAACCACATGTCGCATGTAGCTCAACCTCAGGCTTTTTCATGTTAAAATAGAAAACACAGCTTTCTCATAATCCAGCTACATTAGAAAAGGTGTCTAAAAATGCAAGGGTTGAAAAAATTTAGCCATACGGACATTATCACACTTAAATCTGTATTCTTTTTTCCCTTGGAGGACTAATCACACTTCTCTTGGCATTTGACCAGAGCCGAACAGAGAGGATAATCAATGTTGGCTCCCCAGTCAGCTCATAACACCCCTGCAGCACTTTTATAATACTTGTTTTTCCCACCAAAGCAGCTGATGTGGTGGGACACACCTGAGCAAGCAGATGCTGAATCTGACAATACTGAAGTTTGCGCATGTGAAGTCCTGCAGTGAGTTTCATCCTGCTCCACACTTCTATCTGCTCTTTCTCTTGCTTTCATTTCTACATCCAGACTTAGACAAAATTTCTTTAGAACATGGATTACAGCCTACCTAAGCCTGCAAATTGTGTGAGCAAATTGAAATACCTAATTTGGGCAGCAGCATCCCAAACTTTCTGTAGGATTAATAAATAGAGATGATTGTGAGGTCTGTGCTATCAATCAGCAGTGCCTATTCCTCTCTCTTGACTATAAAGTATAAGCTCTTCACAAAGCATTTAAATTAAGCATCTGAAGTTAAGTAAGATGAATCAGGCCCACACCTTTTATTCACTAGCTCCCTTGCTGTAATGTTGTAATAGTGGGTTTATTTATTTATAGGGGAAATTTCTACACGTACATCATTATTAGAATGCAGGAGATGGAGACTGTGTGTTACTTCATGTGTACGTAATTTTCAAGTCTCTCTGAAAACCTCCAAGAGGCAAAAGAGGAAGCATATATCTAAAATGAGTTTTCATTTTTGTAATTAAAGGAGATGAGTGCTATGAGGGGCATTCCTCTCTTATTTGGGTGTTTTGCAAGAATTAGTTTATTTATATTTTGTTCTAGAAAGGATGTTTACTCATAAGTCATTTGGCTGCATTTAAAAATAAATTGCTGCTGCTTATATTCCTTATCCAATCTACAGAAGCCTCCAAATTTTGAAACCTCTCTGGTGATCCTTTCTTCTTAAGCAGTGCCACCACAGTGACACTCCAAACCTTGTGTTTCGGAGAGTTAGGGACAGAGATTGACATGGCAGCTTTTGGAAGTGTGCTGTTTTGTTAATGTGCATCAAAGATTTGCTGTGCATATGCAAATGCAGTTTAAATGCTGTATCCCAATATCTGCACACACAACATGCAGCTGTACTGTCTACTTGTAGGAGACTGATCTTGGTAGCTCTTTAGAAGAGAGAGTTCATTACCTGGGAGGTGCACTGACTTTTTGATTCTGTGTCCATGGCAAAAAGTTTTTCAATCACCTCGATCTTAAGATCTTCATCCACAGAACAGTAATAATCTCCTGGGCTGCTGGGCTGCATGGAAATAACAATTGCTCTAAGCATGAAGACAACCACAGTACTGGCTTAGCATCATGTCATTTATACCATGCTGTTATTCAGTAACAGATCTTTCCTATGAAAAGTGAATGGTCAGACAGTGCATTTAGTGTGCTCAGAACCTTAAACTGTCCAATTCTATCAGAAACTTTTCTCTGACACAAACAGTGCAAAACATAGGCACCCACTCAGTGCAAAACATAGGCACCCATTACAGGAACCTAGTCATCCTATTTTAAATGTTTTTTGGCAGCTTAGACCAGGAACAAGAAATGTACACCATTAAATACTTTTGTCAAGAGAGAAGATGCTTAGCAATACTTCCATGCTTTTTTTAAGACTGGATGCCCTCTGGTAAGTGTGGCACCAGCTCTTGGGGGCAGTGCCACAGAAGCACATTCATTTCTTCAGTGGGAAACTCCAAGGAGCTGCTGTCAAAAGCCTGACTTGGCTAAGCTTCCTAAAAGCTACAGCTTCTACTTAACAGAGGGAGGACAGGTCTGGGACAATGATTCCAGTGGCCACACAATTTTACATTGGCTTTTTATATAAGGCTAACTTAATGAGTATAGGAAGAATAGAGATACTCTGGGCCTTGCTAATAAGAAGTGAGACAGGACTGCCAACACAAAAATATTGTCTATATATATATTGATGGGATTTGGATACAAAAAATAACATGCTTTTACTGTTTTTTTAAGCTCTTCTTACCGTGGAACAGCTACTGTTGCTGCTTGCACTTGGAGTACTGCTGCCAGGTGCAATCTGAGGCATTGTAAAGGATGGTATTGTCAGTGTTTCACCTTGAGCAGGGTGGCTTTTCACTTCCACTGGCCATGCTTTGTTTGATGTCAAAACAGCATTGGTGAAGGCAGGGGCTTCCTCAAACTTCTGTGTTTCTGGATAGGGTTTTAACAATATTAATGAATACTTTTAGTTGGTGCAGTGTTATGATATAACTGCAGCTATTCATTAAAATTAAACGCTGCTTCTAGTTGCTATGACAATAAGTTGGCATAGACTTAATGCACGTTATTTAGTCAGCAAGAAAGCTTGGTCCTGCTCTCATTCACAGAAATTTTCCACTGGTGTGAGCATATGGGCTCTTTTAGCCATTACTCCCAATTTGTACACACAGAAAACAGACCTTGTCTATTAAGTTTCTAAGTGTAGGCTCACATGTGGTTCTTTGTTGCACAAAAATAATTTATACAAATACTAACCAAAATCCAGGGAAATAATGGCATCACCAGGTGTTGGTGCCAGCTGAGCAAGTTCCTCTGGTTCTTCCTTCAGCTTAGTAAACAAGAAGTCACTCTTCTCTGTCACAGGGATGCTGCTGTCATAGGCAGCGTTCATTGTCAGCAGGTGGGGCTTGAAGAGTGATTCTGTTTGGTCCATGGAGAACACAACATCGTTCTTCTCAATTTCACTAAGGAGAGAACAGGTTTTAGGCATTTTGTACCATAAAGATGAAAGATGTGGATAAAGTAGGCAGCACAAGCTCTCTGAAGCTGGGGCTATAGGAGCACTTTGCCCTCTCAGTTGCATGCCAGGCTCTCAACAGGCAAGGCACAGTTCCAGCGTTGCTGAGCACCACCATTTCGGATGACGCAGAGAGTGTGGTCAGGACTTCTGTGGGAATACTCAGGGCTTTGTTGCTCTGCTTTAAAGGGATGTAGTTGAGGCTGTAATGACCCAGACTATCACTCAAATAAGTATTTCCTATTTTGGCCCCAACTAGGAGCAAAAAAACTTGAGTTTTGCCAAATGAAGGCAAAACTTCTGATTGGTCCTGATTTTTAAGGCTGTAAACAGCTTCTCCTAGCAACATACAATACAGTTAAAGTTAGTTTTATCTCTTGGCCACAGCATTAGAAAAATAAAACACATTAGCAGCTGTGTTACACAATAAATCTTCGGTGCAGACTGTATACTCTGCTGTATGAGCACAGCAGCCACTCTGCAAAGGAGAGAGGCTGTGGTGTATTTCAACAGCGCATATGGGAACAGGCATGCCACATTTTTCATCGATGTCTAACATCAGTAAACAAGACTGAACAAACATGACTAAACTGATTTCGGAACAACAACGTTGAATAAATAGACCCTTGAAAAGTTCCTCCAAATATTGCGTTTCTCCAGCACGTGAATGCACACGTGTTGCGGTGTGTGCCCTGAACCCACCTCAGCACGTAGTTGACGCAGACGATGCACTGGGGCTGCAGGTTTCGGGTATTGTAAATCACTGTTCCTTGGGTCTCCAGCCATACGTATCCCCCGTGCTTGGCAAGCATACGGTACTGGCCCGTCACTACTTGACCTTTTGTACACACTGAGAAAAGGGGGCAGAGATACAAATAATGCATCAGGACAGGAATACACAACATCTAACACTTGTTTTAAATACACCCACTTCTGAGTTTTCATTATGCAGAAGGGCACTGAAGTATTTGTGGACAAGGGATGGTGCTTAACTTTGGGAAAACTCATCCATTTTAAACATGAAAGGGGCTGTTCATTTGAGGCTTCTACTCAAGATTGAAAATTTGAATTCTGAAAATTTGAGTTTTTGAGATGTTCTGAATCTTCAGATCAGAATGTGGAATTTTAAAATTTTAATATAATATTTCAATTCCCAAAAGAATGCTGCTGACTGCATGTTTCTCGAGTCCCCGTTGTAGAAGTGGTAGAAGTGTCTTGGTAATTAATCTGTAGAAAAGTGAATTTGTTGAGGAAACTATAGTTTCCTTATTTAGGTAATCAATAAATACAAAAGCTGGTGATTTAAAAGCTATATTTACTAAGATTTTTTTTTTAATTAAGATCTTATGGTCGTACTATCACTCTTAAAAATGTATCAAAAGTAGAAGTAAGAATAGTAAACAGAACTGCTTTGTCTAAAAAAAAAAAATAAAAAATGCTGAACTACTGCATTTCTCCCTCTGGTTGAACTGTGCTGTTCCAAGCAAGAGCTTGGAATTAGCAGCATAGAAGAAATCAAGAATTAAGACCCACGTGACCAAATCAAGTAATGTTCATTTAACTCTGTTTTTTTTTAACTATCCTGTATTTCTCAAACTATAAACTGACAATAGTACAACTTGGGTTTAAAGCTTCTAAATGTTTGAAGGATTAAATCTGTCACCCTGCTATCCCCCAATATTTTGCAATATTTGCAGAGAACAAGTTTTCAGTGTGGAGCTTTGGACTTTTGAGATGTACGGTTTTATGATTCAAAGTTGTCAGTGCAGGAAAAATAATATCCATCAATGGCAAAAATAGGGCTTGAGTAGACAAGCAGTACTTGTACTAATAAGAGCTTGTACTTGTATGCAGACATAGTCACACTGAATAGCAGCAGAAGTGGGAACTGGCCGAACAAAACCTTTGACCACACATTGGCAACCTTTCCTTTTAAACAGCTTTTACATCCAAAAGAAGTATGCCATCAAACTAATGCCCTAAAAATAATGCTATTTGACTCAGGAGGACTGGAAATTTGATACTGTGGTCTTTTTACAGAAAAATTCAGTGTGAGCGTGGCCATTAAAAGAAGCTAGCTATTGTCAGCGTCTCCTATGTCGCCACCATACAAATGTACAACTCCAGGCCTGTGAAATACAACAACTGTTTGGCAGATAATTGTTGCTGTGTTTATCCTTCTATTTCTGAAGTTTGTTTGTTTTCTTCCTAGGAGTATTTAATCATCCTTCATTTAATTTATTTAGACAAAGTAGAACATTAGTTTTATTGATTAAATACTTCTGGTGGAACAAAATCAAAAGGCTTTCATTTCAAAGTGTTTTAGTGACTGGACTGTTCTGCTCTGCTTGTGAAACATAATTACACTGCTTCCTAATCATCAGCTCATCAATAAGAGTCACAGTGTAGGCGCCTGTTACATTACAAAGAAGCTTTTTACTGCTTTAATCTTTTTTTATTATTATTATTCAAAGCATGTCATGTTCTGATATAATAAAGTACAGCAGAATCCCTCCAGGGGGTAATCTCATAAATTACTAATAACACTTGTAACTGCTGACTTTGTTATCAATGCTACATTTAAGGTTCTGCCTTCAGAGTGAACGTCTCACTTCTCTCTTTTTTTACTTTTTATAAACTATACATTACCTATATCTGTACAGAACTAGTTACATGTCAATGAAATAGGCTCCAATTATATTCCTTATCTTTGTGTGGAGAGAGCAGGGGAAGGCAAAGACAAATCTGATGGAACACAAAACCATGATTCCCTTGCAAGGCTTGCTGAACTTCTAACTGGTGGGCACTGTCAGAATTGATGACTGCATAATTGCTAGGAGATATACTCTATACATAGCATACTTCTAATAAAAATTATTGTTTAATAAATGCAAGTCTGCTGAACATGAATTTTGAGGTGGCTATTTCCACGTACAAAAGGATGTGGCCAGGGAAAATGAGTAAGTTCCGTAAAGCCACATGCTTGGAAGAACAAGGTCTGTATAAGCTCTACACCTGCTTCGTTACCCTGTATTACACAGCTTCTCAATGGCACACATAATGGAATCCAGGCATTTCCTATTTGAAGGGTTTATGTGTGTTTTGTCAAGTCACAGCTTGCTGTCACTTTGTCTTTGTGGTTGTTCTCTGACTTAGTAAGAAGCCTGAAAAGTCCCAGAAGATGCAGGAACTATTTATCTTAGAAAAATGAAAGGGGTCAAATTTGCTGGCGATTTAAACTCATGGTTCTGTTGTGGGAAATCACATTTATCACAGAAATAGAGCTTGGTCCTGCGTTTCCAACAGTAAAAAGACAATCCATGCTGATCCTGTGCTGTCATAAATCCTATGGAACAGTTTGATCTGAAACACTTATAACCTGTGCAGTGCCTTGAGGACTTTTGCTGGTGTAACACCACCCCTGTAAGACTTCCTCTTGCCCTCATTCTGCTTCTTGGTCAGACCTTGTACCCTGCAGCAGGTTTGTAGGACATGGCCATTGTCAGTGGGCACAAATGGCATCTGCACACACACCCTGCACTGTGTGAGAGTAACTGAATTGCTGGAGTGAGAAGCATCATCTATTAATGCCTGGTCACAGCGGGTACTAGAAACTCTCCAGAAATCTCTACATGGACAAGTAACTCAGTGTTCCCATTTCTGTATTCTGTCCCCATTTCTGGATGGGGATAACCAACAAGGGCTTGCTCACCCTCCCTTTCCTGTTACCAAATGGATTGCCAGCTCCCATCTTATTCCCTCCCAGTAGTGTCCCTTTCTTAGAAATCCAACTCAATGATGCAAAAGGACCAGTGCAGCACACCCCCTGATTTCACAGGATGACTTTCAATAGCCCAGCACAGGATTTTAACATCCTATCAATAAATATCACTTATTCATTTTTTCTTGTAAAAACACTAACACATTATCTAAGAAACAATTTTAAAAATTATATGCCCAGATAACTCTCACTGAGTATGGGCTGATCTATTTTTTTCTTTTAAGCAGCTTTGGAAACAGGATGATTCATATCAACACTGGTTTACAGAACACAACTTTCATCACTGCCAAACAGTTTTTCAAGAAACATTTCAGCTTAAAACTGTCCTGAATCTTTGCCATTGGAGCTAACCCCTTAAGGTCAGACAACTATTCTTTGCCGCAACTTTTTTTCTGGGAAGTACAGAAATACTTTCTGTAAGTCTATTTGGTGGCAAATTCCCTATAGACCTAGGTCATGGGCTTTTTCCTGAGGACACAGGCCTTCATCACAGCAACTACAAGGTGTGTGGGGTTTGTTTTTTTGATCTTGTAGGTTCCAGTCTAACTGCTTTGCTTTATTTCTATTAAAAGAGCATCTGCAGAGGTTTTACTGATGTGCTGCTTAGAACTCTCCAATAAACTGGTTTGGGGACCATAACAGCCAAGGGTGGGAAATGTCATTTGTACATTAATGCACTACCTTGTCTCCAGTCAAAGCACTGACTCTTAAGGAGAGAGACTGAAGATTTAAATCCAATTATCTTAAGACACCTGATGTGAAAGAGATGGAAATTGTGGGGCCTGCTGAAGAGAGGGATCTTGGATCTGATCTCTGCTCCCAGAATAATTCAGATACTTTACTTGAAGAATAGCTAAAACTGGCAGTTCCCATAGGCATAACAAAAAGCAGCTGTTCCTGGCAGTAGGTGTTATTTGTATAATGAATATCCCTTTCAGAAATCTCCTTGCACATCTACTTTGGAGGGTGAAGACGTTGTTTGGCAGCAAAAGAGAGACATTCAAAAAACCACTGCAGTAATCTCTTCCTATTTCCCTTTAGCTCTGTCTGCTAAGTCCAACAGTACATGAGAAAGATAATCATAGAATGGCTTGAGATCTTTAAGGAACCTTAGAGATCATCTAGTTCCGGCCCCTGCCATAGGCAGGGACTCCTTCCACTAGACCAGGTTGCTCTGAGCCCCATCCAACCTGGCCTGGAGTTCTTCCAGGGATGGGGCAGCCACAGCCTCTCTGGGCAACCTGTTCCAGTGCCTCACCATCTTGATACTAAAGACTTTATTCCTAATATCTCATGTAAACCCACCCTCTGTCAGTTTGAAGCCATTCCATCTTCCTGTCCTGTCACTATATGCTCTTGTAAATAGTCCCTCTCCATTCTTCCTGTAGGCTCCCTTCAGGTACTGGAAGGCCACATTTAGGTCACCGCAAACAATAAATACCTTCTCTTTTCTTTTTTGAACACCAGGAAATGCCCTTCTCACCAGGATAGAACTGCCTAACTCAGCTTTTCAAATTTTCAGCTGAACCTTGCACTGTACCTTAGAGAGATGGTGATTCTTCCCTCTAACATCCAAGTTTAGTTTTAATTATGGCAAAATCCAGACCCTCTGGAAGGACCAGCAGCAGATTTCAGCTGGACAAGCACAGTTACCTGGTGTAAATACTGGTCTTGGAGAGTATCTGCACACAAGAGGCACTTGTATTTTCAACTATGTATTGAGGTACCCACAATTTATGCTTTACATGCAAGTGACAAAATAAAATAAGAATGTGACTTACAGTTCTGATGACTCTTGGTCATACTCTCCGAGTCCAAAGCATGGTAGAACTCATATGCTGAACGACCCAGCAGCTCCTCTGGATGATATCCAATCAACTCTGTTATTCTGTTCAAGGAAAAAAAAGCAAGTATTTAAAATTCAGGTCACTGTAGTCTTATGCTCACATGCACAGGGCAGTATCAGCTCAAGTCTTCAAACTAACAGAATTAAAAAAGCAAAATGTGAAATTCTAAGCTTCCAAACACATGAGGAGCTATGGAGGACTTCTGATCACATTCTGAAATATCTCCATGTTCAGAATAAACTGCCTTGTCCTACTACTGGAATAAAAATTCCTAAGGATGTCAGTGTGTGCACTGCAAATTCTCCTATGCCTATTGCATGCTATCTCTAATAGAAGGTATCAACTTTTGTTATTGACAAAGTTTTCAAGCTGCCCACTACATGCAGAAGCTCCCAACAACCACCAGTCAAAATCAAATTCATGTGAGGGGGGTAGTGGTTGGTGCCACCAGGTTTAAAAGTATGTGTACATTTTAAAAACGTACACAAAAGGGTTTGGGCACTGCTTTTAGTAAATAAAATGCCAGGTGAAAAAATACGGGCAGTTAAAAGGAAAAACAAAGCTCATCTACTTAGTCTTTTCTCAATAATTTGAAAACTCCGGCATATGGATTAGGTTACTTGGGTATCTAAGTAACCACAAACTAAGTAGGATTTTACACAAAGAAAGCTATGATCTCAAAAACTAGACTCTTTTTCAGTCTTTTTGAGGCAAGGCCGGATTTCTCACAAGTTCCTGAATCAATGAAAATAGGTCATCAAACTGTGCAGATGATTTTCTCTAATGAGGGGGTGGAAAAAAATGCTTTATTTCAATTGGAAATACCATCACAGACAGCTTTACAGGAAACACGGTAAGTTTAAAAAAATACATTAAAAATTAATTCAAAAGCAAAGATTATCTTCTGGTTTACAAGACAGTGACACTTTGGCTGCATCTTCCTGCCTCTGAAATTCTTATAATAATCTGTAATACAGAGAACAGCAGCACAGAAATTAATTGTGATGCTCTCATAAACCTTTAAAAGCTGGAAGGCTTGCAAGGAATGGTCACATCTTGCAGCACCTCACAGCTGTCTGTGGCAGAGTTTTATGTCACTCTCTCAGAATGGCTTTATGTGCCACCACCACATTCGATTTGTGCTGTTGCTACTCTTAAGAGACATCCTCAGGTTTGCGTACTCCCTGGAAGGACAGCTTTGGCCCAGTCCTCTAGACACAAGCATGTCTTTACAAGACAGACATGTAAATCCTGTAAAACAAACAGAGCAAGAGCATGGCGTTCATCTCCTGGATCCCCCTCCAGCAAGGAAGGCACATAAGATGGGACTATTTTGTGTATGGCTTGAACGCCAAGGTATTGAGTCAGCTTTTCCCTACCTCCACCTCCACAGAACTCTATAGCTCATAGCCCCAGGACACCTTGGTTTTGTCACTCTGAAAACTATTCTCTGTCCTGATTTCCATGGAGCAAACCTGGGTTTATAATACTTCAGTTGGGCAAAAGCTGTAGCTTGTATTAGGTTCCCCTCAAAAACTTTTCTGTTTGTGTTTCCAGTTTTATTTACATTTAAAATTAGACCAACAAAGGGGAAATGTTTGAATCCAGGTTTCAAAGAGTTTTTTTTACTCTCTTCACTGACAAGCTTCTGAGCTTTTAAATTGCGTCCCACTCAAATCTAACCTTTTTTCTGAAACCACAATTGTTTTTTCTTTCTTATTGAAAAGTACTTCTAATAGTGAATGGGTCATCAAAGCTGAATCATCAGAAGAAAAGAAATACTGAAGGAGCCCTAATAAAATTAAGGCTCACAAAATACAGTTGCTTCTTCCCTTTACACAAGCAGCTGGGACACACTGGTGTAAGTGACCAGAGGCTTTTGCCAGGACCAGTGTAAATATTTGATCTTTAATATCAGAAACTATGGCCTTTGGCTATGTAATGGCTCAATACCATAAAGCCATTCCATAGTTTGGAGCTCATTGCAAGGGGAAGGATTTTAAAATTCAAGAAGTTGAGTATTTACTCTTAATCCAGTCACTGGGAGCTGAGAGCCAAGTGGGTGTTGAGCAGGGAGAAGGAAAACAAAATGAAGATAATGGGGAAAAAACAGAAGCACCATGTACCCAGCAGCACCAGTGCAGCCTACATTACAGCCATACACCACCGTACCTACATTACAGCCTTCATGGAAGTCAGCACTGGAACTGAGATAGCAAACAAAAACCACACATTACAGCAGGCTGAGGGATTCTTCTCATATGGGAATGTATGCAAAATTCACGTATTCCAGTCCTGTAATTGCCCTTCTCAAACTGCTCCTTGGTGTCCATAATGAGCACCCTCACTATAAAATTACTCTTCTTGTCATTCCATGGCACAGAATGACTTGTGGTGCAATCCTGCTGTGATTATGTCAAATCTAATTAGATCTAATGTAATCTTGTATGGAAGTTAGCAAGTGGTGGTAGTATCTTTTTATTACAAGCAACTACATATTACATGAAAAGATAAAAGTAAGATATCAAAAAATTTCCCACAACCCCACAACACTGGCTAAGTTCTAAACCCATGCCTGGTAACAGTGAAGTATTAATGAAAAGTAATTGTTTTAAGATAGTTACTTTAAAAATAATAATAAGTGGCTAAATAGCCCCTATGCTCTCACTGACTGCTCTGTTTGTCTGTTAACACTATTCAGATTCATTCCACTTCTCTCTGAAGACTCTCCTCCAATTGGCATGATTAAAAAAAATGTAGAATGTTCCATTTTCCCACTCACAAAACCCCCCTAAAACTGGCTGCCAGTGTTTCCTAAATACATCTTTAAATACTACTATTTTATAAAAAACACTCTCACTCCAATAGTTGTTTTCTTTGTTAGTTTTGGGCGCATAAATTGGCAGTTCACACCCTCCTTTATTGCTCCCACAGTGCTGCTGACCCTGAAAAGCTTAAAAAAAAACACCTTGTAGGCTACAGGCTGTGCAGGGCTGGAAGTCAGGTTAGTGTATTTCATGCCACATTCTACAGCAGGGCTGAAGTGGGCAGCTATCCCTTTATCCATCACGCCCATCCTATGGCTCTCCCAGCATGTGTGTGGAAGAAGACTGGGCAAAACCAAGAGCCTGAGCAGCCCCTGGGCCAGGAGGCAGCGAGTGCTTTAGCACAGATCCTTGTAAACCTCACCTGAGCATTACTTTGAGGTTTGCCGGGGAGGTGCACCCTCTAAACTTGGTGTACTCTCCACAGGAGCCTCTTAGCAACACAGAATGCCAAGTGAACACACAGACTAAATGCAAAGGAAAAGGCATCCCACGAAGCTATGAGGAGGAGGAGTACACAGCTAAGAAAATTAGGAAAATGTCTGCATCCCATAATACCAAAGGATCATTTACACAGGCACAAGACTTCTACTTTTGTTTAGACACCAGACAGAAAATTGCTCTTTGTGCAAGCTGTGGAATGACAAAATTAGAAAACAAACTATGGTGGTTTTGGATGGCATTCCTGTCACGGTAGGCTTTGTGCTTCCATTGCATCTGTAGAATGCTCATTAGTAAGATAATAATTTTTTGTTGAAGATGACACGTGGGCTGTGAGGCTGTTTATTTTCCTGTTACCAGTTTGTTTCTGAGAACACAAATACCTCTGGGAGAATCTTAATTTTTGCCAGACTGGCACTTCAGTTTTCTGAGCTAAACTTGTCATCATGATGTACAGAGGTCAAAATCTCAGAAAACACAGTGAAGAGGTGGGCAATAGCCATCTGCAGTAGGAGATCTGTCCCAGCTGCCACTACTCAAGTGTGTTTTGAGCACTATTTCAGTTTCCTTTAAATATAATATATATATATATAAAAGTATCTTAATATTGAATTTTTGGGACATGGAATAAAGGCAAATTTTGTGCTTAGGGTATGCAATTAAGAAACAAGTGATGTGAATCTTATTTCTAGGTTTGTACAACTTTGCCCTGTTTTATCTCTTTGAGACATGGCAAAGCAACCAAAACCCACTGCTTCGAGGCTGTGCTTCCTACAAGATGAGCTAGTTGAAGTATTTTTGTTTTTCCTAAAGTTGTGCTTTTCTGTCCCTTTAAAGGAGCACAGAGCTTTTTATTGTATACCATTTCTTGAGTTAAAATAGTATGATGAGAACCAAGGCCTGAGAAGTCAGGCTCTGTGAAAGACTGCTCTCATGTTTACTGCTTATAAAAAATAGCTGGGTGTATATTCATCAGGCCCTGTCCAGACTGTGTGTGTGAGGGTGTGGATCTCCTAACAAAGTCTTTCTGTATTCAAACTGTTACCAAGTTATTGAAGTCAAATTGGTCTTGAGAGGAACAAACAAAACAAAGTTATACTTAAAGCAGAATGAGTTAAAAAAAAAAAGGAGAAAAAATAATAAAACCCAACACAGACACTATGCCTGGGGTAAAGCACTCTGTCAGCCTGCTAGAGCAGGCAGTGGGGCAGTCTTGCCAATTAACCACATTTCCTCTCAAAAATATTCATGGCTGCTTCTACTCTAACCCTAGCCAATGGAAAAAAAAACCAAAATTAATGAAAAAAATGCAAAATCCTGGGACCCCTGGCCACTACTGAGCAGGATGAATGGCCTGGTCAGGTGTTTCTGCCCTGAGAGGCAAAAAAGACTACATGTGTACACAAAAATCTTCACCAGGACTGTCACACCCACTTGTTTTGTCTACCTGAATCAAGGTTTTGTTATTAACAAAAGCAGTAGGTCACGTTTTACTCTTAAATGTGACATATACCAGAAGTCAGTTTTGTCAAATGTGGATCTTTGGGTTCACATATCACCACTCATCTCCATACTGTATCTTCCCCTGAGCAGGAATGAAAGGACAGGAGGTCCATTCAAATGCTTTCCTGTGTTCCCATTTAACTTAAAAATATTTCCCAAGTATAGGTCAAATGGCAAATTGACTTAAATCCTCATCCAAAGTCCTGTGCCTGCATATGTCTTATTTACTGGGACATAACTGGAAACACAGTAAAACTCAGTTTCCTCTCAGCTGGGCACAGCCTGGATCCCACATGAATGCTGATACGGGATGGCAATGCTATGGCATTGCATCTTCCTGCACCATCCTATTCTGAATCACCACACATCCTCCACTGCTCCTTTTGTCTTCTTGAACTCCACCATTAAAATGTCCCAGTCAGAAAAGGTTATACAACTAATTGTATTTCTAGTAATCAGGGACATATGATGCCCCAGAGCAAGCTGTGCCTTCAAAGTAAGTGCTGATGCCACCAAGGTAACAAAATTGCCTTTGTACAAAGACGTGCCTTTTCTTCTGACTAAAACACCCTCACTGGCAATCCTTTCTGACACATAAGCATTGTGCAGCTGAACTAAACCCTCACTTGGATTATGAAATTGTACCACTGATCAGCATTTCTGTATTACAGCTAAAATAATCCCTCCTGTAAACCACTTAGCCAAGATAAGTGGAGCAAGGGAACAGTTTTAAATCACTCTCCAGGAATGGCTGAAGCAAACATTTAAGAGAACAACCCTTATTTATTATACCCACGAACCTTTCTCTACAGGCTCATCACCTTGCAAAAACTGTTTTAAGAATACAAACATATCCCACCTAACCACTGGCAAGTCATGGGCCCACATACATAATTTATTTTTGGAAGGTAAATTATATGGGCTACTGTCTCACATGTTTTAAATGATGGCCAGTCTTGCCTGCTACATATTACATCTACCCTATACCCTCCTAAGGAAAAGCTGACCAGTTTTTGTCACAAAATGCTGTAGGTTAGCCAGCCTATATTTTGTGTGTTGCTTTGTGACAGACAGACAATGAGCTTTCCTAAGGAGATTATACTCAGAAATCCGAGAGTTGCTTTGACTGAGTGCTTTGAAAACAAAAACTTAATGCTCCTTGGAAGCAGACCTGTCCACACCAAATGAACTGCAAGGAGGATACCAGGACCACTGTAGAAGCCTGGTAGATGAGGCACACTGCACTCCACGGTAGCAGCCCTAAACTGGAAGTACACTGTCCCTTATGGAGCAATGAGCTGTGTCAGCCCTGCTGCGTCGCTGCAGAAAGGACAGAGTACATAGAAAAGAGTTTAGGCACCTGACTGGCACATGCTGCCTTCCCTCCTCCGCTCCCCAGCCTGGATTTACATTCTTGGCATAAGCTGCTCCTTCAATGCAATCTGTCTAGCAGCACTGAATTTGATAAGAACAGCTGAGTGTTTTGCATTTTTATGTGTCTAGTGATGGGTCACCTGCTGGAAAGAAATCAGCATCCCTCTGTGAGGGAAGCGGGGGCCAGGTGGATCTGCTGCAAAGAACCTGAAAGGTTTGTGAAGTCTCCTCCTTCTCTGCCCTGGCTATCTTTTTGCAGCTTTACCAAAATCTGAATAACATAGGAATGAAACATCCAACCAAAACTATATAGTAAAAGATGTGCTATATCTGGTTTTCGAGAAAAAAAATCTTTAAAATCCCTGCAAGTTCAATCCTCCAGAGGAAGCTGTTGTATTTCACTGCCATGTGAAATATCTTCCCTGTAAATCAAATGCCCATTATTTAAGACAAGGCCTAATATATCATTATTTTAAAAATAAGCATGTGTATCTTTAATGGGATAGCATCAATCCCTCTAATTCTCATTTATAATGGCTTATGCATTAAGTCTTGCAGAGACATGTGAATGCTGCAATAAAGCAAAATCCTCTGCTACGCTCCTGCAGCCTGCCACTGAATGGCCCCAGTAATTCTGAGCACATTGCTTTTAATAATGAGTCACTATCATATTAGTCACCCCCTCCAGCAGCAAAATCCTATTGGTATCTCAATATTTTCATGCTGAAAATATTAACAAAGGAAAGAGTCTTATTGTGATTACATCAGAGACCATTTCTAGTTATTTGCTGCGCAGTTCTCAGTTCAGAAGGTCAGTCACAAGTTTCACTCTTGCAATCTTGCTTTCATCCCCAGCTGCTAACACTGCAAGTTTATATGGCTGCTTCATCACATTGTTTAAAAAAATTATCTTAGCAAAGTTTAAAAAAACCTTCGAAGGTTGAAGAAATCAACAAAGATGTTGGTTCTGTGAGTTTCTGTGTGAGTTGCAAGCATGTGTATAATCTCACTGATAACCCTCCAGGCCTCAGAGGTTTCCTAGCATCTCTGAATTTCAGGAGTCCAATTTTTTTAGGCAGAAAGGTTTATCTTAAATTCAGGGATTACCTCATAAACTTAAATAAACCCCAAACAAAACCCAAATCCACAGCAGTAAAGACATGACCTTCTGGGCAAAGGGAGGACAGGAAGACTCTTCATGGGGAGGGCTCTCTGGCTCGCTTGCATGCACAGAAGATGGTTATCACAGTACACAGACAGAGAGATGGCATGAAATGCCATGTAGATCCCAGAACAAATCAGGCAGGTGGAGACTAGAGGGATCTCAATTTTTTCCACTCAAGAGTGAAGTGTGGGGAGCAGAGGACAAGCCCCTTGCCTGATCCAAGGTCCTCCCCTCCCCTTCATTTCGTCACTAAAAGGTGCAGGGAGATAACCAATAAAGGCTGTTTGCTTTTCATTGAGCAAGAGGCTGCAACTCCATTTCGGAGCAGCAGGTACTCTGGATGCCTTGGCAATTCTTGGTTAATGTAGAGCACAAAGCACTTGCCAGCTAACTGATAAAAGCATCCTGGGCCAAACCAAGCGTAAAACAGTCCTTGACTAAGGTCCGTACGGCGTGCCCTGGGACACGCTCTCTAAAACACAGGAACGGGAATCCTGCATACCCTTCAGTTTGTTAACCCCAAGAAGCTGACATTTGTGGCTCCAAGTTGCCTCATCTTCTGCCAGTAAAACTGAATTCCTCACTTGGCAGGATGAAGAAATGCAGCACGAATACAGTTTCACCCAAATTGAAATTTTTGAGGTAGATAAGTGAGCCACTAAACAGCCGTTTTGGTAACAGGCTGAATTTTCTTCTGATCCTTGCTTACCAGGCCCACACAAGACATTTAGAGGAACTGCTTGTTTTGTTCAAGAAGATAAAAAAAACCTCTGGAAAGGAAAAGCCAGTGGAGCATACCTGTCATCACAGTAGGTGAATTTCATGTCCATGCTGTGGCGACTCAGGAAGGTCTTGCTGTCCAGGGGGATGTCGATGTTTGAAGGGTGCTGAATAGGCTCGCACATTATTATAAGGCAGGTGAGAAGAGGCTCCTTATACCCACACAGAGTGTGAGGAGGGCAAGTGTTATACACTTTAACTTGTCCAGTGCAGTGCAAAACCTGAAACAACAAGAAACAAACTTAGGATATTACTTTCTCTCCACATCAAAATGTCTAATAAAATCCAACCCCCTTAATTTGGCTCAAATACTGTACCTTCCATGTGGCAGACTTGAGGTTAACAGTTCTGCCTCTGTTGGTAACAGTGCATTTCATCCTCATGAAGAAGTCACGCTCAGTTGACATCTCTTTGCTTTTCTTTCCAAAGCCTGGACCTGTATAAGGAAAAGGCAAATTAATTTTCTCATTTTCCTTCTTGATATCTTCTATTTATAAGCATGAAGGATACAACAGAAAAAACAGACTTATTCTCAGATCATTTACCTGCACAGACCATCAAAGATGCTTGGACCATTGCAGAGCAGTTTGTAGAGCTTAGACCTATAACTTTAAGTGGAACTTGAATAGGACTTTGTGCATTTTAAACTTATTTTAGCTTGCTGCACATGAATCTTTCCACAGCGTTACAACTGAAAGCATTATACCTGTCTGAACTTGATGAAAGGAAAATACTAAACAAACAGTTTCTTAGTACTATCATATTTAAGCAGTTTTTGGCAAAATAAAATGAATCTGTAAAGCACTGAATAGCAGCTAATGATTACTGTAGGAATGAAAATTCCTTCTACTATGACAAACAGATCTCTTTTGCCAGCCATTTACTTTGTTTGGTTATTTCAAAAACAAACAAGGACTTTTATATTTTCATTATTACCATTTTTCAGACTCAGATTCTCTCGAATTTCTTCATGGTCACATGGATGAGTGAAGTCAAAAATGCTGTGTCCAGTGAGTTCCACCTGTGTGGAAGTAAAAGCTACACATAGCAAATCAAAGCAACTGAAAGTACTTATCTGTTTTTAAATACAATTGAAATTAAACCGGTCACCAGAACTAAGTGCATCAACAGGATGCTCACAGACACAAATCCCACGACCCTCCCTTTGTTTATCCTCTGCATAACTCCTCATTTTCTCCCCAGAATGATTCTTATCTATGAATTTGTGCAGCACAGTTAACAGTCAATGCCTCTTCTTATTTTCGACACAGGACAAAACTCCCAATCCACAAAGCAGAAAAGGGGGGACCCAAAAGAGCAGCTCAATCCCCTTTGTCCCACAGTCTAAGGCACAAGTAGAATAAATGCCTTCTCATCTCCCTAGTGAGATGTAGGAAGGCAACTCTGCAGTCACCAAAGACACTACAACTAGATAGGAAGGGAGAGGGAATCTGCAACCCATGTAGTCTGCTGTGCAGGATACCTGCCTGAGAAATGACATTTTATTTCCAGTCTTTCTTGCAGCGACACACAGCTGGGTTTTCTGCATTTAGACATAAGAGTTCTTTCTATGAACTAGATTACAAAGAGAGGAAAGCATAAGGGAACAAGTTACCTGGGTAAGACCCATATATTTGTTGACATTCTCAGACAAAAAGATCATGTCTCCATCCTGTGTCACCACAGCAATAAATCCCTCCAAAGCTTTCAGGTACAAGTTGTCCATCTGCTGGTCTGCCTCTAGTTCATTCTCATTGTCAGCACATACTGAGAAAAAAAAAGGAAAAAAAGGCATTTAAAGCCTTCAGCACTCCAGCCAGCCTTTTTCAATGCAAGTACATCTGGTTACAAGGCGACAAAATATTTTTCTGCTGTTAAAATTTCCTTTCAACAAATCTCTTCTGGTGGGGCCTTCAGAACAGCATAAGAAAAGGATGCCCTTATCACTAGAAAGGCAGGAGATACTTTTCTAAATGTTTTGGCAAATGCAAGACCCTCTCTTCACCTTTAGCATGTTTCTGCAAGACATGTTAGTCAAACACCTGCAGATGCAGATGAGTGAAGTGCATCTTCTTTGTGCATGTTCTCTTGGCCACCTTCAACTTTGTACCTCCTAACAGGCACAAGGCAGAGGGCAAGCCTTATAGAAGGTACATAAATCTGTGCAATCCTAATGAACACCTATCAGGACTCTTCCATCAGGTCAGGCTTTCTAAGAAGCTGAAATACAGCTCCTACAAAACATGCTCTTCACTCAGCACAGACACATCTCTTAACACTGCTTTGGACAGAAAAAGTAGAAAACTGCTCCCTTGAAGTCATCGTGGGTGAATCTCTTTGTCATCCCATAAATCTCAGTATTCCTTGGAAAACCACAGATCCATCTTACTGATACCTGCTTTTTCATCTGCAGACCTCAGGACTTCCTATGCCTCACTCCGCCAAAGTCTGACAAGCTTCATCACCCACCCACACTTCCCCTGTCCTGCAAGGAGAGTCTCAGACTCTGCTTATGTCCTAGATGTTTGCCTGTGCAGATTCATGAACCCAGTGCACCTTACTCATTTCTGGGAAAGCCATGCCACTGTTCAGCTGAAACCTAAAGCTGTGCTAGAATATTTATTACAGCTATTTTTCTTTTGGTTATTCATTTTCTTGGTACCTTTTGGCTGCAGTGTAGTGACAATTGATGGCACCATGATGCCCTCGTCATGTGTGCTCTGCACGGCCCATCCAGTGCCACAGGAGGCAGCACATGGCAGAACTGCAGGCAGAGGGAGAGGGGGCAGGCACTGCTCCTCCTGATGCCAGTCACAAATGCCCATTTTCCCTTCTATGCTTTTAAGCATGTCTCAGCTCCATGAATAAGAAGCTGTCAGGGAATGACATGCAGACAGCTAGTATCAAAAAATTTCTGTGTAGGAGCTGGCTCATTAATTTCTTGATATGTTTTATGTGAAACTTCTGGAATGATGTTTTACAAAACCACTTAGAGATATTGTATCTGGTCTGTGTACCTCAAACATGCTGTGGTAAGCTTATCTTTACAGTTTTGTCAGTTAGCCTGCACATTTGTGATCAGTCATTGCAAATGTCATGGTAAGGCCCTGATTTTGAAGGGAAAAAGCAAGTAAAAGAAGAAAAAAAACCCCATCTTATAGTCTCAGAATAATGAATAACCAACTCCAAGGTATAGGGCCATGGGTAAGTCCCCTCTAGATCAAAGGTGCCCTAGAGCCCACGGCAGCAAGGATGATGACAGAAGAGCTGAAGTGATTCTGCTCTCTGTGCTCCTTCCTGGTGGCATAAGAGTGCTCCAGGCTTGGGCCCACCACCAATTTTGCTGTCCAGAGGCTCCAACCATAATTGCATCAGCCTTACTTGCAAGAACAGTGAGACACAAACAAATTCCTTGGAGAAGTTGCTCTCCTTTTATGGTTTAATGTTGCAATTTCAGCTTACAGTTTGTTCTGTAGTACACATACTGTTAGCACTTGAGAAAAGTCATTAATTTTTGTTCTTTTCCTCAGTGAAACAGTGCATTGATCATATTCCTTCATGTTTCTTGTTGAAATACTCATTTTGCAAGAAGTCTAGAAGCAGGAATAGGGCACTGCTTTGTAAAACGTTACATGGTTTGGGTTTGTTGCTTTTTTGAATAGGGAAGAGGCTAAGCCAAACTAATGCAGTTTTTACTTTGAAGCACTAATGAGTGATGATTAAAGGATAAGTTTGATCTATACAGCTCCTGGAACTGCAGCTGCTAGTGCCTGAGGATGGTCTGCAAGCAAACCAAGCGGGATGAGCAGTCGCAATGCAGAGCCCAGCAAGCACTGTTTGGAACAGGTAAGTGGTGAAGGAAACGATGCTGGCTGCTGCTGCTGCATCCTCCTGTTCCTCAACATCCCTCCCTGGCAGCAGCCTACCATGCACTGTGCAAACAAGGGAAGAAATGGACTCAGGCCCAGAGCTATGGAGAGCACTTGGTTTATCACCCTTTGCCTCTCAACAAGACTGGTAGCAGGGAAGAGAGGACGCTCTCTGGGGATGGCCAGCACAGCGCGGGGATTTTCATTTCACATCCTTGCACTGCAATTCAGGCTACACATGCAGAGGCCAGTTCCTCCTCAGTACAAAGCAAATGACTTCAGGAAATTGCATCAGGACTAGCATTTAAAATACAGAAAATATACAATAATATATTTGAATAGTACACACTTTGACCAAAATGACATTTAGGAAAGGAAAAAGAAAAAAAAAAAAAAAGGTAAGTGACCATCTGCTCCCAAGCTTGTTTCTGCTGCGTAAAGAATGTCAAGGGTCTTTTTTTACTTTTCCGGAAGCAAACAAATGGTTTATTCAGCAGGGATCATGGCTATAGCCCAAGACAATCAGCCAAGTGTGGGTTCAGAGAAAAAAATGACTTTTCAGCTGTAACCCCAGACCCTCCTTTCCATTTTTTTTCCCAGCTCATTAAGTTTGCATTAACAAAACATGACCATTCAAAGGCAGGAAGGCTATTCAAAGCATTTGTATTCTTAAATGCCTCCAACAGTGAAAGACAAACACTTTACTTGTATTATCAGATGATTAAGTTTGCTTTTCCCTGTATATAAATTATATTACTTATACAAACACACACAGAGGACATGGATCACTCACATCAGGGCTGCAGGTTCAAACCCTTAAGGTCTGAGCTGAGCATAGTACTTAAAGATATAGTCAGCTTTAAGGCATGTGGTTACAGGGGTTTGTGGGATCAGAGTACACTGTTTTTATCAAAATTATCTCTGTCCAGCTGGAGGCATCTGTGATGTGGACAGGGAGGAGGGAGAGAAGATTGTTTGTGCTGCTGTGCACCCCATCTAACCTAACCCAAAAGCACGACCAAGGTGTTCTGCAGACATGCTCCAGCCTCCCTGATAACTCAATAAATCCCACTGCACCCCCTCCTTTCTCCTCAGCAGTCGGGCTGCAGCAGGAAAGGGGAGCTGGCAGATACGGGTTTCTTGTGGTACTTAATAAGGTGTGCTCACGTTTCAAAGGTGAGGAACCTGCAGGTGCTATCAGGCACAAAAAGGTGGGTGCCGAGTACCTCCAGAGCCACTCTGCTGCTGTTGCCCATCCATCCCTTGCCTGTCCCCACAGCAGCCTACCCAGTGCAGCTCCAGCACTGGGGAACACACCAAAGGTTCTCATGTCTTCGACTGTTTCCAGGTTCTTTGTAAACACAGCCCCAGAAGGTGTCATCTGTGCTCACCCGCTGAAGCAAATCAGCTACCTGAGGATCCTGAGTCTGCAGCAAAGAAACATGCTGGGCTGCACTGTGGTGGCCCTGGTATGCCCTGTATCAGGTAACTTGGTATAATTATAGTAATATAAATAATAAATAGGAGTCCCTCCTATGGCTGCAGTGTCAGCATTAGAGCATGTTCCCTTTCTCCTGTGGAAAACACTAGCTACTAACACACAGAGGATATACACACTTTAGGAGAGTGATACATCAGAAGCAGTTCGGTCACTGCCACTAGCAAAAATCTGGTTTGCTTCAGAAAGAATCTATTTTGCAGATGCAAAACAAATAATGTCATGGCTACTGCAAGCTCCTCCCTGAAATCCCTACTGTGTTTCACTTTAAATTGTCTTCATTAATTTACCTTGGTGCTGAACTGGAGCATTAGTGTAAGCACACTCAGCTTCAGATGGAAAATATTTGAGAAAGCTGGGGCCAAAGGAAAGTGGGAGGTTAGCATGAGGAGGTGAGAGCAGAACTTCAGCCTTGGGTTTCCAGTAGGTCTGAGGTCACTTTATCCACAGAGCAGCACCTCATGTAGACTTGCCAGGTTTTTGCAGGTCTTTGGGAAGGGTAACAGTGGGACTCAGTTTATACTGATTTTCGGGGGGTGGGTTTTTTTTTTGTTTGATTGTTTTTTTTGTTAGCATTGCATTTCAAAATAGCGGCGGGCTAAATTTTGAATAAATTTTGAATAATTTTTTGCATTTCTGGTTTTTTTCCCACAACACTTTCTACCTCCCTTTAACTACAGGGAACACCTCAGTTCAGACACCATGACAGTAGAGCAGGGAGACTGGCCTGCAAATATGCCAGTTTACATTAACAGCACATTCAGCAGAATGAAGTGTTGTAATATTGTTGTTCATATTACAGCTACTTGATGGAGCCCAGCCAAGATTGTGTTCATGTAACTCTGGAAAGCCTATACAGGAGGAGAATCTCTGTCTAGGGGAGACTGGGAGATGTTGAAACATGTCAAAAAAGCCACATAAAACTGCTGCTGTGGCCTTCCTGGGATGGCTGTCAGAGCTACAGGGGAACCAAGAACAGAGCAATGGTGTCCCATGTCCCAACATTTGATGGATCATCCACTGCTCACTTTGCCCCAAGGCCGTACTTCTTGAATTTTGATACAGTATTTTTCAGTCCATGTCTCAGTCTGCATTAAATTTTGGTAAGTATTTATTTTGACAAATTTTCTAACTGCCAGATAGAATTTATTATTTATTATTTACAAGAAACTTTGAACTGTAATGGCAAATGCTTATTGCAGTGTTTATGATAACCTTTTATGCTAAAAATAACTTTTGTAAACAAGCTTTGATTAATTCTCACTGTCAGGATGTGCACTGTTCCCAAGTTTAAGAACACTTTTTCCGTAGATGCTTGCTCATTTCCTTCAGTCCAACCTCTTGGAACGAGTCTGAAGGCTCAAAAATCAGGCTTCTCCTTAAAAGAAATAACTGTGCAGGTATAAACAACCTCCTAGCAAACAACCTATAATTCCTCTCAACACCTTTGATCTGACTCAAAGGGGTCTTTCTGGTCGGTTCAGAGGTAGACAATGATAAAATGTGTTTCTCCTAGAGGTCACATCATCACCTGCACAGAATTTTCCTGGCTTTGTCTCATCCTGATTCCTGTAAGTACCAGTAAGTTGCTTACATATGGTGCATAACTGATACCAGGTTGCAGCTGCCACTCCGGAGGAGAGTTGCAAAACCTGCCTGACACCAGCAGGCAAAAGTTAGGGAAGATCTAACAGCAGCTTCATCCTGCATCAGAGACAGCAGCTTTGAGACAGACTTGTCCCTTCCTGGTTTCTTGTTTTCCATCAAAGGAAAGAGATTTTTTCCCCCCTTTTTTTCTGTCTTGACAGGGCAGTACATCCTGTTCAAGGGGATATTTTCAATGTGTTCAATAAAAGTTTTCAATTTAGATACATCAAGAAAAAGCTACTCTTAAATTTGAAGCTTCCTGAAGGGCTCTTATCTCCAAGTGCACAAGCAATCTTGGATAAAGGAAACACTTATGTTAGTGTTGTTTTGATTGCAGAGTTTGTATCTAGCCAGATCATTCAGATGCTGCTCCCAGGAACTTGCTTGGAGTCCTGCAGCCATCAGTGTTGAATGTTGGGAATACAGCACCCCATCAGACCAGGCTCTGGGGTGCACCTTCCCTGAAAGGGGACATCACTTCAAGCAGCTGAAGCGCTCAGGACCCGACTCACTCTCATTCCTAGCAGCATGGTTGGCATTAAACTTCTTTCCCAATGTAATAAAAGCAATCAAGGAGACATGCTATTTTTAAAGCACTGTTTTATGCCACAATGGTCTGACATTAGATGCAGCTTGTCCAGACATTCAAAAACAATGCCCACATCAGTTCTCCCTACAGTCTGTCCTCTCCCTTAAAAGCCTAGAGAAAAGCTATTTTTTCCCCTTCTGCTCCCTGCTGGCTTTCCGGCTCTGTTGTCTCTCTCCCTTGAAACCTTCACACTGGCTTCCTTGTGGCCTCCCTTCTCCCAAACAACTTCCCGTCTGTATCCCTGTTCCCTCCCCATTTCTGCTGCTGTCTGCCTGGACAAGAACAACTCCCAGCCAGTTTCCTTTGCTGGATTTCTGCACAGAAAAGACAGCCGGGTGACCACACAATTGGGATGGGATTAAGGCAAGCCAATAAAATTGTGTTTGCCTGATTTGCCTGATTAAAAAGTCCGTCCTGGCACAGAGAAACTCACTGTACTAAAGAGTTTTGGTTCCTGTAACACCTTTAGCATCAGCATGGTTCAAATAAACACTTAAAATTATTGGCAGTGTGCATTCAGTCTTCCTAAAATGGATTCTCCTCCTCATATTCAGATAAAAAGAGGATATTTGAGGCAGCCTTAGCCGCTATCACAATGTTAGCTGTTAACCAAGGCAGCCATTCTCCAGCAAAAGCCATTTTTTCTCTTTTGCCATCTATTAGCTCCCCAAAAAGCATTAGCCTTACTTACAAGCTATACTAGAAAATAACATGGGAAAAGTACTGCTAACAGTTTTTCTGACCATACTGAAGGACATAAGAACTCGTATCCAAATGCTCCACTACTGATAAGCATCAGAATGCCTATTTTCAGCAGCAACTTTATGGGATCAAAACCTTTACTTGAAATGAACAAAGATCAGTTCTAAATTTATCCCAAAGATTTGAATGTGACGATGGTAAAAAATGTATTATGCCAGCAGAATTAGGAGACATCTTGAAAAATATTTAAGATGATCATAATTAAATATTTCTACTAAGCATTCCAATTATACCGTGTACTGTTCTGTGCACAACATGGAAACAGTATTATAAAGCTATTGTTTCAGTTTGCTTCCTGTGATACTAATCTCAATCAGGCCGTCAGACGAACAGCCTGCATTTCTAAATGTTAAAGGCTTCCTCTCCAACATTCCCACACAGAATTGCCTACTGTGAAAATCAAAGGGAAACGTGTTACTAAGTAAAGCAGCAACTTTTATAAAGCCAAACCTGGTATTTTTTACCCTTTTGAACTCTGAGATATACAACCAGCTATTTCCTATTATGATAGGATACAAGGGCCCTACAACGCCTGCAGGAGACGTGCACTCTGCAATCCAGAAATCGGGATTTTTTAAGGCACGTAGCGGGAGAGCTCTCAATGAGGGCTCGGATTCAGGGACTCTGCCATTCACCTGCTAAAAGAATGTGGGCACAGATTTCCCTAGGTCTTGGCTTCCCAACAGATAAATGATCATTATGCAGACATAACTAATAAAACAGCCCAAGTTACACAAGTGAAAAGCCCTATTCCGACTCAGGGAATAATAGGGCATGAGACACTTAATGCCAGCGGAGTGAGACTGGCAAGTTGCCTATAGCCATCTCCAAAATCCCACCTGGAGCATCAGCTTGCAGAAAGATGAGGGCACAGTCCTGGGAAAGGCCTTGTTCTCTCTGATTCGGGCAAAATTGCCTTAAAACAGAGGCGTGTTTGAGAATCATGCCCACAAACAGTAACACAAAATGAAATATGGTGTGCTAGTAGGTTTTGACAGACTAAACTGGAAACAAGAAAAATGGTAATCAAGCAGTAGTTTTATCTTTATCCCATTTTGAAGCTTCTTTTCAAGCTGCAGCAAATGTTATTTCAATGTCCAAATTACTGACAGAACAAATACACTCACTTAACTCCAGTTTACAGTAGGTGTCCAGCCCAAATAATCCAAACCATTTCAATAAAGACACCACAAAGCAAAGAGGGGTTTGCAGGCTGGGCATTTGCTTCTAAGCACTTCCACCTCCTCATTTCTCAGTTCAGCCATCAAGAGATGACACAGCTCCGTGTCAGTCAAATCAGTCCCCAAGCACCGTGTCAGTCAAATCAGACTTCTCAAATGCAACAGTATCTTTATGGTCAAATTCCAGGCTGCTAAACATGCACATGAAACCTTTGCTGCAGCTTTGCTTGGGGCTCAGAAAGGGTCCAAAGCAGAAGCAAGAACAGAACGAGCACAAACATCACCCAAGCCCATTTTCCATCTTGCTTCACACTTGTCAAAACAGGATAAGCAGCAAACCTCTTGATCTCTGAGCCTCTATCTGCATCAAAAACCTACCATTCTGAATTAAATTGGATGGCCTTCTAGTGAAAGCCAATGTCCTTATAAAGACTGATATTATTCAGAGGTCCACAAAGATAGGAAGTTTAATTTATATGTTAGCTATGCTCGGAATAGGAGATGAGTAGCAGACAAGGTTTTCTGACTTGAGTTCTTTAATTATAATGTATTTTCATTATCAGAAAAGATTACCCAAAATTTCCAGAAAATCCATCCTTTTAAAGTACTTTAAGTTCAACTCCTCAGAATAGAAGCATCTAAGATTTTGAAACCCTTATCTACACCTCTGATGCCTAAAGATGCAGCCATGGACAAATCTGCATTTGCCTAACAACACAAATTTTAATGAGAGGATTTACTCTAGGTTAATATTTGGACTGAGCAAGTGAGTCCATCAGATTTAAGACTAAGCAAATAACCAATACAGAGAAAAGTATGAAATATTAAAGCACAGCTTGTGGCTACTGTAACATTTTATTTCCTGATTCTTTTTTGCTGCTGGGTACTGGTGGTACTTCAAGAAAATGTAAATTGTCTACATGAATCACATTATTTTTCAAACACTGTCACAGAGATATGTCTCAAAAATAATATCTTTATGTGTATGTATGAATATTATACACATATACTGAATTGTCATCACTATCAAATAATGAGTCTAAGCTTTAACACTATAGAAGCATCAAAATAAATGTATTAGTCAGTAGATTTTTTTCCCCACTGAGAAATGCAAATTCATTTGAAACGTTCACTTTAATTTTAGCAGTTTAGCAAATGTATTCTTCTGATGATGACTGCATCTGACTATTTCATGTCAATTTTTACAGGCATGCACATTACTTATCGGTTACAACCTCTCAGAAGTTTACTTTTCCTATGGTGTGTCAGTCTCCAGTTCATGCCATATAAATATTTGAAAAGCTGAGGCTGTGTTTTTATGAGAAAGTTAGTAACAAATTGGCTTTGTTTAAGAACATTTACCTATTTACGCAACTTCTTCAAGTATTAGTTACGTAACAACATCAGAGATGATTTCCAAACCCTGTTCAGCACATAAACTTTTCACAGAAGTACATGATAACAGCACATTCTATAAGCTAAGATAAAAATACCTACATTTTATACAGTAGGCTTCAGCAAAAGCCAAAAGTGCTACAAGAAATTACAGAGTGCAAAGAAGCAGAATTGAATTTGCCATATCTTTCAGACTAACCAACAACAAACCAACAGCAAATTTGACCACAAAATGGGATGCTTCCTAATAACATTTATTAAAGTAATTGCTGTTGTATGACTCAACTTTTCTGAGTAGAGGAAGTGCAATTGTGACCTTATTGGGAGTCTTGCCATTAATGAAGGAAAAGACAAAATTCTGGGGTTACCATTCACAAACAATGCAGGCATTGTTTTCTTAACGTATTCTGAACGCTCATAGGTCACCGTGTGAAAGTTCTGGAAACTTCAGTTGTTTTCATTGATCTTACAGGCTACTCAAGCCACATATTCCATCAAAGTGTTTATTCAAGTATAGGGGGCAAAACAGAAGTATTCCTAATTTTATCAGTTTTCACAGGCTATAAAAATTATGCTTGTTCATGTTTCCTACTAGTCCAACATGAGCAAAACTGATTGCGCAGAATCCATACATATCAAGTATTTAGCAGTTGTTTTAGCTATCTTAGTATAGCTTGTTCTAAGCAACCTTCCTACTACTCTTTGCCAGTGGATAGCAGAATTACTCCTTTCAAACAAAGTACTGGACCGTCAGAGCATCCCAGCTGCTGTTTGAATGTGCAGGCACAAACATGTTTGCCATGCCAGACTGAAAATTATTTGTTTCAGCGTGGAAGCTTAAGGCATATGTTTGAATTCTGATTAAACTGTTAAAAGTTCATAATCTTGTAACTGAGATTAACAAACCACATTCAAGAGTTCTCAGAGGTTTTATTTAGAGAGGCAAAAAGCCTGTCCTAACTATTATTTTGGTAACCCTGTAGTCAGAGAAGAGCATGCATAATCTTACCAAGCTCTCATCAGCGAGCTCGGACACCGAAGTACTTTTAGCCAGATCTTACCTGAAGACAAAAGCTTATGAGTCCGCAGGAAACTGATTGCCAGGCGCATTATGGATGCCTTGTCCAGGTGGGAACTGATGTTGTGGGGCAGGGGCAGCTCATGTGCCAGCTCATAGAAAACCTCGGTCTCTTTGCTTCTTCTGCATCTTGCTGCATCTCTTGATTTCTCCTTCCTCCGTTCAGAACTGCTCCTGATAGGTAAAGAAGAGAAAGGAAAAAGCATTTATTGAAATGCAATTCACAACTTGTGAGGCATTTACAAGAGAGTATCTTCTCAGCAATTAATCCATTCTGTCAAGTGTTTAAAATCAATTGGTCAAGCTTTAATACCTATTTGTGCCCTCTGAATTGGAATTAGAGAGCACTGCCACAGCTGGAAAGGGCTCAGACTCTGCATGAGTCAGCCCCGAATCCCCACGCAGAACAACAGAATTGAGATCTGCCTTAGGCAAGAGATTCAAAATGAAATAGCAAATTCTCCACATTAAAATAAAAGTAGTGGAGTATCAAATTGTCCTTAGAACAATAGTTTATAGAACTGGTCTATAGAACTGTCTCAACTCTTAATCCAAAACTTGTCCAGAAAGCCATCTTTCTTTGACCATGAAGGGCACAAAATGGAAAATACAGCTGCTTGCAAGATAGCCCTTCTTTGGAGAAGCTGTTCTAATTAAATCACCATTTCTTCACTGTCTATGAAAGTAGATTCCTTCTTGAGTGAAATAACATAACCAGTAGAGCTCCATGTAAAATAGAAGGGCAGGAAATAACAAAGGAGAGGACATTTTATGAAGCAAGTATGCAAATTTAAGCCACCAAGGGACATAAAGCTAAATTTAACATGTGAGAAGCACAAGGAATAAATTTATAATGGTTCTGGGATAGGGCGTTTTAAGAGCGAGCTCTAATGACTCTAAGGTTCTTTAATGAAGTACAATTTCATTAAATTTCAAAACATGAAGCATCTCAATCCATTTAAAACCATGAGCTACTTCAACTCCACGTAGCTCTGCTGATACTACAAGTTCCTCCACTTGCATGAGTTGAGGTTTTGCAGTTGAGGATCACAGTCACACCAACACAAAATACACTTCTTTTCAGGCTGACTCTTGCAACAGTCCACCAGTGCCACTTGATTAAGCTCAGAAGAGGGTAGAGCATGTATGTAGAGCAGTTCTACTGTTTTTGCTGTTTTGGCTGCACATTCATTTCTAGAATCACCAGCAGCACCTCTCTCCCCTAGTGAGGCTCCCAAAAATGAAGCAGCTTATAACTTGCTTTTTCCAACATCAATATAAAATAATGAGCCTGTAAACCAAAAATTGACCAACCAAAAACCCCACCCTATCAAAACCAGGAGTTAAAATAAATATATTCTGTTGCATGAAGATTATGAGAAAAACAAGTATTAATCGCAGTACTTAATTCTAGAAACTGTTTCAATCATGACTGGTCTCACGCTAAACTGCCTAAAATAGAAAAGGAGTATTAATCCATAGCAGAGTATTCTAAAGAAGATTACTGCTTGTTGAAGACCTAGACAGTCTGCAAAAGCTTCCAGCATTGAAACCACAGGAGGCTTCATAAATTAGTAAGAAGGAAAACCAGTCAGGAGGTGCATTAAATGCCAAGAGTAAAGTCACAATAAGGTGTTTGCTGGGGCTCAACGAGGCTGGACACTCAACATCATCATTCAAAGCAGGAGGGAGCTCACAACACATCAGCAGAGCCCTTTTGGTGCAAAACACAGCAAGCTGGGCACATATGTGGGATCGGACGGGTGCTCACTAGTGGGTGTGCTAACAGGCCAAGGGGGCTCAAATTCTTGCAGTATTTTCTCAAGATCCGTGATCAGGTCTCAGCAAACATCTTTCACAATTATTTTGCCCAAGGTGAATATTCTGTAACATGGTCTCTGTTACAGAAGGCGTGTGCTGGAGGAGACCTACACACATTTCAGTGCATAATGGCAGGATCCAACTTCAATAATTACTTCAAGGGTATTGCTGAAGCAAACACCAACCCATCTAAGTTTGAATCTAAAGGAAATTCACAGGGTGACACTAACTTAATACTCTTCTCCTTGCCAAGTAAGAGTCATGCTACATCCATGTGAAAAAAAAAGTCCCTTCTTACAACTACCTGAGAAGATACAACAAAAAATGCCCCATGTTCTCCTGGGGCAGGTGCTGGCTACAGGAGAGTCAGGTATAACACATATACTGATGGTACTTTCAGAAACACGTTTTGCTCACTAAAGAAAAATGTGCCTCCTCTGTGCCTACATAGACGCTAGACTGGGAACAAATCTCAGTTTCTAATTATACCAAGAAAATAAAAGAGTAGAAGCAAAACAAAACCAAACAGAACAAAAACTATGTAGCAGTATTTATGAGCATTTCCATTGCTGCTGGAAAAATATAACTTCAACCATAAATGTTTGAGCTCTGTTCTAAATCTAGAGGCCACAATTTTCACATTACAACCAACTTGGGCAAAACAAGATCCAGTCCCTCCTCATTTAATTATAAAACTTTGGGAAACAAGGCCAAAGTCAGGTCACAATTTATACAGTAAAAACAGGTTGTATAAGACAGGGTCTCTCATGACACCACCACAGCCACAAAGAAAAATATTTAGTTGTCTAACCTCTGTAAATATAATTTTGAAGTGTGGCTAATGAGACAAGCTGGTTTCAATAACCATGGGTTGCTCACAGTTTCTAATAATTAACACTATAAGCAGAGAAAGATTTTCTCTCTCTCTGTTACAGATGCTTTCCCTCAACACTGCGTCTGACTGTCCTGCTAAGGTCCTCTGCAGAGAGACATCTCCATTCTTCACACAGCACACCAGAGCTTTCTCACATCAGAAGATAGGGGGAGGAATCAGCCTGCCTGGTCACTTTCAAAAGACTTTTCTGCTCATCCATTATAATTTTAAATAAACAAATAACTTGCCTGTAAGGCATTTTCCCCTTGTGGCTGCCTGCACCTCAATTTTCCTCCCCATCTCCCCTCACACAGCACACCCTCGAGTCATGTTGCTATAGTAGCCAGCATAAGCCCACCAAGACCCAAAACTCCCTCATGCCACTTCCCTACTCAAGATCTCCATCTAAGCTTGCTTGCTGGGCCTCCCAAGGATGTCCATGTCAAAGATGGTCATTCTGTGCGTACTTGTCCTGGTTGCAAAAGATTCCCAAAATTGCAGTTGAGTTACAGAATTCTGCAAAAAGCAGTATTTTCTTTTTTTTTCTTTTTTTTTTTTTTTTCAGACTGTAGGCCATTAATAATTCTCTCTGCAGTTACCCCCACATGATTAGCCTTCCACCCTGGGTGAGGTTGGACCACCCATAGCTGGAGAGTGGTAAAGTGACTGCAACCTGCATGACTGGAGGCCAGGAGGAAAGAAAGGCTGACACTGAATCCTCTTCACACATCACCCAGGCAATAGAGAAAAGGCCTGGGCTCTAGCTAATTTATGAATCATTCCCTCCTAGCATATAAACCACCCACTTGTGTGGCAGAAAAAGAGCACGCGCGTGCGTCACCGCTTGGAGAAAGCAACGCAAGCAGAAACCTCGCTCGCTCTGACAGATTTCTAGAAGTGCAGAGGGAAGAGCAGAGAAAGCCACCGCCAATCAAGCCACCCGTACGCTGGTCCAAAGCCCCAGGATATTCCAAGGTAAGCCTCCTGGGAGCTCCTGGACACCTGCTCCTTCTGGAATCTCAGAATCAGGCAGGATAAGATTCCACTGAGCTGCACATGCACTCTCACTGCAATCACAGCATAACTGATCCCAATAAACTAAGAAAGGAATAGAGAAGCTCAGATTTCTTTTGGAAAGGGGGAAGCCAAGCTGAGGAATGGCTCTGGTGACTCCATTCAGGACTTGGCTACATAAATGGTGGTCAGGAGACTTGAGAAGGAACAGGGAGGTGCTGCTTCCCAGCAAGAACTCTCCCAGGGCTGCTGGATGATGTGCCAGTGCTGCGCTGCTTATGGGTGTGCAAGCCATTGAGAATGGAAGAGTTCCGGAGGCACAGGCAGTTCTGTCACACAGAACACAAGTACAGCACTGTATCCTCAGGACAGCTGTTTACATGATTTCCCACTCCTTCCTGGTGGGTTTAGTTTGCACTCTGAAAATAGAATTTATGGGCCAATGCACGTGAAAAAAGATGACAAACAACTGGCAACTGTTTGTGCTCCCAAGGTGAAGCTTCCAAATTTTCATAAGCAGTTCTCCATGCTTCTTCCTAGAATCCAAACACCAAACTAGTTCCAAGGGTACACCCATGCCAGGAACAGACCTCTTGATGCCACTGGGTGAAAACACCCCAGGTGATGTAGAATGCCTTGCATGGATCCCAGGAGCCAGATTCCTATCTCTTTTGCTCATTGCAGGCCTTTGCAACACAGCCTCACTGAAATCAGCAGGAATGCCTGCAGACAAAAGGTCTTGCACACCCGGGGTGAAGATCATAATCTGACTTTCTGAAGCTCTCTTACTGCAGGACTGGAAACTTCAGGGACGGCAACTTATTGGCAAAACCTGAAGCCCCACATAACCCATCTGGTTTAAACAATCTTGCAAAACTACCACATCAGCTTAGGAGCTGCCTTCCCAGTGCCCACTGCTGTGACAGCTCCAGGCACCAGCAGCCAGGAAAACAGCTGAGGGAGCCTGCCTCAGCCAGAGGCTGTACTGCTGCCACTGTCCTGCAGCAGCATATCCTCAAAAGGTACCTGTGACCCAGAGACAGGAAGGATCAGCCCCACAAACAACGGGGCACACCGATCATCCCCCACCTGGGAGCTTCGGCACATGGCATCGCTCACCGACCCGAAGCTTGGTTAGGTGCCTATGCAGTCCTCCTCAGCTCAGCAGCCAGGGACTGAGCTGAGGTTTCAGTCCTGTTTCCACTGCCTGTGACTGTATTCACTCTCTGCAGTTTAAATCCCACCAGTACTTCATCTCCACCAGTAATCCCTGCCCACCACCTCCACCCATACATCTGCCTGGTCCTTCCTGCAGGCTGTTCCAACCCCCTCAAAGCCCTCGGTACCCACTCAGCTGATGAGGGTGCCAGGCAGCCAGCGTCAGGGGTCCTCCCTTCTGTCAAGGACATTGGTGGCCTCCTCTAAGCTGATAGAGGGGACTTGGCAGGACAGCAATCTTCTGCTCAGGGTTTCGCTGCTCTTCACGAGTCCATGTGGGTCGATACTCAGGTTGTATACACACACACACACACACACACACACACACACACACACACACTTGTTTAAGATTCAGCAGTGCAGCAACTGCACGGAATTACACTCCCACTGTGCAGACTCCAGATCACAGAAGCTTTCAGAGAAACTGAAATGCACACCTTGCAGAAAAATATCTCATAAGTAAGCCAGTAGCCTTCACTCATACCTACACTCTGTGTGACACATCCGGACAGCACTTTGAATTATGCAGTTCAGACAGACCCGCTTGAGTTTACTTCATGATTTTGGTGACCCTTGGACTTTGCTTCAAACTGCCATGTATGCAAGCTAGTAAAACAACAAGCATATTACTTTATATCCAATGGCTGGGTATTAAATGTTTCTAGCTTCAGCACTTTAAAGGTCAAGAATCCACAGTTAATTAAGTTGTCACATGAAATTTCTCTAGCAAATGCTCATTTTGAATGGTTTAGAGTTAAAGCATCAAATGCTAACTTGCAGAACAAGAAAAATACATTCTGTGCATGCAAAGATAAGAAAATACTTTACAGTACAGATAAATGAAAAATCAGATACTTAGCATAAAAAATTCAAACTAAAACCTGTAAAAACTCAGTAAAAGTATTTTAACAGGCAGTACTACCTTAGATAACAAAAAAGATTTATTTCAAACTAGCAAATAAATTTTTTGCTCAGTTTATATTTTACATTACTTTCTGCTTGGCAAATCCCTAGCTGATTTGAACCAGAATAATAAAAAAGGAGTTTAGCTGACTGTGAGACACTCCACAGCTATCTCAGAACCACACCACTTGACTGCCCCAGAGATGTGCTCACAGACACCAAGCAGCCAGCAGTCATGCTTACTTAGCCTTAAAATTCCTTTAAAATGTATTTCTAACCATTCTACCTGACAAGCAGTTTATTCTGGATGGCATGCTGTGCTTTTGAAAGCTCCCTCCATTAAAGTAATAAAAGTGACCCTCAGTAAATAAAAAGTGCTAGACGCTGCAATTTACTCACTCCCCCCGAACTCAGGCCAAACTACGAAAACCCATACACAGTGCCATGCAGGTCCCTCCTTATACCTCTTTCCAGTGAAAATGACAATTTCTAAAGCCTGACAAGACACCAGATGCCTAGGTTCAGCACACCAGCAAGAACAAAAGGAAGGGAAAGGACACAGAGTTATTTTCAGGCGGATGAAAAAAACCCAAAACCAGTTTGAAATATATGGAGTGTTCATGGAGGGCAAGTGCTAAAGCAGTGTTGCTGCCCACTGGGATACAGTACCCAGTACACAGACAAAATAAACTCAAAGGATGTCAAAATGGGGAATTTGTTAATACAGGAAATGAAAGTTCGAAGGTAACAAGAAAGGCTACTAACAGAAAGGGCTATTACAAAAAAAAAGGAAATTAAGTATCTTCCACCCTTCCTGTAAAGCTGCCCTAACTTACAGTAACTCACCATGAGTTCCTTGGCTTGTTTGAGGAATTTCTTGTGTTTCTCTACATACTCATTAAATAACAAATCCCTGCTGGTTCAGCAAAGCTTGGCACCTACTGCCATAGCAATAGACGTAATTCCTTCAGAATTTAAAACCAAAGGTGAGACGATAGGAAAATGAGAAATCTGTGTGTCTCAGGGACAGAGGAGGGAAGAGTCTGCACTAGGAGTGAAGAACTCATTTCCATTCTCATTAGGATGTTAGACAGAACAATAGAGGATTTGGCCACTACAACCACAGTATCAAGAGATGAAGCCTAAATCAATAACAAAGTTTTGATGCCTTTGAACATGTTTATGCTTCACTAAGTCCGTATCACTCCAAGACCATCAAAGCTGACAGTAACACAGCCAGGAACAGGTTTTCTTTACAGGGGATATAAATTTATATGTACTTTAAAAGCACACATAAGACTATAACTTCTCTAGTATCTGAAGCTCTGATTGGACCTTTAGTAATAATAATTAAAATGCATTGGGTTTGTATTTTATTTATTTTCATTAACATTCTTGGCACTGATTTGTGAAAAAAAAAGAAGAAAAATATGTGGTACTAAGACAAAAAGCATTAGACCTATACAGTTTAAAAATGTTTGTATCACTGGCATCTTCTTTTATACCACTGACTGCATTTAATGTAGCTACTAAAAGAAAAACACTCTGCAAGTGCAATTTAAGGTATCAGTGCAAATAATATAGTTATTACAGCAACTGTGTAGCACTTTGGAAGTTCAATGTTGCAAACCTTGTTGCTGCAACCTCACTGAGGCTGCAGGAGCACTGACATTTTTAAAAGCATTTAGGTTCAAATATGTCAACAGAGTCTGATAAATTTAATCATAGTAAGCAAAACAATGTCTAAGGATTTATGTTCTTCCTTTTTTTCTCTAGTTTTATGAGTACCTTGACCAGAAAGATAAGTATTAGGATTTCGGCAGCCATTAATCTCTTCCTGGATTATTTTACGATGCTGAGAGTGCCAGCCTGTCCCGCAGCTGCCACGCCAGCACAAGCCTGGTACCTCAGAGGATGTGCCAAATGCTCTGTGTTCAGGCCAAGGCACAGCCCCATGGAACCACCTGAGGCCCACAGCGTGCAGAGAAGATGTCAGGCTGCTGATCAGCTATTAGAGCAGATAGTGGCACTGCCTTTTTCCCTATATTAGGGCTAGATTACTTTACTCTGGCTTAGCTTTCAGGAAGTGCAATATCCTGCTCCAAGTCACTGTATGCTCAGAAAGCACCAATGCTGCTCATAGAAGGTCAAAAGAGCTCTGGGTCACCTTTGTAAAGCTACTGCAGCCCACATTTAAAACAGATCAGTGACACACACCCTCCATCTTCTCAAAAATATTAGAGACATTTGGAGAGAAACAAGGAAGAAAGCATATGGTCAAGTCTCAGAGGGCCAGCCATTCATCTCAGCTCAGGTCTTCTCTCCCCAGACTGGTTTTGCACTGCTCTGGTCCATCAAGATCATGGATTCCTTCCCTGTGGCAATCAACTCTGACATCAGCCAAGACAAGGCAAGCTTCAGAGATGACCTGCAGAGTGAAGAAGGCCCAGCACCAACCACTCTAAACAACGCAACAGAAATGACTGTTTCAACATTGGCCAAAACTGAACTTCCTTTTAAATCAGCCAAATTTTTTTTGTGGGTTATAAATGTATCACTCTGCTTTTCTCTCCTGGAATCGCACTGCAGTGGTGGGGATAAGGTTGGTTATGACAATGCACAACCCCAGATGGCTATCAATGATTTGTGTTTGAGAGATTACAGATCCTTATCTTGGGGCATTACTTGTAGTAATCAGTCAATTTTGACAGCTAATCTAGAGGTCCATACACATTGTTGCTCAAAGGCTCAGCAGGTATTGCTAAGATCTGTTTTCAGATAACCCAACTATTTACCTACTCTAAAAAACACATATGAAAGGATGTGCTTTATCTCTTCACCAGCGGGTTAAAGCTAAAGGTGAATGAAGTGCAATTTGCAGGCTGGGGGTGGGGGGGGGAAGGGAGGTGGGCCCCACATTAAATTCAAAACCAGCCTCATTTTTGAAAAGGGCACTGACCACATTCCCATCCCATACCAAACCAGAACCGGCATTATTTTAACAAGATGGCACAACTGCTGGTAAACACGGACAATTTTTCAATTAAGCTTGATTTCAAGCCTAAGGGACAAGCACTGCCATCACATGACTTTGCTATCAGTGGTATGCGTACCTACGCTTCAGCCCCAAACCCTCTCAACTGTAAACAGTTCAGAGAGTCACACAGAGCATTGTTGACAAATCCCAAGTTTTATGATCTAACTCTGTGTTGTCCCTTGGGCAATACCCACCAACATTTGTGGGGGCAAACCCTGGGGCTTCAGCGGGCTTGGACCACTATCTCATGACATTTTAGCTTGTTGTGTTGGCACATTTGCTGACAGGTTCACACAAGGGGCCTTTGTGGGTAAGAACAATGAGAGAGGCCTGCACAGCACAGGAAAATGGGTGGTGACCACCAAGGGCTGAAAAAAAGCCTCTTTCAAAGGAAGGTCTTTGAAAACATTCATTACACTCCACCCAGCTATTTTCACTACAGTATTTCAGTACATAAAAACAACACAGGGAAAATAAACAGCCCACCCTTCAATATGTTGTAGGTTCTCCAACCCTTGAAATGAAATCAGCAATCCATAAATATGTAGAAATCTTCACCAAAAAGAGCCATGTAAGAGGCCATCCACCAAAACCTCTCCACACCACCTTTCTTCTCTTATGCATCTCCAGGCTCTTCATGTAAGCTGACTCAAATGGGCATCCTAATTTTTAGAATAAAATTGAAACTCAGAAGTGTATGGCTAGTAAAGACATAATAACAAGCATTTATAGGAACTGAAAAGTAACTATATTGACACAATTTTAAAAATTGCTAAACAGTCCACTACAATGCATTTCAGCTATGATTTTTTTTTCCTACCAGTTTCAGCTAGAACTAATAAAATATTTCAGGTAAAACAACAGCCAGAGAGAAAGAAGCAATAAATAATCTGTAATTAAGTGGGTCTCTGAAACCAGCAGGCAGCTGTAAACTGGAAGTCAGTCTCACAGAGGCTTGTCTCCATCACAGTCAGCAAGGTTTCCAACAGAGCAAAGATTGAGCAGGTGAAGCCCCAGCCTTGGAAGCACAGAAATAGCTCCTCCTCCTGAGGCTCTGGGCTGCTCTCTGATGATGATCACTACAGCATCCTTACTCGTAAGTTCTGTACAGAAAGGCAGTGGAGCATCCACAACAGAAATTCTGCCACTTTGCATCGCCTTATTTCAAGCATGAGGTCTCTGCGATGGATGCTCTAAGACTGCAGCAGGGGCAGATGCCAATTCTCAATGAAAATGTTTTGTCTCCTTTAGAGAACCTTCAAAACACTCACTAAAATTATTTTGCAGCATTGTTTGTTAATAAGCCATGCTTTGTCCTCCTGAAGTGTCAAATCTTCTAATGCTAAAGTTAAGAAAACAGATCCTGCAATAAAATCTGTATTAAATCATGCTGACCCTTCTTTACTTTTTGGATTTTAACCATGTTAACGTGCACTTGGTAATGATGGAAGTTAATGATTTCTCCTTCTCTATCTCTTGGCGATTTGCAGCCATCCATGGTAAGATGATGGATATCCAGAAAGACAGATTAAACAGCCATTTCTTTGGCAAGCAGGGAATAGTAATTCCTGAAAGTAACAATACAGATGCTCTAAATTTTGATCATTCCTTGTAACACAGCTTCCTCCACTTCCTGCAACAATGATCAAGTGCAGATTTTGAGGGCCAGGCTATAGTTTTTGCCCTCTGGGGTGTGGGTTTTGTCTGTACAAACATCCTGGGACACAGCTAATTCTCAGCCCCTGCTTTCTCTTCGGAAGGCTGTTATTTTATACAGTAGCTCTTTAATTGTCTCTCTCCTCCTAACTAAGTCATCAGGTTAAACTGGAGCAGTGATGACTTTGTATGCTGTGATTTTGAGTTCTCATTAGTTTTCAAAAGTCTGACACTAGTTTAAGTCCATAAAAATCAAAATTTAGTAGCTTGAGCTGGGGTAAATTTTGTTCTTTGCTTACTACAAGGTAAAAGGATTGATACTAAAGGGTTAGACCACATCAGCTACCTGCCCAGAAAAGCAGCAGTCACTTCAGCCAAGTTAGAAAATTCCTCTAAATTTACAGCTAAAATCAAACCCTGGAGTGATGTAACTTGGGGGCAATCAATAACCCCAAAACACCTTCAGCTCCTGGCAAAGTCCTGAGGAATCTTCTCACTGCTGACCTGCCCCTCCGCACCCATGCTTGTGGCAGAAGCCGGAGGGACATCGAAACTCCAGCAGTTGAGGAGGAAACAGTTGTGGCCCCTCAACACTCAACTGCAGTATTTAAAATATTTTAAAAATTAAGGCTTGGTTCTGTCGGGAATTGGCCGCTAGCTCCTCTGACACATCACCCTGAATTACTCACTAAACACTAACTTTCAAAGGGAACTGATATAAAGGCACTCTGTATTGTAACACAAAGTAAATAACTGGATGCAGTCTTTCTCTTCTGGTGCTTCTTGCTTTATTGCTTCCCTGCTCCTACTGTCTACTAACTCCTAAACCTCTATGTAGCTACAATTAAAAAATGGAAAAAGAAAAAAAATCTGAACATAAGAAGCAGCAAAGCTAGGAAGAAATCATGTACATATACAAAAGTAAATTCACATGGCCACATTTTTTTTCTATTTTCTGGGTTTTACTTCAGAACTATGAATTAACATATCAGTATTTTGGTGTTATTTCTGTTGGAGCTTTTGGGCTTCTTAAGTTTAAGCAAACAAGGCACATGTGCGTATACTGGGCCTGATTCTCATCTCCACCATGGCCCCATCACCCCAAGAGGGCAGGAGGCAGGAGTCAGCTGTAAGAAATTCTGTTTATGAAAAACATAAGTAGGAAGAACTCAATTCTTCCAGAAAAGAAACAAGACTTTTTTGTTTTATATGATGCCATCCACAATTGTAAGCTTACTTAACAACACATTACATCTGGGCAGGTCCTGGAGATCTATCAGAACTGTGCATCTGTTAGGGTGTGGTACCTCAACATTCACTGTTTTGATTCTGACTATACAGCAACCAAATTTCTGAGGAGAATGTCCAAGATGCACATGCTGAAATGCATGCAAATGGATCAGCACACACAGAAGTGGCCACAGGAGTTACACAAAACAGATGGCATCTCCCAAGTCAGGAGTGAGGGTGCTGTCAACTCAGTAACTACCAACACTGTTATGTAAACATACTTTGTGCCTCCTTACAGTGGTTCTTGGAAAATAAAATTCTTATTCTTCTCATCCTTTCCCTAAATTATGTAACTTAATCAACTGAAGTGCATAATTTCCCAAAACCTAACTGCTTTCTCAGAAAATGGAAAAAAAAGGAAAAAAAATTAAGAAAAAAAAAAGAAAAGAAGCTGCACTCACTGCCAAAATCATGGTTTTGTTGTTAGAAAACACAACTGGGATGGTACAGAGGCCAAAGCTGAGGTAGGTTGAGAAACAACTGTACCACCACGAGCAGAAGTGCAGGGGAGGGCTGAGGCAGAGAGCACCACGTACGCGTGTTGATAGAAGCTGAATCCAAAATGGAACGTCGCTTCTTGTGCTAATGTATTCTTTTGAACTGTGTGTGTCTACTGCCAGTGCAGTTAGCTACCTTTGTACAGAACATGCTGCTGTGGCCAAGGGTAGTTATAAAAATATATTTACTCCTTCACAGACGGGGAAAAAAAAAGGTACAGAATAAAGAACATGAATAAATATTTAACTCTTTTACTGGAACAGCTTTATGCTACTGTGAAATACACTTAAGACTGAGGCATATGGAAAACAAATTATAATTAAAGAGCAAGGCATAGTAACATCTAATGGAGACAATCTAAGTTGTACAAATATCACTTTATTTAATGTAGTTTTTAGTCAGTGGTACATTTATAAAGCAACAAGCCTTGGAGAAATACACTTCATGAACATACTACTGATTTTATTACACATCTTAAAAATTTTAAAAGCTGTTTTATTCATGACTGTATATAAAAATTTTCCATATAAAATTTTCTCCCTTGTTCTTATCCTCATACAGATAATGGACTTCAATTTCTGTTGATTTTCAAGAAAACTTGAAAACCCTGGGAAAAATCTTCAAAGACTGTAAGACAACAGCCATTACCAGAACAAACCCATGTGGATGAATATTTTAACCACAGTTTCTCCACTTAAGAGGAAACCAATCTCTCAGATCACTAACAATCAAACAGGTGATTTTCATGACTGATACTAAATGAAGTTTCATTACCTACCAATAAATTTTTACCACAGCTGAGAACAGCTTTAACCAACAAAGCCTGGCAAAGCCTTTCTAAAAACACAGTGAACAAAACCAATCCACCATGTAAGAAGTGGATGTAAGAAGAAAGAGGCTCTCCTCTATTTCAATTAAACTCCAACTCATATTGAGGTAGGGTGTAGGTCTGTGCCTCTGCAGACACAAGGATTTTGTTCATTGTGATTACAGCAGGTTTTATTAAAAATCTGAATGAAGATTTGTTTCCCTGAAGCTCTAGCTTGCTGACAGCTCTGGGAGAAGGATGAATGACAGCATCAAACCTCATCAGCCCAGAAATGAAGAATGCCAACAACTTGTCTAACCTGTAGATCAGAGGTTGCATGATTCACTTGAATTAATACAATTGGAATCTGAGCATTTCTTTAAAACAACAGTCTGACCAACTTAAGCAGCTTTCAAGGATGGAGAACCAAAGCCAACCCCACTGCAGCATTTAGAAACTTGCTCTACTGGTCAGTCACCTTCACTGTCAAAATATTTGTACAGATTTTCTTTTTCCTCCATTATAATTTATTTCTTACTGCCTATTTTTAAAGGCCTTAAGTTATTTTGGGCACACTGGTGTACCAACCCAATACCACTTCAGTCTCTGTTCATACTGTGAAAACCTCCTAACCAACAGGTCTTGAATCACTCCTATGTTCTGTGCAGAAACTAGGTGCAAATTCAAACCCAACGTTTAACATGAGAAAACATCAGGTCAAGCAGGAAAGAGCAAAGAATTACAAAGCCGATTTTGGCCAGAGGGGAGAGGAGAGACAGAGAAACAAGCAAGATAAGTTGTGGGGTTTCGGGAGGAAAAAAAACCCACACACAAGCAAACACTCCCCACCCCAGTTCCCAGAAAATCCAGTGTTTGCCTCTGGTAATGCTGTTTCCCCTCCTGCCTTCCACAGGTAGCAGCCACAGCAAGTCACTCCTCAGATGCTTCCAGAGTCACTGTTGTCACTCGTACTCACTGTCACACACCATCAGCGCTCGCTGGGCCAGGCACACACATTTCTACAGACATTGCTCTGGACAATAAAATGCAAAGAGTGGCTACAGGCAGCAGCTGCAAAGCCTGTTTCTGCGACCTCTCCCTCCCTAGTGTTTACATGGGAAGGATGGAATGCCATAGAGCATACCCTCTGAGGTACAGTTGACTAGAACAGCTTTGCAAAGCCAATCTCAAAACATCTTTCCCACGTTTTTGGGAGCTGCATTTATTTAAATGATCATCTTGAAGTATTAAAATCCTCACTTCCTCATTTTAGCATTAAAAACAAAACAGCAACTAAACCACTGGGAAAAACTTACTTGACATGAGATGTCTGACCCCTCTGACTCCCACTCAGAGCAGCGATCCAGTACTGACACGCCTCCCCATGCACAAACAGGGGACCCGAGGAGAGGAGGGACAGCAAAAAACAACTGAAACTCCATCCAAACAACGATACTTGTGGTACAAAGGAAGAGGACACAGGGAGGACACAACAGAGCTCATGATGAAGGACTAGCCTGTGATACTACAAAGGCAAGGTCTTCCCTCCTAGTGCTTCTCGGAGGAATCACATCACACCTGTCCCTGGGATCAATCCTTGCTTCATCACACTAACTTAAATGGAGTTATCCTGACTTGCACCAATGTGAGATTGGAACACAACTCTTGAAGTAAGTTTTATGTTTTCTTGTGTTGTTTTAATGCCAATAAACAGGAAATAGTTTTCTCTCTGACTCTCTTGGGACATGTCACACTCCTTACACCAGATCAGCTATTAAGAGGCAGTGACTGTCCAGCATAGGAAGGAACATCTAGATATCCATATCAACTCTGCTACTTGGCTACCAAGAAAGAGGGATAAAGATTTAAAAGAGAAAGTAGGTAGAAACAACAGTTTTGGAAAAAGTTGAAAAAAACAAGGGCTCTGCAAGGAAAAAAAGTAACTTTTCCTATAAGTCTATTATAGAAAACACTGAGAGTTTCACATAATTCCAGAGGCCAAGAGAGAATGAATCTGTAACTAGTCTGTGATTTAGCATTTCCAATGCCTCAATAAAAATCTATTTCAGTAGAGAAAAAGAAATAAAATATTGAGGAGCATTTGAAATGAGAACCATAAAAAAGCAAGAAAGACCACAAACAGAAGTTCATTAAATTATGTTCTCTTCCACACAGAAGTCTGAAACATGGAGAGAACTGGAAACCAGATTTTTATCAAACCATCTCTGGAGGAAGTAGATAACACAATTCAGAAAATGGGATAAAGATTTGGGAGTGCCGTCAGCAGATTTAGGGAGAGGAAAGGGAAAGCACACAACCAAAAAAAAAATCCCGTAAGTGTAAAAAGACTTCAAGAATATGGAAAACATTTCCAAGTGCAGACTTAAAATTAGATAAAGAGAGGAGTCAAGAACTTTTCACCTTAAGTGTCTTGCTTCACAGAGGGGAAAAGGTGCAGGTGTGCCTGAAATACAGGAACATCTGGACTTTGTTAAGTCCTGGTTATGCAAGCACTGATCATCTTAATTAACCAGGCTTTGAGAACTGTCAGGAGGACAAAGATTAATTCTGTTTAACTCCATGAATAACACTTTTTAAGAACAAAAGGGTTCAGTCTGCACAACAGCTTCATCAAGAAAGATACACTTCTTATTCCTACAGGGATCCAGTAAAGAAGAGGAAAAGATACTGGATAAAAACTTTAAAGAGAAGATGAAAATGTACCTTCTTTTAAGCAGCAACTTCATACAAATATACATGACTGCAACTGTGCAGATACAACTCAGCCCTCAAAAAAACACCAAAGCAACCCTTCAACCCAAAAAACTAAAACAAACCTTATGTCAGGATCTTTTTTCTGTATGCTCAAGTATTTTCCCATGTTTCTGCTCACAAGCTTGCTGTGTCCTCATCCATAGCAAGTTCCTATGACTACCTGCTCAGTGAGCCCCATGCTACCCCCTGTTCTTGCAAGGCCACTGCCAGCCCTCCTCAGAAAGTTAAGTGCTCCCCTAGTGAGAACACCCGTCCTGTGAAGCAGAGTCCATTTCATTTCATTTTAATTTCATTTATTGAAAAGCCTTTTCCAATTTAGCCTGAGTAAGCTTCTTTCCATGGCTGTCTGCCCAAATATCTCTGATCTTACATGCTTTATCCCTGGTCCAACTGCTCACTTAACCTAAACTGGCTCATTTTCTAGTGTGCTTCTGGCACTCACATCACAGGCCAGGAGGAATTGAGCCCTTGCATCCTCCTCCCTGAAGGTGAATTGGAAGTTCAAACAAGAGCTTAGCCTAAGACTAGCTGTCCTGAGGATTTAATTCTGCATCTCCATCTGTATTTTACACTGAGCTTTCACCAAAGGTGTTGTTTTCCTATTTCCTTTCATGCTACTGTTTCAGTAGTTTTGGGAGCTACCTCTCTATTTCACTCTGTCATCAGGGAACTGGGGACCATTTTCTGCAGTGAAACTGCTTTGTTCAACATCCAATCATACCTACAAGATCACAAATAAGTAAGTAAATATGACAAACAGCAGAGTTTCCCATTTATCTACATTGGCACTCACACTCCTTTTGTTTTGCTACTCCATTTTGTTCTCTCTCAGGTGTAAACACAGTGCCAACACATTACACTGCTTTGTTAACCAGCCATGATAATACAGCTTTGATGTTACTCAAAGTTTAACTTCACTGAAGTTGTGTTTAACGTGCCATGAACAGAATCACCTTGTGCATCACATCCTGCCTAGCTGTTGCTCTACCCTGCAAACAGACCTCTGCCACCATACCTTCAGGTTATTGCCCTAAATTTGCATTTATATCAGTCAACTGGAACTTAGGGTTTCTTACAGTATGGCATTGTTATTACTCCATTGTATTGCTATCTAAATATTATGCCACTAAGTTCACCTTTGAAGACAACTTTCATGTATTTGACCAGTATTGACAAAAAAGAATTCAGTAACTTGTTCTGCCATAAACACATTTTTAATAGCACCCTACCCTTTTTTCTAAACACTTTGAAGCTGCAGTGGGAACAAAGGATTACCCAGAGAATGGGCACAATACAGAAGCAATGCTCAAAGTATTATAACATTATTTTATTATTATTATTTTAAATAATAGTATTATTTCTAAAAACAGCATCAGCCACAATAAATGCTAAGGCACTACAGTACAATACAGACCCACACTGCTTACAAGATTAACACAAAGGTTTTTGTCAGATAAAAGCACTTTAGAAAATTCATATGTGTGATATTTTCTCTTACATTACATATGAAAATATCAAGACATTAGTGCATAATAAAATAGTAAAACAATAGTACCTTTGCACATTGTATTAGCCTGGGCCTGTAAGAAATTACATGACCAAGACTAGCAAGACTATGTGCTCTAGCTAATAATCTGCACAGCTACACACAGGAAAAGACTTTCCCCACCTTTTCAGGTGCCATTGTCTTAGTTTTTAGGGTAAGGAGAGGGAGTTCATATACTTTACAGATTGTGTGGACCAACAAGACCTAGTCTTCCCCAGGATTACAGTCCTTGCAGTCACACAGTGAAACAGAAATTGGCAGCAATAGCTGGAGAAGGAGCTGGAGAAAGGGCAGGTATTTTGAAGGATGGTCAGGAGCAAGTAATTTAGGCATGTGAGAGGGTAACTGTCCTTGACATTTGCAAACTGGCAAGCACTGTACAGCAGTGTCCAGGCTGCAACTATAAAATACTTTAAGTACTGCAGCTAGAGTTTAGCAGTGGTTCCCTATTTGGTCACCCAGAACTGAAAGTCTTTAAATAAATACTTTTACAAACTACAGATGTACCGGTGAGCATGTCCAGCTTTTGTATCCTTCACATACCCTGTGGCTAATGTTTTACCCTGGACACTGGCTACCCATTGTCAACGTAATAAGAAGTCCAAGCATTTAAAAATGATGAGAGGTAAGTCTGGTTTACAAGAAAATGGTAAAATTTAAATGTTTGTAGATTGTATGTGTGCACATTCATATATGTACACATTAGAATCACCATGCACACACAAACCAAGAAGGGGGCTCAGAAGTATTTGCCTTCTCATTCCTGAATTTTTGTGAGCAACTGGGACACAACTTCAAACTTCTCCATCTTAAAATATTAAATTAAAAAAAAAAAAGAAAAAGACACAGACAGAGAGACAGAAAGGAAAGTATGTGTCTCACACTTGAATATCAAGAATGAAGACCTTCACAGTAACTGCTTTGTGTAACTCATGGTAGGAGCTACCAGTGCTGCAATGACAGAAATAATTTTCTCAGTTTTTGTCATTAGCAGACACATTCCTCAAGGTGGGATGGATAAAATAATATAGGTAATTGCACTTCAAACTGTGTACAAACTTTGACTTGGCAATACTGTAGTACAGAAAAAGAAGAGGAAAAAGTAGGAGCTATCCCTCAGAAACCAATGCCAGGATTTAGTATACTCATAATTTTATTGCCTTAAGCCTCTACTGAAAAGGCCCTTCCTCGTTTGGGAACGGGGAGAAGACAATAAAAAACAGAGGACAGAAGTAGGTTACAAGTAAACATTATCCATTTAAACTGCTAATGGCAAGCTCTGTTGTTATATTTTTATCAATGCTTTACTGCAAATTACTTTTATCAGTGATAATTTAGCTTTTATTTCATTATCTGGCACAGCAGACAAAAGGAAAACAGATTTGTTTTACAACAGCTCCAGCACTTGCTCTGTCCATTAACATTAACAAACGAAGGTAAATTAAAGCTCTTAGACCACATTTTCAGCATGTAGCACTGAGTCTCTGTTTATAACCAATATGTGTTTCTAAAGGAGAACAGATTTCATGCTAATGGTTTTATTCTCTCCACACGGTTAACGCAAGTTTCTGTGTTTTTTTATATTTCATATTTTTTCTCCATTCAGTTTTATGTGCTTCCAAAAACATCTCAGGACAATCAGGGAGAATCAATATTTTAAACAAGGAAAATACTACATTTCAGTCAACTGAAGAGTGAAATAGCACTTTCCCTCCTTCCAGTTTTCTTAAGACCACAAAACCACAGAGAGGTTGTGCTTGATTAAAATAATAAATAAGCATAAAGAACCCTTGGAGGACTTTATTTTTTTCCAGTGCTCCTCTTCATCCTTTTTTTTACTAATGTTTTCAGCTATTTTACTTACTTCAGTAGAGGTAAACAGATTGCTTTATAACTTTCATCTAAAATAATAAACTTATTTATAGAAGCTAATGTAGCAAGGCAGCTGTTCTGGGCAAACAGCGGGCTCCCCATTTAAACGATAGTTTAATGGCTTTGATTACAAAGAATTTTGCAAGAAAAACAACAAAATATTATTGACTGCTCTAAAAGTGCAAGTAATGAGTCATTAGTAATAACCATTCTAACAAAAGAATACAGTCACTTCTATTCTTTTATGAAATAGCCTTTCACTTGGACTTAACAAAAAAGCCATATTAGAAAACCAGAATTTCAAAGTCTGAACTGACAGCCAGATATTCTGGCTTGGTCTGAAGACTACTTGTGTTACCATTAAGTATATATATATATATATATATATTCTTTAATTTTAGATACTTAGGATAGTTCTAATTTGTGATATACAAATTACACATAAAAGGGCTCTTTCTCAAAGGCAATAAATAATGCCATTACCAGTTGTTCAGTCTGAAATTGCTGCCATAACCCAAGCATAAACATTTATTAACATATAATACAAAATTAAAAGCTGGTAACAAAGTATTTCAAAGAAAGAATATTCTATTTTGTAGAAGCAAAATTAATGAGTTCTGCTACCATAATTTCTTTATTGACTATTCAAGCTTGTGACATATTACCCCAATATTGTCAAATGTCTTTATATTTTCTAATAAATCCTTCATTTTTCTCAGAATAAGATTTTTTAAAGTCTCAGATAGAAAAATTAAATTAAGTTTATCTCTTACAAACATTACATATCCAATTACAAACAAATGTTACTGCTGGGGCAGGTCACATTGATGAAAATTGATTAATATTAAAGCACATGGAAATTTGGAAGAGCAAGAAAATACTTCTTGGACTACCACCAAGGCAATTTTAAAGCACAACCATGAATATAATTTAATCATTTCCTTACTAGCAGCCTTCCCTACAGGGCTCCCAAAGAAATGACAAAAATGAAGTGTCAGAGTATGTATTTTAAGAGGACCTTTACTGAGTTGGGGGAGGAGGAAGAACATGGTAGTTGAATATTTTTAACCAGCTTTCCAGAGATGAGTCTAAATCAAGCTCTTACGAATCTTCCCTGTCATAACCCACTACAGAGGTCAAAGGTTGAAGCTTTCCCAGAGGTTCACTGTGCACAACAAACACTAGAAGTTCCTTAAATTTAGTTTATATGTAACAGCAAAAGTGCTGTAGCCAGTGACATCCCATACAGTCCCATTAGTACTCAACAGGGCATATGCAGGGCAGGCAAAAGCACAAAATGGCCACGTTTTCAGCTAGTCCTACTAGTACTCATGTCTGCACCAGTTTGTGCTCTCACACTCTTTAAAACACGCTGTGAAAGGACAACAAAACCAATCCCTTACTGCAGACATTGGACATATTGTGCTATAAATAGTGTGGTTTTTCCCTAATGTATTAGGATTATTTGTGAACTATTATTAAGCTTTACAAAAGGACTTGGGGGGTGCTCACTATTTTTTGTTTGTTTTGAGCAGAGATCCAGCGAACAATTTTGAGTAATTTGAGACTGTGAGCTCTACAAGCTGGACTGGAGCAGCGAGTTCAATACCCTGCAGCTAACCTGGGGGACGCCTGGCGGGAGCTTGGCCACTCGGCCAGAGCTCAAGCCCTTGGCTCTCGTGCTAGGCATCTGACCTGTACACTATTTCAAGTCTATAATTTATCTTCAAACAACATCAGGGAAATCAGTAGGAGAGGGAAGGCTGTTGGATGTGTGTGCTGAACTGTCTAGGAACCTGCCATTCCAACTGTGCTTAGGACTCACTCTTCTAATACTGCCTCCAATCAACCAATAAAATACAATTAAAATCTAAAAAACTCAAACAAAAACCCAAAAAAACATTTTTCCTTGAACCTATCATGCTGATAGCTTCCAGAATAAGCTATCAGCATGATCAAAAAGGCAAAGAGAATCTACTATGTTTCACAAGATATTCAGCAAGCTCAACATAAGGAGATTTTTTTCTGCCCCAAGCTATTCATACAGCACTGGGGAAGAACAAAGGGACAATAATGATGGTGTTGCACGTACTGCACAGCCTGACCAGCATCAGAGAAGTGTTGAAGAGCCTGAGGCTGCCAGTCTCTTGCTCCACCAGATGCCCTGTCTACAGCCACCCACCGCCCGCAACGTCTGCTGCAGGTTCTGCAGAAGCCAACGTCAAATACTTGGGGAAAGTTGAATTTTCACAATGTGACACGAATGAGAATTTAGCTTCAGCTGGTTTGTGAGTACAGCTGCTACCCATAAACCTATCTTTTTCACACTCAGGTGATACATTACCACGCCCTACAAATATCTGTGACTTGTTTGGCACATGACATTTCAAAAACAAGAACAGCTTTGTAATTATGGTTTTGTTACAAGTAGTGGTAACCACGAAATGTATTTAAGGAGATTTGCTGTATATGCAATTCTATCAAGCACATACATCCCTCCCCTAAACAGAGCCTATTTGCCTTCATTAACCATCCCAGTGTCCCCCCAGCTTTTTGGAGGGCACATAACCATCTCCTCTCTTTGTCACTCCCTGCCTACACCAGGAGTTGCCTAACCTTCTGTCTGTCAGTGCTTCACTCCTTCTCCATTGACATCTCTAAAGTCTCCACCACAGACTTTGTACCTTTTAAATAGTACCAGACGCATAAAAGAGTTTCAGCATCTGCATATGCTAAGGGCCTTCAGTTCCTCAGTAAAGTCGCCCTACAGGAAGCAAATGCAAATTACTGCCTTCTAGACATAAGGCACGGTCCTGGGGACCTTATTATTAAATCATTAACCTTCGCCTTTCATTTTACCCATGTTTTCAGTATTCAAATGTTGCTTGAAATAGACAACCTTAGTACTTCCCCATGCTGCAATTTGTTACCAAGTGCTTCATTCCAATGATTGAACAGTGACAAACAAATGAGAGTACCAGTTCTCAAGCAACAAGAAAGCAGTTCAATAATTATTGCAAAAGTTAACAATGGTGTCCCCATAAAACCTTGCAAAAATCTGTTTATCATTCCTAAGCAATCCCTAAACCAAGATTTTCAAAGAGCCCTAAATACCATTTTCTCTGCCTTCAAGGCTGTAGCTCTGCACCCTACTGATGCTCCAGTTTATCAGAAGATGATGCTAACCATGGTTGGTATCTTATCTCTGTAATCCCCCAGAGTTAGGCCAAGGTTAGCATCGTACTACGGGTATGTAAAAATGTGTTTTGCTGTGGAAAGAACCACATGTAATTTGGTGAAAAGCCTAAATAATTGGTATGTAATAATTATGGTTTCTAGCACCAAATGTTTGTTTTCCCGGCGGGGGGGGGGAGGAAAACCAAAATTTTGTAAGAGCCCTTACCTATTAAACATCAGACTAAAAATTGGCTCATACACATATTAACATATTAGATATACAACCCTGAGATGTGTGGTCAAAAAGCATGTATAGCTACTGAAATCAGTGGGAGGGAGTTTTGCTGTTGATTTGGACAGAATGAAAATAAATCTGGTTTTCCCCTTCATCAACCCTTCCTGTCCTCTTGATGTACCCTTTCCTACAGAGGAGAAAACAGCAATATCCCTGGCAGGCAAGGTGAAAGGCTGATGTAGCCCAGCATCTTCCCATCAGCCCATTTCAAGCAGGAGACACTTCAAAGAGGACACAGAAAGCAGAGATGCTTCCCCAAAACATTCTCCCAGCCTTTGTGCCTCTCAGCCTTCCCCTGAGCATGGACCCCAAGAAAGTCTGTTTGGTCAAACCTCCAGCGGTGGCTACAGGTGCTTTTCATGACTGAAGTCCAGCACACACCCAAGCCTCAGCAAACCCTTTGAAACTGCCTGCTGTGGTGAGCCAGCACGACACTCAAGAGACAAGAACTGCTCATCAGCCTTCACAGCTCCTGGTCCTGTCCTGCCAGCCCTCCAGCCTAGAGCAGCCTCCTCAGGAGAGAGCCATGCTGCTGAACAGAGCTCCCTCCGCAGGAAGGGCAGAGCCCCTCGGCTCCTCCCCAGTGCCCAGGCAGCATCGGTGCTGCCACCTCCACCCAAACACCTCACCAAGCCCACAGGGGTTCTAGTAACAGCAAAAGGAAAGCGCCTCTTGTCCTCTCTTAAAGCTCCCTTTGCATTAAGTTCTTCTTTCAAAAATTTTCCCATACTTACTTACTAAAGCAAACAAAAAAAATCTGGGACTTTTTTCCTATTTAGAGAAACTGAAGTGTGAACACTGTGTAAGATGTTATAGTTCTTTCTGGGACTTTTGTGTCACATTTTATAGTAATTTTTATTGCACAGCACCACATTCCTAATACTTTGAAAAACTCAAACAAAAAACCCAATACACCACAAGCAACAGTTAACATTTACTATTCACTTCTGCTTGTTTTGACAGATCTGTTAACCAGGAACTTTTTCAGATCTCTATTTTTTGTGAATAAGGCTAAGACTATACTTCCTCACCATAGCATATGCTAGATTTTAATGTTAATTTTACTGTTCTTTCATTTCACTTTTTCAAACCACATCCATTTAAGCTTTTTAAGCATACTTAAATATACAAATGTACTAATTGTTGTTATTAGATCTATCCTCTAAGAGGCTAAGTATACTGAATTACTACATCAGGCAGTAGGAGAAGCTCTTCCAAAACTCCTGAGGTCCTCAGTACTTAATGAGACGGGATTTTATAGCATGCATTAAAATTGTTGTTACACACCAACAGCATTCCCTCACGTGCACAGGTCCCTAATGACAGCGTACAAGTCACACTGCATGAGACATGGTGTGTTCTACTGTAATGTCACAAGGTTGACTTTCCCCGCTGATAGACTACAACCACTGGGCAAGTACCATTAAAAAAAATTAAAATTATAAGAATAAGATAAAATAAATATCAGCATCTCTCTTTCCACAGCAGAACCTGTATGAGAAGTCTCTAATTCCCCCCTGCACACTGCCTGTGAAAGAGGTTCACAGACGTTGTCACTTTGCCAGCTGCAGCATACCGCTCACGAGAAGCATTCTAACGCTCTTTGGCACTGTGAGCACAACCACATTTCTGCTGCTCCCAGTTTGCCTTAACACAGACTCTTCCCTAGATGAGAATTTATTCCTGCTCCTGTAAAAGTTCAGCCTACGAAACACCAAGCAAGCTCTTCAGCTTCAGGAAGGAGCAGGCATGCAGGCTGAAAATACTCAGTGCTAGGCGAGCTGCTCCCTTCTGCTTTATCTGTGAGCACAGGCATTTTGGAAGCGTGTATCTGCCCTAACACATCCTTCAAAGGAGAGCAGTATCTCTGGGTGCCAAAAGCCGAGTGACGGAGGCTGCTGTACCCCCAGAGATACCTATCGCTCCTCTCCTGCGGCAGGACACGCTGGAGGGGCCATCAGTGTCCTTAACACAAGCCTGCATGAAGCTCCAGGTGTGGCTGTGTCCCCAGTGACGCCAGGGACACAGGGTGTTCCCGGCTCTGAGAGCAGATTAACGCGTACGGCTACATGTGTGTTTACTTGACTGAGATCCACATTTAGACATGTATACAAGTGAACAATCCCATGCTGTTTACTGGGACAAGACTCCCACTGACTGCAGTGGGTAACTGTCTGCCTGCACAGCTGAGGATTAAACCTTCAAACCTTCTGCCCATGTGCACATTTCTAACTCATCAAAGAAAAAGGAAAAGCAAGTATGCCCATGTAACCGTGGATCTCTCCAACACTTGGCTACATTTGGATTCCGAGAGCACGTGTGCCTTTTTAATACTGTCAAAAGAAAGACTAATGCTCAGCCCATGTTTTTTGAACAAGAGTTTCTAAATTTTGTTATTCTATATGCAGAGTAGATTTCTATCTCTGACTTTATAAGGCAAAACAATTTTTTTGAAATCACTTAAAATTATGCACACTGGAGGAACGTACACTTATTAAAAGAAATGGACTGTCAGATCCTAAAATATCACTCTAACTGCTTCCATTTGGAGAGAAAATCTTTATTGACAGTGAAATGTGTTCTCCAGCTGGCTGAACAGTGCTCAGCCCAACACTTTTTGCAATTCTTATGCGTCTTCCCTAACCTTAGGGCCAACCCCAGCATCAGTCTACTTCTACCATACAATTCATATTTGGATGGCTGATCCAGGACTCCAAACTCCATCACTGGGCAGTGAGCTTGTTCCTTTTCTCCATCATTGGCCAAAACATGTTGAGGTTACCCTGGTTTATTTGGCAACTATGCTGCTAGAGCTGTTTGGTCAAGCCATATGAGGATTTCTGGCTTTGCATCCATCTGTCAAAAATGCAGTATATGTTATACATGCTCCCAAGAAGTGCTCATATTCCCAATATTATAAAATGGTTTCCTAGATGTCAGTAGTATCACCACTCTATTACTCTGACAATTTTCCAAGTATGGCAGGAGCTGGACTGTAGCCATTAAAATGTTGATCCTAAGAATACAAGGTAACAAACCAGACTACAGACTGCCGCCTTGAAATGACCAAAAAAGCTGTCTCCTAACACACATTAAACAGCAAAAGTTAATTTTCCATAATAAATTAATCAGATTTAAAGACAGTGTTGCAAGAAGTCGTGTAGGCAGCATGACATTTTCTATGACAACTGGATAACCTGGATTCATGGAAAAAATGATAGTATGAGACAATTTAAACACAATCTCACATAACTGTGATGACTAAGTCAATTTGAATGTTTTCCCTGAAAATGATTCTTCTGTTTCTTCAAAGCAGATACTGGAAGATCATACATGACCTGGGAACTAGAACAGAGAAAAATCAGTACAGTCTATTGAGTAAGTTTACAAACATACTAAAGTGACTATTTTGTCATCTCTACTCTTCAGCTTTCCAAAGCCATGCCAGGAACAGGTCTGCCAAAGAATATGAGTAACAGTCTGAAAACTGTGTTTAAACTGTGTAGAAAGTGTCAAGTTAGACAAACATCTTTCTGAAAATGAGTTACTGACAAAGCTCTGTAAGTACACACAGTGTTCTACATATAGCTACATGTGCAAACACAAATATTTAGAAAATAATCAGCATAAATGCAGTGACATGGCAAAAGTTGCTACGAAATACACTTTCAAAACACATACAAATAATCTAGGCTAGTAAATGGTAAACATTATTAAATACACTTGCTTCAACAGTAGTGCAAAACTAATGTATATTTTGACCACAGACAATTGCAGAAACAACTTGTGTGGAAGCCTTAAAAACCATCAGCATGAAAATACTGTTCTCTGGAACTCCTTCCTAAAATTCCTATCATTGTCTTTAACACTCTGGATACCTGGAGCATGTTTTCAAGGCGAATGTAAGGACTCTTAACTGAGGGACTATTAGCAACACCAAGAATTTCAGAGCGCTCTGAAAATGCGCTTTCATTGCGTGCTGCCTCCCCCACCCTTAATAAACACCTGTATTTGTTACAGAAATCAGAGCCACAGCAGCACGTATTTCAAAGGTGCGGTCAATCTGAAGTCGTGCCTCACGCTTATCTTGTCACGAGGCTGCAGCAGCCAACTTTATTGCCTTCAGACATGTCGGCACTGACATATGCCCCCCGCCGCCAGTGGTTTCCCCGTGGAAAAGTGCTTCCATTGGCGTCACCACCGGGACGCCTCCTGCCACTGACATGGCTTGGCCGCACGTTTGCAGGACTGGCCTTTTAAAAAGTTGACCGTACAAACTGGGCAGTGACCAGAATGAGCCGCAGTTATACAAGAAGCAAGGAAATATTATGCAAGACCACAGGAAGTCAGAGGAGACAGCATTCTGGGCAGGCCTGGCAAGGAGTCTGTGTGAACTTCAGCTAACAAGCAAAGCTCGGTCATTGGCGCCAAATTCAGCATAGAACATTCCCAGTGCTGCAAAGGATAACACTCCCCATGCTTTTGCCAGTGGGCTGCGTTCCAGGACGCCATGTACCTGATGAGATGCAGATAAAAACCAGGTCTTACTTTTCGCCAAGTTTTCACTTATTTTTAAAATTTGAGGCATATTTTGGTCCAGCACTTGTTAGAAGTGGCAAATGGTTTATTTTCATGGCTTTGCTAATAGATCACTTGCTCTTACGCTCCCTGTAATTTCAACTACAATAAGTGACCTACAAAGAAAATGTTTGGCAGAAGCCTCATTTTTTCCACACATCCTGCCCATCTCTACCTCAAGGCTCTCTGCTAATAGGATATATGAGGATTATGGATTCCTTTTCCCTTGGCATTTTGGAATGACCTATGAAAATACACTTAGTGCAAAAGGATGACACCCACCTTGCACATAACTATACTATTTTGAAGCAACGTCAAAAGTAAATGTTTTGGGAGTGGAGTTTGGTTGGTTTTTTTCATTTTTGAAAGCTACCTCACGCAGGTCCTAATTGGAGAAGACATCCATTAAAATGTAGCAAACTTCATTTCCTAAATGATGAAAAAATTTGCCTTAATTCGGTAAACATTCATCGTCTAGCAATACATGAGTTCAGAGAGGTTTTATGCTTTGTTCCAGGATTCACCTTTAAAACATCGGTGATAAAATGCTGGAGGTAGAAATCCAGTTTTAGATTCACACACACATACTGCCAAATAAGAAGCACAGCATGCAGAGTCTTACACAACACAAAACAATTACCAATTGTGATGAGAGTAGACAAAGCATTCTCAAGAGAATCTATTTTATGTTTGTAATCACCCTCAAAAAACACACAATAGCACCCTCCTTCCAGCAAATACATAATACAAACAAAAACCAAACAGTAGTACTGCCTCAACTGGGGAAGTGATTCTGAGAACTGTGAGAGATCTTCAGTAGATACCAATTGCCAAAGCCAATGAACCAATTTTAAAAGTTTTCATCATCACCTTTGCTTATGGGAACAACAAAAATATGCAACTCTTAACAGGAGATTCCCGCCTTCAATGTGGTTTGCACATGAAAAGGTTCCCATAACCTACTGCTCTTGCAAAAATAATTAAACAAGCACTGCAACAACACAGGAAAGTGAAAATGTTAGTGGTGACAATGCTTTCATTGTTACTGCCAGTATAACAATGCCCAAATTTAATCACAACCCTGACAATCAACACCAACGCACACACAGTTGGGCCTCTCCAACCAAAACAGATCTATCTACAACAGAACCAGAGTTAAAGCTGTTGAGAAGTGCAGTTGTTTCTCCAGCTGAAGTCAGAGATTCCCATCCAGCAGAAACAAGTCTAGCTGCACTTCTCAAGGCCTGAGTGAAGTATACATTGGTGGATTTAATGTGGCCACTCTACAATAGCCCACAGTATTGAGTGCTAGTATTAATCATAGTAGCACAGCAGTTTCTTCACCCAAAACCACTAAGGTCTAAGCACACTGAAACACTTGGAAACGCCCAGAGTAAGGAACAGCCTTTTATCTGTATCTACTTCTGCCAAATAGCTCACAGTAAGTTTTTAAAACACCACTAGGGTTAACTAGTGAACCATGCTGCAAAAGCAACAAGCTGTTTTGCTAGCAAGGGCTCTAGCAAATACACACTCCTCCAGATTCTGCAGACTCCTGGTGGATCCTGGAACCTGTGGCACAGCAAGCTGCAAGCATGTAGCTGGCTGGCACTTGGACTTCTTCAGCCATAGCAAGTCTTTCATCTCTACAGAGAAATGGACTTGTGGCTGCAACTTTTCCCTGTAGCGATTACAACATCTACTCCAAGTTATTTAATACCCTTGAGATCTCTACAGCTCCATCAGAAATAGAGGTAGACACACGATAACCGTATAAACCTCAATCCCTTAAGGAAACAAGCTAGAAGGGGATAATTCATCTAATCACTGTCTCATCATCTATTAAAGTTTCTTTTAATTTCCAAGTAGTTCACTGAGCCATAATCCTTCTCCAAACTTCCCATATGCAATCCATATTCAGCAACAGCAAACTATAATATACCTCCAACCACAAGCACAATAAGGTATTTACTTCCTCTGAGGTGGAAGGGGAGATTGTCTTGACTCTCAGGAGCAAGTACATCTCTAGGCTGAGGCCTTCTCTTTATTTTCCTTCAGTACATTGATTTCATATTTCACAGCTTCACTAAAACATCTCCTGGTATGTGGACAAAAGAGCACAATGAAATACATTTGCCCATCAAATATTCCTTCTTAAAAATGTAAATCAGAACTGATTTCCTATACAAGTAACAGTATAAGAACAGATGCTTGTTTCACTCTCCTCACACCTTGCAAAGGTATTTCATTTTATTAATCCACCAGCTTAGACCTGAAGTGAAATGATCATGAAACTCTCAAGAGGGATGAAGGTTTGTATCACACACAGCTGACATTTTATTTTCCTCAAAGGCATTTTCACAAAACAATACCCAGAGGTCTGAGGCAGGAACTGAACTCCATTTTCATAAAGGTTCTAGACATTATGGACATGGAGGTTTTTTGGTACAAAATCCAGAGCACTCCAACTGTTAATTCAGGTACAAAGATAAACTTAGGAAACCAAACCAACAGGAGCACATAGCTCAACAGATGACTCAGTAGGCTCTTTCCCTGGCTGTAACCTACTCAAAATGCAATATAACATGAAATAATTTTATAGTTGCACTGTTTTCATCACATGACTCCCTCTGAAGGAATGCTCTGCAAAGACTTCACGTTGGCAGTGTCTCTTCTTAAAAGGTTTTACCAGGTCAGGTGGCAGGCGCTCTTCCTCTTTCAGCTCTGCCTTTAGGTGGACTTCTGCTCCACATTTGCCATCACTGCACCCAAAATCCCTACTGTGACCTGGAATGCCAACTTTGCTCCCTTGCTCATTTTATTCCCCAGATTAGAAGAGCTCTGAAAAGATCCTATTTGAATAAGCACCATTTGTTGTCATCTGCTTCCTTTAAAATACTTCTTTTTAAAAGTGTCAGAGAGCCATAGAGCTGGTCACTCTGGTTCATCGCTTCCTATCTGCCGTTTGAGAAGCTGGAATTTAGTTACACCATGTTTACAGTGACATTTAGGTTTGAGGGGCAGGGGATGCTGTCCTAAGATCTGGTAGGCAAAGGGAAAGAAGTGTTACACAGATAATACTGCCTCTTGCACTATCTTCTTCAGGGCCCGTGCACAGTGTGCAAAGCTGCCAAGTCTGTCTAAAACATTAGGCTTTTCTCACTGTTTCTTCTTTACACTAAATACTGTAAGGGCTCTGTCTTCAGGCCCACCCTGGCACCCATATGCAAGAGAAGCCTTAACTGAATGAAGATCCACAGGCTTCAGTCTCCATGAATGTGGTTGTGTATGCTGACCTCTAAACCCATGTCCCAATAAACCTGTGTGTCAGCACTCTTCTACTTTCTTACAGCTCTCAGTTCAAAGAAACTGAGAGCAAATGATTGCTGAAACCCTGCTGAACTCCCCATCTGCAGAAAAGACTGGTTTTGCTGTGACGGTCAAACCCTCCATTTCACTCTTATTGCCCCGTGGGTTGCTCACCTGCCTGCTCCGTGATGAAATCTGAAAGAATAAGGGGTTTATCATCTTTGAGATGCTTTCAGGGTGTTGCAATCTCCTGCTGCCGCCACCAACACCCCCACCTTCTCAATTGCTTGGGGCGTCTAAATTGCACATGGATCTTATGACAGGAGGACAAATTCAAAGGTGAAGCAAGCGAAGGCGTAGGTCACCCGTCAGCACGTGGGTGTAACCTACATATTGAGGGATAATATGGAGTGGGGTAGTAAAGAAAGCAATTAACCAGGTAATATAGGAGTGAGAGATAACCAAACTCCCTCACTTGACAACCTCCTGTTAAAGCATTTTCAAGTTAGGTTTATTCTACAAGCTTCTTGCCAGCAGATCTACAGCATTGTGTTAGGCATAGAAATAGAAAGGCTCCATTTAAAAAAGTTTACAGTTTAAATAAATAAGACACACAAAGGGTGGAAGGAAGGATGTACTACCAACCCAGTATTCCAGACTGGGGAGCTAGGATAACTACAGTGAGCAGTCACACCACACTGTCCAGGCTACATTATCAATGCAATGCCCTGAGTACCCAGCAGAACAAAGAGCTGGACTGAGCAAGGGGCTTTTGGAGAGGGTGTGGAGGGGAAAGGAGACAGGAGAAGCAACTGCAGAGGCCAGACTCACTTGCTAAAGCTGTTGTTCAGCAGCCAGGTCAACAACCAGACTCGACTTTCACAGCCAGCACTACTGAGAGTGGCGAACAAGCTCAAGAAACAGAATCTAAAATGTGATTTTATTCAGCTTCACTGCGCTTTGGCCCAGGTCCCCATGCCAGAGAGGCTTTGTTCGGGCCAGTCATGCAGCTGACAAACAAAAGTAGGGTTGGGGGGGTTGGTTTTTCTTAAATGGGAAATAATGGTTGTTTCGAAACACTGGCATTAAGTTTCCCTCAAGATACCTGCACTTGCTTCTACTTAATTTTCAAGCCAGCACATGCCTAAGAGAACGGGATAGTCCCCTTTTGTGAATCACTGGGAATATAAATACGGCTTTGCTGTTACATAAAAAAGCCAGTGGAAGCATTGAGACAACTTGAGCACAGAAAGGATGTTCCCATAAAAATGTCCCTCTGATTAGTAACGGCAATAAACACATCCTTCAAATTATTCACAGGGAAAAAACCAAGAACCAGATTTATTAACACAAACTGATAATCATACAGCTGCAGCACAAAAACAGCCCACCCACAGCTGAACCAAGCTATGTTCCCTCAGTGAAATGTGACATCTTCCACCTAACCACGCACATAAAAGTGCTGCACTAAGCAATGAAGGGGGTCAACACCCCCAAATGTCTACCTTCCCTTAAAAACGTAAATAACACTGGTTTTTTAAGACAAGCAGAATTATCTCTCTTGAGGCATTGGTTTCCTGCTCTGCAAGCAAAAGTCAGCCATCCCACGTGCAGGAACTGCCCAACTCCAACTCTCTGCACTCTTCAATGCGCAAGACAACCTTACAGGACAACGGGAACTGTCTCCCAGATCAATATGGGGATAACTGGAAGAAGTAAACCAAGAGCCACATTTGTCATGGTTTTCCTTTGCGACAGAGGAGGAACGGCAAAAGGCAGCAGTAGGCAAAGCCTTGCTGGTCTTCCAAAGACCATTTGGTGAAGGCAATATGCAGAGGCTATTCCAAAATGCTTACCCCTTCCCAAAGGCTCTCCATCTTCACTGAATTAGACAAATGCAGCTTCTCCAGAAGAATCATCTGGCAAAAACTACAGGAAAATACCAAAAGCACTTTCACAAATTTGTAATCTTCTCTCACAGGTTATGAAACACAGTGGAGGCAACTGAGACCTTAAAAAAAAAATAACCTGGAGTGTAGTATAGCTCTAACCAGTCTCTGGATTTGTATTCCAGAGAAATACTGCCTAAGGAGTAGTAGTAAATGGCATGATAAAGCCATTTAATGCTGAATTTCTTCTCACACATCCAGATATGATGGTGACATTCCACATATCACTCAAAAGGCATTTTTGTTCTAAGCAAACTTCCTATCAGCTTTAAGTCAATACTCGCCATAAATACCTAAGAGTCTGAAGACACTGTCATTGCCATCAGCTAATGAGTTTATTTCATCATAATGCCACACAAAAATCTAACCAGGAACAACAATGCTTATCATCTCAGAAGACACTTTGCTATTTGCAATGACTTTTGGATACAAATTGCACAGACAGCTAAAAGCTGGGCACATTCCTAGCAACATTCCCCATTTACAAGGGTAGAAATACAGAGTGGGATGGTTTCTTCACGTCTCAAAGATCTTTGAAGTATTTTGACAATAAGTACCCAATAATACCTAGAATTTACTGGCAGAGAGGGTGATACAATTGTGAATGAACAGACAGGGCCTAAAGACCAACAGTAGCCAGAGAATGTCCCAAACACAATGGCTGAATAGGATTGGTATGTAGTTTATCATACAAATGCAAGTGCAAATGACTACAGCTGTGATACCACGAGCTTAAGCAGTTTAAGCACCTTTTTATGGCAGTAAATACCTTAGATATGCTAAGGGTGAAAAAAATACAAGGAATGTTCTTTAAAGTATACTTCCACCACCTTTATAAAAGCTGCCTAATAACCACCCCACTTCATACTTGCTTCAGCTTATTACCTAAGCAAATACTTATCTTACTAGAGCATGAATATATCTTAAGTGAAAAATACTATACAGTAATTTTTGAATACCATCGGACAACTTGCACCAAAATTATGAGCCCTTAATAGATTTTTTTTCCCATGCAGATTAAAAAAAGTTCATAAAGCCTCTGACAAAACAAATGAGCACCAGTTTTCCCTTTTAAGAAGAGAAGAATAGGGCATATTTTCAAGATTTCATGCAACTTATTCAGGCCACTGAACTGGGTTCTTAAACTGAAACCATTCAGCAAACCACCTTCTGTGTATTAAATTACATATATATATATATATATATATATATATATATATGTGTGTGTGTGTGTGTGTGTGTGTGTGTATGAGGGATTCAGAAGCTGACTATGTAAAGAAAACACATGCACTAGGCCAAAGGTTGATATCACCTGGGATGACTATATTTCATCATATAATAATATCTGCTACTTAAAGCAATAGCTTTCCTGGGAAAGGCAAACACGTCTATCTCAGCATATGCAGGCACATTTTCAAGAACATGGCTCTGAAATGATCAGTCCTTTGAGAACAAGTTAGAAATTTTGTAAACATGCTGCTTTCATCTCTCCCATATTTTGACTTTCTTGTCTGTTTTGCCAGGAGCCGGTGAGGGGTTATGGCGGGCCTTCATTGCTATGTTTGCAATTATACTACTGTCTTTAAAAAGCTGTTCACATAACCAAAGCTACAGAAGACCTTTGTCATTGCCAAGTCACACTTCCTGCCAAGCCAAAGAGGACTAAGTATTTTCATCAGACCTGGTAACTTGTCTAAGCAATTGCAGTTTTTGAAAGACTGGGACTGTTTTGAATTCAAGGCTTTAAGTGATGAGAGCCTTGTAAATAGTGTAAAAGGAATACCTAATATTTTGGTTTAGCAAAATTTGAAGATTTCTCCTGAATAAATTTGAAAATTTCTCCTGAATAAATTTGAAAATTTCTCCTGAAAGGAAGACAGGAATCTGACTGAGGTCAAGCCACCAAACCAGACATATGTATGTGTGTGGTAGACTTTGGCACAGTAAAGATCTGGAAAAAACACCAATTAAGTCTAACACCAGAAAAGAAAGACAAAGAAAAAAGAAAAATATTTAAATTAACAAGAGAGTAATAATTACTTAAGTCTCATTCAAATGAATTTAGAACATCTGGTTTTCAATTAACAACATAGTGCAGCACAGGAAGCCTTATAAAAATGAAGCCAAATCTAAAATGTTTCAGCAGTCTCCAAATGTCTTGACAATTTCTCAACCCAGTCTCTTCATTTCAGTCTAGCTCAAACTAGAACACTAGCTCTTGTTTCCCTTGTGCTCTGGAAAATTATTTTCCAAGAAAATATTTGTTTTTACAGAAAATATTCACCAACTGCATCTGCAGCTTTTCCAGCACTTGGTACCATTGTTCAAAATTTGCATTTTATATCTTACCTACATTTGCCTAACTCTAACCACATATATTTTGATATATTAGATAATGAGTAACAAATATTTACAATAGATTAAGTTCACGTTTCAGTAGTTCCAAATAATTTTTAAATGATCTCAGTAATCTTACCACACATATACCTTCAGACAGACTGCCTGCTATCAAGTGCCATAAGTTACACCCACATGATTCATCCATTAGGAGAGCTGCTCTGTTTAAAAAAAAAAAAACAAAAAAACCCAAAATCAAACCACACCACCCCCTCAAAAAAAAGTCACCATGCACAATGCTCCCCATATCACTTCTAATTTTAGCTTTTCCTTAGATAACACAATTTCCTGACACAAAAAGAGATTGTTCACACTGTTCTAGCTCCAAAATGTTATTGCAAAAGTATTGGTAGAAGTAGTTCAATGCACACAATATTTCATATTCAAATATAAAGGGATGTTTCAGTACTTCAGCCTTCTGTTCTGCCAGGGCTGTGGAGAAGGAGGTGAAAACAACCAGGAGTTACTTTTTTTTTCCACTTTTATTTTCTTTTTGTTTTGTTTGGGGGAGAGGATTTAAAGAATGAGGCAGGCAACAGAGAGCAGTGTAGGACCCTACATTCATCACTATTCACCCATATATATGAAAAAAACAAACAAAAAAATCCCAGCCAAATCCCATAAAAGTCTGGTTGTTCTCCCCATCAAATTCCTGCTTTACTGTCTGTCCAAATTCTGGCCTGGAGGTTTCATTCATGCAGGTCAGAGCTGGGATTTAGGGACATGCTCAAGAAGTAGGGACTGGAGCCAGGAACAGGCAAGATACATTTTAAGAGATGTTTCTTGTTGGAAACACAATATGCTGCTGAAATCTCTTTGACCAAAGAGTCAGTTTGGTTCTACAGATTTTCCACAAATACTCGAGATTAAAACACATGCTGCTTAATGTTTGTTTGAAAGCAAATCAGTGCATAAATACATACACAGCAGAACGAAGCAGCAGTTCTAACTTGAGGGATGGTTCAACATATTTACATTAGGAATAAAAACCAATGAGTAGCTGTATTGTCCTGGTTTTATCCTACCAGAGAGCATAAACAAAATAAAAAAGTGCTTTTTCCTCCTGCCCAAATGCATACAATTTGTTTATAAAGCTGCAATAAGCCAGTATTAATCGTCCACCCATAGGCTAACACAAAGTATATATAAAGTTTCTGAATTTTTTAAACTCCTTGGAGGCAACACCCTAAACATTCCCCTAAATCAAAGAAAACTGCTGATTCCACATATTAGCACACAGAGAAAGGGTCAAGACCAGGGCACCTCTTTGACTGAAGATCAGACATAAAAATTCAACTAAAGCAACTTTGCTTCTTGTCTGGCAAAACATTTGATGAGTTTCTATAAAATAAATACTGAATATTTGCTGTGCCACATAAAGCAATGGACAGAGCAGCATAATAGAGATGCTATCCAAATCCAAATGCTTTGTAATAACAGTCAAGTAAATTAAATTACAAGTCTAACTGTTTTCAGGCCCAAATATGCCCATTTAATCAAAATTTATTATGGCAGATTTTATTTCAGCTAGATTTTCTAGACCTAAATAAAGTCACAGAGGAAAAAACCAAAATCATAATTAGATTTGAGCCCAAGAAGAGCATAATTAAGTGAGTTACTTTGGAACACTACTTATTTATCAGCCAATTGGCCTACTGTACTTTATTAAGCTACTTTCCAAATGCATAATAAAATAGTTTCCCATTTTACAGACTTCAGAAAGTGTCTCCATAAAAAGCAGCTCTGTAAATGTAAGAAAGAAGTTCGTTTTTTTAAAATATATATAAGCAGTCAAGGTTTTATCCTCACCAGATAACTATAATATTGCCTTTTAAGCAAATTGAGCACAAGAATGATAAATGAGAAAAAAACCAAGAATATTGGAGTAATTAACACAACAGCATTTCACAAATAGCTTTAGCAGAATAAAACCATTCCATGTATTCAAATTATTTTTAAATACAATCTGCCTTTGTATTGCTCATTTCCTTACTCTAATGTTTATCCTAAGAATAGCAGAAAGTTTAATGCTTGAAGAGTACTGCTCCCACCACACCTAACAGCAGCTCCTGCTTGGAACCTGAAAACAAAAATACTTAATGTTTATGAATCCCCCATAGTAAAAAATATTACAGAAAGATATAGAGAGATCCATTTCTGATATTCATGATGGATCTCCTGAATTCGCAGCATAAATGCAAAACTGGTAATTAGCAAAGTATCTCTAATATGCAAGACATTCTTAATGACCCACACAAGATAAATGTGACGGAGATGCAGAGATAAGGACATGACACAAAGATTGTGTTTGTGAAGGGCTGACAGATTTTTAAATTGCTCTAGGGCTAAGCACTACACACAAGCAGAGCAAGCCCTTGGAGCATCCTTGGGAAACACAAATCCTCAGGTGCCCAGATCACCTGGGGAGGATGGTGCACTCGGGGAGGCACTCACACTGCACACCATTCCCACAGCAAAAGCCATTCAGTCTTCATCAAGCTGAAATACTTTGGCTCTGACAAGATGAAGCGACAGGAGCTGGGCAGCAGAAGTTAAGAGTTCCCAAGCAGGCCAGGTCGCCAAGCCAGAGCTCAGCCCAACCTCTGCTCCATGTCACTGCAGGCAAAGGCAGAGCCGGGGGCAGGTGTGAGCCTGTCCCTCCTCATTCCTGCACCCTTGGGCCACCCTCTGGTAGAAAAGCCAGACATCTGTAGAAATCAGAAGGGGCAAGTGAGTACAGAAACAGAAGGAGCAATACCAAAGTAGGAGGGCTATGAGTGGCCAGGATCATTCAAGATGACCTGCAAGCTCTGAAGTGCATGAATCTGTGGTGCTGAAACGTAAATAAGAATTGCTTAATGTTAACACCATAAACATGTGCTAAACAGCCAATTTCCACAGATTGTTCACTAGGAATTCAGGAGATCACATTTCCTTTTGATAACTCCAAATACGAAAAACTGCAAGGGCAGATGTGAACACAGAAGCAAATAGAAGTGACTAAAATATGTGGGCTATGCATGGGGAGATGTTGAGCAATAATAAAGCTTGAAAAATATTTTTTATGGAGCTGAGTAATCTATGAAATGGTCTGCAAAGGAAAGTGTTCAAACCTCCATCAGCCAAAGTACATAAAGTGAGGTTTAAAAAACTATAAGGACAAGCCCAAGAATGCACAAGATCATCTGTCACCACCATCACAGAATAATAGGGAGTATACCTGGCAATAGTGACACACAGAAAATGTACTGGCAAGAACAAAACTGAGACTGTATGTTTCTTGAAATCTGCAGTTTAACACCTTGGCACATCCAAATGCTCACATTTCCTGACATCCAAATTATATCCATTACAAGTGAGCGAGCAACTACCTGAGCTCTGGGGAGCTCTGCCATCAGGATAGTTTCCTCATCCTGAGAAGGAACAGCCAAGAGTGACCTCAGCTTGGCAAAACTACTCTCCTGAAGAAAAAGGTCAGCAAATTTGAGGCAGAAAGCATCTCATTAGAGGGGCACAATATCAAATAAAGCCCAAAGTAAAAGGGTAAATGAAAGCAGTCTGTTACCTAGACAATAACTGGGGGCAATCCCATTTCTTTACTATCTGGGCCAGAAGAAGTTAAACGGATTTATATAACATTACATGGTTATGGTCACAAAGCATATTGTGTCATTACATGGGGACCACTAGAAACATCCTGAGCTGCAAAATTGGTTTATTTTTCATACACCTGGAAAGCAAACACAGAATTCCCCAAGTAACATCACAACTGAAAAGGTGAAGCCAAATGATGCATCCTTCTCAGTGGTACTTGACTTGTCATGAGCCTGGTTTCAAACTTTTCTCAAACAGACACTGTTGTCCATCCAGAACTGTTCATTTAACACAACATCCACTCCTAACAAAATAACTGTCTTGCAAATCATTAAAAACCACACCAAGATATTGTATCAGACTGCTCTAATTACATTGGGACTTACCTACTACTTGCTGTTGTACTGCACAGCTGTACAGATCGGATGCTTTTCCCTTAGCTTTTACTATTTGCTAAAATGTGTTATGCCCTTTTATCCCTCCTTCTCTCAGTCTCTAATTACCACCATTCTAAGAGAGTATCTAATACTGTGTAAATTTTTTTTAAAAAACAGTTAAAAGAATAATTGTATTCATTTCAGCTCTGTATCTTGGGCTAACTTTAAATGTGGGAAATCAGCCTACTGCAAGTGCCATAATTGCTCCAAATAAAGCAACTGCTCTTTTCTGCTGGCAAACAGAGCTTCAAATGAGGACCTGGGGATGTTCTTCAACTTCAACGGACCATTAAGAGAATCAAAGATTATCTTCCTTGGAACATTTGTTTAACAGTAAGAGATCTGCTCCTCAACATAGTTTCAGGGCTGCCTGGAAATCTGGTAACACTGCCCCACCTTTTCTCCGTGAAAGTGATTTATAAATGCTATTAGCAAGCAAGGTTAGAGATCCTAGTTGCATATCTGGACAGAGATCAAGCAAACAATACGCTAACTGTCAAACTCAAGGCAATAAACCTACTCTATAATAGTACTGGAAAATTAAGAAAGCAAAACTATCTTGTTTCAACAGGCTGCATAGGGTACATCCCCAGTAGGGATATCCACAGCACACTGACAGAGAGGCACAAGCCAGCTATCTGAAATCCCTCATATGACACTCTCCCAGCTCTTCCACAAACATTAATTTACGCAACAATCCCATGAACCAGATAACAATTAGCCGACTTCTGAGAGAAACAGAAAAATCGTCATTGAACGTCATAATATTTAAAAGCAGTCACGGAGTCAGGATCAGGGTTCAGACTTCAGTCCTGTGAAGCCTGTGTAGTATCAGAAGAGTATTTCCCCAAACCACTTCAGTGTGCTGTCCTGCAAGATTAGACAGTGCTCAATCCCTCACTCTGCTTGAAAGCAGAGGTAGAAATTGGAGAGATTAAGAGTTCCCCATTAGAAAGAGGTGATACAATGAATGCAGTGTATTTCCAACATACACACTATTTCATCCTCTTGCCTCATAAACCAACACATTTTTTAACTACATTGTACTGTACTATAATTTTTTACTTTTTCAACATAAGACACAAAACGTATGTATATTTTGTACTCTGCACTCTCCCTAAAACAAAATACACTTGAAGCAACTGTTCAACCTTAATACGTTAGTTTCTGATAAACTGAGGAAAACAGAACTACAGGGAAAAGGTATGATTTACACTACTATACCTCCCCCACTACATCGTCATAGGGTGACAAAAAAAAAAAAAGTAGCTATTACACAAACAAAAACCCAGCGTTTAAAGTTTACTGCACGGTAACTGGATAGTACACATGACAAATAACAACATAAAATTCTTAGTCTGTAAACCACATTGCTTATGAAGAGAATCTATGGCCAGAACTGTAACCTGTGCTGAAAATTCGACCGATCCTGCCTGCTGTATAAAACAGACTGAATACGTATCCTTTCACAAGACTTCATAGACCTTTATTCACTTGCTTAGTTTTCCCGATGTCCGTGGCCTCTCTCATCCATAGCAATTGTTTATAGCTTTAGAGCAACAAGTAGATAAATTTTCTCTTAATCTCCACCTGTAACTTCTGTGTTACGGACCGCTGAGTTTTATTTTGACGTTTGCTCTCAAGAGCCAACAAGAGAACACACTCTTTAAAAAAGAGTGCGTTAAAACTATAAAACCAAGAGTGCGTTACTTTGATTCCCTCTGGAAGGGTCGCTCTGGCAGTGTGGGAATGTCTAGCTTTACATCCCTGTCAAAGGGCAGCAGCAAACGAGGCGCTGGGCACTCCTGGAGCTCTCGGCCCTCCGGGAAAACCCGCTGACAGCTGAGGAGCTCCGTGAACCGCGAGAGATGCACCGCGGCCAGCGTCTGGAGCGAGGAGGTGTCGAAATATTTACACAGACTAGCAATTTCATCCACGCGACTTTAGCGATAAAACACGTTTTGCTAAGAGTGCTGCTACCTTCAAAACCCCCGTCCTCAACTAAAAAATAGTTTCCTACCACCTCTGTCCTCGCTGATACCAAGCCCTGCCATGGCGTACATGACAGCTGCCGCACACCGGCTGGCTGGCCCTGCCTGCCAGGTGCACCTGCCCGCCGCTCGGAGCCCGGCACGGCCGCGGCCGCCTCCACCGGGCCGGGGTCGGGTGCGCTGCCGCCCGCGGTGCCGCCCGGCGGGGGCAGCTCCCCGGGCAGGCGCTCCCGAGCTCGGCGGCGGCCCGGACGGAGCGCTGGTTACCCCGAAGGGGCGCGGCTCTGCCCTCGGCCCCTCTCCCGCCCGGGCTGGGCGAACTAACTCGCTCACGCCGCAGCCGGTCCCCGCAAAGGCTCCGGGTCGAGCCCTCGCACAGGAGCCGTGGCGGGGAGAAACGAGGCCGCACCGTCCCGCCGGCAGTGCCGCCTCGGCCCCTGCCCGCGGGGACTCCCGCGGCCGAAGGGGGCAGCCGCAGAAGGAGGACGCAGCGGCCCGAGCAGCCCGGCGCCTCGCCCGCGGCCCCTCACCTTTTCTTCTCCTTGTCAGCTGTCATCGCGGCGGCTGCAGCCGGCTCCTGCGCCGCCTCTCGGGCCGGGGCGCGCTCAGCACCTGCCCGCGGGACGCGGGGCTCCGCGGGCGCCGGCGGGCGAGGAGCGGGGTCCGGTTCGGCCGGGTTGCCCCCGAGGCGGGCGTACAGTCTCAGGACACTGCCGAGGATTGTACGGCCCGCCCGGGGGAGGCGGTGGTAGCGGCGGCTGCTGCGGCGGGACAGGAGCGACGCGGCGGCGGGGCTGTGCAGGTCGGCGCCGCCCGCAGAAAGTTCTCACTTTAAACCTCGGGCAGCCGCCGGCCGCGGGGGCAGGGCCGGCCCCCTCCGCCCGGGACCCGGCCCGCACGGCCCGGCCCCGCCGCCGCCGCCGCGCCCGCCAATGGGGGCCGGCGGGGCGCCCCGGGCTCCCCGCCCCCGGCACCGGCCCGGCCGGGGGTCAGCGGGGCCGCTCCGCCCCGCCAGCGCCGCTCCGGCTGCGGCAGGGCTCCCGCACACGGGCACCGGCCCCTGCGCTGCTGTCTTATTTTGTAGTTACTGAAGTTTTTGGTTATTAAACTTTTTTTTTTCTTTTTTCCCCCAGAAGTGGTATCTCCCCGCCGGTGCGGTCCCAGAGCCGCCGCGGCACCTGCCCGGCGGCCGCGGAGCGGCTGCGGTGCTGCCACGGCACCGAGCGCTGCTCCCGCAAGCGGGGAGCCGCCCCGCACTCGCCCCCTGGAGCGCCCCCCATTCAGCCCGAGGCAGGGGTGTTGAAAATATACATTTAAAATTACGAAAATAAAAGCCGCAAGGACGGTGCGGGCTTGGGGCGAGGCCCCGGAGCCATCGTAGGCGTGCGGGGCCGCCCTGCTCCGGCCCGGCTGAGCTCGGCCCGGGTCGCGCACGGAGGAGAGGGAGTGTGGCGGCGGCTTGGGGCAGAGGGATGTGCGAGGAAGCAAGGGCTGTTCTTTTGCCTCCCTGATGGGACTTCCTTCCTCCCCCTGTTTTTTCGATGTTATTTTCTGTGTCATAATGGGTATTTCAATTCAGGCACTTTTAAAACTCGTGGTTGATGACACATGGTAAAGCGAGTCTGTGGCAAGAAGTGCCAAAGCTCATCTCATGCTAGCACCTGCTTTGGCTTGCTGCAGTTAAGATAAATGTAAATAATAAAAAACCACTCTCTTGCTTTGACTTCTGTTTATTTTACACCAAAGCAACTAGCCTTCCTAGACAAGGGATGATTAAAATTTTTCCTGATATTGTCTTTCAGTATGGTAGAAACTTCAGCCTTATCCTCATGTTCTCTAAGGCTTACCTTACATTTTTGTATCTTGAACCAAATGTACACCTTTGCATCAGGCTGCACGAGATTTTCTTTACTTCTGGAAAATAGCAGTACTGTAGGCAACATGAGCCAAACAAGACTCATTTCTTGCTAATTCAAATTGGAGCCATTTCCCCCATGCCATTTCAGAGGCTGGTATGTATACAATGGGTCAGAGGGTGTTTTCATTTTCTTTTATACAGTATGAAAGTTTAAAGAAATGCACTTGGGTTTGAATTTGCATATTCTGCTCTCAAGTCTGAAAGGAGCTACACATGCTTACACAGCAACAGCCTAATTATGTGGTAACAGTTGGGTTTTTTTTCTTGTTATACAAGAGAACCTAAACAAAAGAAACCCACAAATATTTAAAACCTAAGTAAACTTAGTCAAACAGAATTTGTGTATGCAGGACTAAATTTAACCTTCTGGGAATACGAGAATGCAACAGGATCAAAGACCCAAGTCACTCATTTCCTAGATTAAATAGACCTCTTCATCCTTCATTGATCTCTGCTGATGTCAATGCTCCTTGCTGTATCTTAAAGCACTTCACTTGGATAAACAACTTGCTTCAAAAATCAGACAAGAAAAGCATTCAAACTGACTAAATCTAAACCACTCAGTAAATTTCAATTATTTCACATCTAGCTCATTGGCCAGGCTCCTGTTGGCTCTGCCTACGTGGATACAGTGTAGTTGATTAACAGTGTAAATCTCTGGCTCTCTTGCCCAGCGGGGCCTGAAGGTGCTTTTACAATGGGAGAATTCACATCTGAGTGCCTCTCAAGAACCACCACCTGTCCTGTCCTCGGCGCAGACAGGTTGGTGGGCTTCAGCCCACCCACTGCAGGTCAGTGCCCAGAAAAACAGGAATCTTGCTGCTGCATCAGGAAGGTGAAGCAAGACTGAGTGATTCTTACAGCTCCCTCACAGCTCCAGTTCTTGAAGGTATCTATGTTATTATTTCTGGCATATGAGCTCCCCGTCTTGAATATGAAGGAAAAAATGGCCTGTCCTCTAGAGTTTACTTTAGTTATTAATTCGCTCTCTTTCCCAGGAGTGTTCAGGGAGGGGAAGATCAAATGTATCTTTAATACCACGGTCCATTTACTAGATGCATTCTATGGTGATAAGGGACCCCACAGCACCTTCAGGGAGGCTTGCTGGAGTTTCTCCTTGCTGGATAACAGTGGAGAGAATCACATAATTGTATTTTCAAATGCATCTCGTTACTACTTTAATTTCCTTTAAGATGAGTCAGTATTTATTAACAGCTGCATCTGCCATAACATGGACTTTCTCTAACCTTATACTACTCAGAAGCTTCGATAGGAACTACACCATTAGTGAGCACATTTACTCTGCAAATCTGCTCTATTTAACCACAGAAGATACAGCTGCCACAAAAACCAAACAAAGCCTTAAACTGACAGTAAGCACACTTTGTTCTCCTGATTACTATTACCGTTGTAATGGCTCTTTCCATTTCATATTCCTATGTTACTTCTTCCATTGCACCTTGCATTTGCTACATTTTACACTTTGCTTAGTCAATATAACTCAGATAAAATCTCATGGAAGAGGGAAAAGTGCTCAGGAAACTTCATGAACTGAACTTAAGAGGTGTTAACTCCTCTTTTTCCTCCCCCCATCAAAGATTTCAGCAGGATCAACATGGGAGATGGGACTTCTATACTTTTACTGGTCAGAGAAAATACAAGCTGCAGTGTCTTATCCATTCCGTTCTGGAAAATATTAGAGATGACCCACGTTGTTCCTATGTGAATTATTCTAGAGATGCTATAGGAACACAAAGTTTTTAATTTCTAAAGGCAGCCTTCAGGTGATGAATTTGAAAAGTCATTGACATCTGCCTTGCTATCAAATGGGTACTTGAACCGTCCTTCAAGTCTAAAGGGGACCAGTTTGTATCAGCTGTGACTGGACTAAACTCTGGGGAAAAGAGAGACTTAGGAAAAAAACCCGTTGGTGTGAGAGCAACTTCCACAGCCCACAATGAAGTTTAAACTACATTGACAAGCTAGGAAGGGTAGCGACAGGGCCCCTGGTGCTCATGGGGAACACCCCATCACCCAAACGTGATGCTGGCAAGCTCCTGATTACTGCCACTTATTCTGAAACACACCAGTGATTTAGGACCAGTTATGCTGCATTGTTTTTCCAAGGATATGCATGTGTATGTAATCAACCATCCAAATGAGCACTTGCACCAGTTTGAATGCGCATAGCCATCGTCAGGCAAGTGAAAGCACTTGTAGTACTCCGGTTTATGTATGCATGCTACTGGCACTGTACCGACTGAAGAGTATTGCTAAAACAAAAGTTTGATGCTGCTCAGCAATTAATGCTCCAGAGCAGTCAGAAGAAAACATGGATACTCCATCTCTTGCAGGGGAGGCATAATTTTTAAAATTATAAGCAGCTCTTAAAACCAGATTATTGAGAGGATAAAGTGTTTTAGCGTTATTGATAATCCCTGTCTGATTTCTTTCTTTTTCTAGCTCCTCAATATTGCAAAAGCAAAGAAGTTGATTCTTGTAATAACAAATAATGACATGATGGGAAAGGAAGAGGAGAAAAGAGATCCTTGTTATTCAACACAGCTGATCCCTTGGAGGAAGGAGACAGGATTCTTCGCTTACTCATACCAGAGTCAGTTAAAGCCGCCGAACATTTATTAAGCACAATAGCAAGTGAGACAGTAAAATTTCAAACTTCAGGTTGATTTGTTCAGGGGAAAAGGGATCCCTATGAAACACAGATAGAATACAGAAGGTCTACAAGAGAAAGTAGAGACTTCTCGGGTGGAAATATAAAAAAAATATGCCTGAACCATGGGGGGGAAAAAAAAAAGTATTATAAAACAGGACACATAGATTGCCCTTACACATAAACAGATATTAAGAATATCTTACAGCAGCACTGCCCTAGGGAGAAAGCAATACACAGTCTATATGATATCCTGTGCCAGCCAGTCTAAAATGTAGTTTTGAGGGAATGAAACATCAAGACGTTTTTGAGGGCTTCCAAATACTGAGTGCACACCTTCAAGCAAGGCTTACAGATAAGCCCCAGCATTTTGAGGCATTGATTACTTACAGACACATTCCAGACATTTCAGCCATCCCACTCTCATGAAAAAAAATAGATGATGGTCAAAATGTTGGGAATGTACCTGTAAATATTAAAAGGCTTAAAATTACTCTGCTTATCTGTTTGCCTTTTTCAAAATGACATACTGAGGATATCTTAGGCCTAACCCAAGGTGGTCAAACAAAGTCTAATTAACACAGCAGTGTGTTGCAATACAATCAGATTAGAAAGAAAACTCATGATGAAGTATACAGAAACACTCCTGTCATGATATTGGGTAATGTAATTTTGAAATTTTGGGAAAGTTCAACCCAGAAACCAGGGAGAAAACAGTTGCAATCCAGCTGGAGAAGGGTTTTGTTTTGTGTTTTCCTCTTGACCTTCAATATCTTAATATTTAGAAATACTATAGTTCCATGGTGGACTTTTTTAAAAATTGTTCCATACACAGTAAAAGCTGAGCACATTTGCTAAGCAGGACCCTGTCTCATTGTGTAGAATGCAAACAAGATTTCACTAGATTAAAAAAAACCTGAAAGGAATGAGGTTAATCTAGGAATATAGTCTACCAATGGATGCTTTTGGTATAAACTGCAGTAAAATCCAATTTAATGAAAATGAAGTGTGAAGCGGATGCAACCTTCACTTAATTTTCATAAATTCCTTTGCAATGTTTCTGGAAGTTAGGCACCCTGCAGGTGTAATATTGATTGCCTCCTATTCCATTTCCACCTATTTACCTTCCCCTTTGTATCACCCACACGAGCTGTCATCGGGCAAAAGAGGTCTGCAGCCTCTTGCTGCTCCCTGGCAGCAGCTCTGAGGAGGAAATGTGGATGCAAGATTAGAAGAGGCATGTTTTTCTCAAAGGCAGCCACAGTAACAGGAACATTTAGAGCATGGGAAGGGTAAACGTTCCTCTCTGTGGATTTTAAAAGCCAAAATTTGTAGCAATGTTGTTAGTGCTCATTATCACCTAGCCCCAAAAAAGTTATCACCACAGAGGAGGAAGAAGAACCCTATCACCAAGAGCTAAAGCACTGCGTGCTGGATGAACGTTGGGAGAGAAGGGAAATTGTGATTGAAGATTTTTGCAATACTGAAGCCGAGACCAATGCCTAGTAGTTAACATTCAGTCACTCATCAAATATTTATTCGGAGGCAGTGGAACAGGTCTGTTGCAGAACTCTGAGTTTTTAAAAAGAGCCAAGAGATTGTATTTTGGGTTTTAAAATTTTTTTTAAATTTTGTTGTGTTTTGTTTTGTTGTTGTTTTGTTTGTTTATGTTTTTGTTTGTTTGTTTTATGTTTGTGTTTGGGGGTTTTAAAATTATTTGATTTTACAAACCTTAGTACTACAGCACGGCTGTTAAATCTTTTAATCTCTAATTAATTACCTCTAGAGGGTTTGCAGGGCACATGAGTGATGCTCAAACTTACAGTAACATTCTGTAGAGTGCTGAATTTCCATCATAATCTCAATAAAATTTCAGTTTAGGATGAAACTAAAGCAATGAGATCTCTTCTTAATCCCAACACTAAATTCTAATATAAGCGTAATTCAGGTAAATAGATTTAAGATTTGTTTTTATTCTTAGACAAAGACTAATTTACTTTTAAAAAGGTTTTGAAAAGTGTTTGTTTTAACCAGTCCTTGATGTTAAACAAAGCCACAGAACCCATTAACCCTGTGGACACTCATTACTTGAAGAAGGTGACAAATGATTGTAAATATGCAAAGCGATCCTAAATTCTTCAGCCACTCCAATACTAAATGCCAAATCCTTGCCAAGGATCCCTTTCCTGGGGGCAGAAAATTGTCATAAAAAGATAACTTCCTTATCACTACATCCTTTGAAACAATCACACATTATTGCTGAAGCTCTCTGACTTCTAGATACTTGGTTTTTTTCTCCTAAAAGAAGGTTAGTTTTTTATTAGGTGAAGTTCTTGGTAATTGAAATCCCAACCCAAAGGTACTGCTGTACCACTCCCAAGTGCGTCCTTGGTGCTCGGAAACCTTAACTGACCCGAGGCAGTCATAGATACAGGGAATAACTGTAACCAAGTCCTCCTTCGCTCCCTGCAAGTCAGTGATGAAAACAAAACTTCCCTGAGGGTGTGACCTGTAGCGATGAGTCTAACTCAGTCCTCAGAGACACCTGGGACAGCCTCCACCCGCCCAGCACACTCCTGCTGCTCACCAGCAGCCTCCTCGAAAGCCCAGAGGTTACAGAAACCTGACTACCTACAGTGCTGGTAAAGTTCACCTTTTTCCCTTGAAACGTGTTCTGTTTCTGAGAACTAGTCCTGAAACATGTTCTGTTTCTGAGAACTAGGCCAAAATTTGTTTGGCATGGGGCCTACCACTAGTTTCTCAAGTAGATGTGCTCCTGGAAGCATTTGTAGGCTCTTAAGTAGAGAAAAGATGAAATACTGGTAACAGGACAGTGATTCACAAACAGACAAGGAGCTGGATAGTCATCCCCCTTTTTCCCTCAAAGCCATTGTGTTTTGTGTTTTCCTTTCATGTCTCTGTGCTGCATGAGGCATCTGTTATCCGTAATGGTCCTGGCTGTGCACGCTAAGGAATACTTCTTGTCATTGTACCATAATATATAATTTATAACATGTCATTTCACCAAGGAAAAAAAAGGAAGAATAGGAAGAAACTGCAACTATTATATCCCAAGTCATTTACTTATGGGGAGAAACAGATTTAATTTAACTGCAAGTTGCTTTAACATGGGAATGGTTTAATATTCTCCAAACCCTTGACCCTTGGGTTTCAGTAGTCGTAAGAATTTAAAAGGACCATTACAGCTTGCTCCAAATTAACATTAATGATGAACCCAAGACAATTTAATCTAGTAGTGAGTTTGCTTACAACACATACATTCAAATAAGAGTGCATCATCCTATTTTTGCATATTCAAAACCAATATTAAGCAGCAGCACAATAACAAGGGTAGGTAAATTTTCACATGGGGACTATATACATACTTTACATAGTCACCGATTCCAAATGACTCTTTACATTGCCACAGACAGCTACAGTCAGATTACAAATATCTGAAAATCCTGTTTGGCAACATGGAATCTGAGACACTATTACAGATAGTTGGGTCTTTTTTCTTCTTTCATTAACAGTCACAAAGGAGCTTATCCAAACTTTCACACTGCCTTTCAAAAGTCTAAATTAATTTCAGGAAGTGCCAAAACCTCTGAATCTCCATCTCTAGCAAGTTTATTAGAGCTCCACATCTACCCTCTACTTCAGAACAGTTGTAAAATAGTGTTTGCTTAAGCTGTGTGAGTTGTTGACTTACTGATTTTATGTGATATGTCCTATAGACAAGGTAAGGGCAGCCAAAAGGAGAAAACTGTGTTTAGAACTTTTTCTCCTCTGACAGCAAGGCTTTGGGAACACGGCTAAAACCTCCAATTACATTTTTCAAATAGTGGAGCATGTCAGACCAGTAAGGCCCAAAATCCTGGCCAGCCTGACAGGCTCAGCAGGTTTTCACCCTGAATTGTGTCACCAACTCAGAGACAAGAACAGCACAGTCCCAGACAAACCTGACATCAGAAATGAATGACACATGAACACCCCATTCAAATTTTCAGAGATGCAGGTGGAAGTTTTGCTGCAAGAGTCCTGCAGAATACCCAAGCAAATTATGAAACTGAGAACAGGCCCTCCTGCCCGCTCTCCCAATCAACACTAAAGGATCTACATTAGTCAATTTGAGATATTTCTCACCATCAGCACAAGTTGTTTTTATGATGCTTAATGATGATTGATGGGATTTTCCACCAGTGATCCTTGAGCATAATGTCAACAGCGACACCCGTTTTCAATAAAATCATCATGACACCAATTGCTGTTATCACAACAATTCAACTCAAAACCCTCTTGGATATTAAAGCTTTTCCTGGAACCTACCCATTTCCAAACACTGATTGCACAGAGACTCATCTAGTTACACAGTTGTATGCTTTATTAAAAGTCTTTTGACCTGTGTGAATGTATTGCACCTGATGCTCAGCAAAACACTGGAAAATCTGCACATGTCATGTTGTCAGCAAAATAAAAGGGCATTAATAATTTGTAGCAAAATAAAAGGGCATTAATACTTTGTAGAAATGTCCAAAGGCAAGGTAACAACAAGGGCTCAGTGTCCTACTTAAATAAATAATGTTTTGTCCTAAACACAGTAAAGAACTTAAGTTTCTAAGTCCTTCATTGACTGAATACTCATGATTTGGCTTAACACAGGGTGCTGATATATTTCCATAGTTACAAGCTCATAAATTACTTCCACAGAGTTCTCCAACAAGCTAAATTAATTCAGTGTCCGCATTACTAATACATTTGCCTTGTACGTAAATATTTTTGTTTACAAGTTTTATTTACTTTTAATTTCTCTGTTTATGCTTTGTAGTTTTATCTCCTAAAAATGTTCTGGAAACAAAGGTGCTTGTGAATGAATGCTTTTTGATGGAAATAGTAATTTTTGCAGTCTGAGTGCATACAAATTCAACAGGAGTTTCTATTAAAATTAAAAGCTAGTTCACATTAAAAAATTCAGAATATTTTTAGAAGTGATTCTTACCAGAAAATACTCAATATCCCTACCATGCAGCTTTAAAGAATGAAAACAGAGACAAGCCTGGACTATCGGTTCTGTAAGGAAGCTTTGAATTCTTTTCCAGTGAAATCTGGCAAACAAAAGAGGGAATTAATCTCCTGAGAGAAGTCATTTATGTCAATACCCTAAATTTCTTTAATAAATAACAGAGACAGAATATGAAGCACTGATATGAAAGTACTGAGGTTGGAAAGTGCTGCTCAGCTCCTGTCATGAAGCATGTAGCGTTACAGGCAAGTGTCAGCATCATCAAAGCAGGACTAGCACGTAGTGAGCTCAAAGGTTACTCTGTGTTTTCCTCTCACACTTAGAGTATCTTTCACTTTCTAGATGAGATTTTTGGTCTGTGAACAACAACAGAAATGGTTAGTTCCTATTAGCTTCAAACAGAAAGTGGGCTGTGAAATACTTGGTTTGTGATATGAAAAGTTCAGTCGCAAGGAGGAAGAAGACTGGGCAAAAGAAAAGAGAAACACAAAGTACTGTTCAGGCTGACCAAAAGATTCCATACCTGGGGTTGGGATTATTTTTTCTCTTGGAATTTCCCTTTTTTGCCCTGTGAAGTCAGAGTTAATTTTAATCTTCATGCTTTAGAAGATGTCCATGAAAGCATCCTTCAAAAGATTTAGTTCTGTGATTCTGGGAAGTGTCTGACATGTAATTCTGGAGTAACAGAGAAGCAAGTGGGATTTTCAGCAGTTTGGGGTTGTACCCAAGCTGGGAGGAAGCAAACTGCTCTTTAGGAATTACCACAGCACTCCTCCCTTTCAGTGACACTAAAAGGGTCCTATGTTTTTGTCTGCTAACTGACACTGTCAGCGTTGTTTCCTAACTACTTGTTGTTCTGCAGGAGTCTGAAACATGAAATTCCAGCTCCTTTCTGACTTCCAGTGTTCACTGGTTCTCCTCCTTCCCTCTCTCTTCTCCCACAGACCCACCCCAGACTCCCCATTCATGGCTTTTTCCCCACATCACTCTTCATCCATTTCTGAAACTGACAGTTCACTTTTACTCAAAATGCTTCATTTAAACAGAGTCATTAAATCTAGTTGTCATAAATCCGTGGATATAAGCCAATACACCAGCATATCACAGAGAAGTTTTATAGTATCTTTAAGATATTTCTTGGCAAGAATCCATCACAACTCATTAAAAGCTCCCACATCTTATCCTCCCAGTCAAAAGCCTATAGTAAACATGAAATGTCCCGACTTCTACTTCCTATAACATGCTACACATTTTTCAAAATCAATAGGAATTTTTTTCAATTTCATTTCCTTTTGCCTGGGAGATATACTAATGGCCTGCAGTGTAGTCAGCTTCTATCCTTCTACTTGACTCTTCAGGCGGGTATTTTCTCCCCATGGCACGCTACAAGCAGCTTTTGGCTCTTTTAATTATTCCCAGGTGGATCTCCTGGACCAATTGGAAAGTGCCATAAAAGCATCTCCTGTGTAAAATACAGGGCAAGGTAGGCTCTATAGATATTGCTTGAAACTCTACTTCATAAATTTAAGGATCACATTAGTATTTACAGTTACAGACATACCTGATACTGAGGTCTGGTTTGAGACCTGTCAGCCACATGGTTTTAATACACTCAGGATATTTTGCATTAAATCAGGTTATTCTAGATCCTAATGCAAACAGTGTATGGCATCAATTGAAATGTTCAGAACATATTGCTTGAACACTCCTGTTTTTTGGAAGAAAACTTCCAGAAAGGTTTTGGCTAGTGGGCACTATTGTGTGGTACCAAGTTCCCCTGTTCATTCTTTACAGTTTTTATATTAGTTGTTCCATTCTCTTCTCCAGAATTAGACTATAATTTATCTTTCTAAAAATGCTGCTGCAATGTTAAGCCTAGGTCAAATCTCTTAATCTCTTCCCTGATTTCAGATACCTGTTTGTGGAGGAAATCACTGCCTGAGGGACCCATCCAGCCACCTACTCTGAAACTCTTAGATGCAAGTCATTTCAGCCTGTCAATATGCAAGTCAAGAAACTCCTCTTCAGTATGCTGTTCTCTTATGAGTGATACTGAAACACTTGATTTCATCCTGCAATTACTGAGTTTCTCTCAATGCAAAGCACAAATATAAGTGTTTAGCCCTTTAGCATCACTGCTTATTCTGCTCTTTTTACATGCAAGTGAACTAATAACATTTTTTTCATATATATTTTTAAATCCCTTGCAGCCTAGGCTCTACCATTCACATAATTCCACCAATGGCCATTTTCATTTATTTCCTTTTGTTGCATGTTCTCTATCATTGACAGCCTCATCTGCATCAGTCATTAATTCTGCCTGCATGGGCAGCTTCCTTACTGCAGCTACCCGAAGTAGATTTTCAATACCTATCAAAACTTCTTTTAAGAAAGTCTGAAGAAAAAAAACAAGTGATGACTTCATATCATCAATCAACTCATCAAATGCCAAGGGCGTCAAAGTGCATAAACATCAGAAAGCTTCTGCAAAAATGAAAGTAATCATCTGGTAATCATCATCAATTGGGCAAAGGGCAAAACTGAGGCTAAGATTTCTAGAACACAGGTCTTCCAAAGAGTGGCTGAGGGAGCTGAGGTTGTTTAGTCTGGAGAAAAGGAGGCTCAGGAGAGGCCTTATCACTCTCTACAACTATCTAAAGGGAGGGTGTAGCCAGATGGGGGTTGGTGTCTTCTCCCAAGCAAGACTCAATAGGGCGAGAGCAAATGGCCTCAAGCTGCAGCAGAGAAGGTTTAGATTGAATATTAGGAAAAATGTCTTTGTTGAAAGTGTTGCCAAGCAGTGGAACGGACTGCCCAGGGTAGAGGTGGAGTTGTCATCCCTGGAGGTATTTGAAAATCATTCAGATGTGGCACTTGGGGACATGGTTTAGTGGTGGTCTTGGCAGTGTTAGATTTATGGCTGAACTCAGTCATAATGGTCTTCTCCAACCTGAATAATTCTATAATTCTATGAGACTTAAATTATATAGACTTAGATTTTAGTAATCACTAATAGGAGGAGTGAGCTGTGGATTCTTTCTTGAGATGCTGCCTTTGGTCCTGGTTTTTCCCCTGCAGTTGGCAGGGGAAGGCAGAGATTCAGCAGTATGAGACTGGCAAGAGGTGTATAGGGCACTGCTCACAAACTCGTGTGAATGTAATAGACTCAAAACATAATCAACAAACTTTTTTTCCCCCTCTATTAATTTTATAATCAAAGAGGAATTACAGAACCTATTTTCAAACATGCATCATCTCCTCTCCCGAGTGGTAGGTACCCACCTGGAAGAATGAGCTCAGTCCCTGATGGAGTAACAACGTAAATAGCTGTGTAGCAAAAGGATTTGGCAAGAAACACCTAAACAGTTTACATCTATCACTTGGTATGTTTTCAAAAAGATTTTATGACATTCGTGTGCAGTGAAAAAGAGTAGTTTAGGTGAGTCAGGAGGTCTCTTTTAGTCTATGCCCCTATGAAGCTGAGAACACGGAAATGTTTAGTTCTACTGTTCATATCATTATTGTTTATAATTTTTGCTTTAGAAGTGATTTAAAGTCTCGGCTTTCATTAAAACAGATTTCTAAACCTCACTGTTCCAGAGGAAAACTTGCAAAGATAAAACAAGTAAAATATCACAGATCAGGAAAAAAACAACAGAGAGGAGAGACAAGAAAAAATCCCAATAAACAGCGAAATAAGAAACAAGAAGGGAGCCCTAATATATTTCAGATAATTGAATCAATTATCGTGGATCTTCACACACTTACTGACAAAAACTCTCCAGTGTTTTTCTAAAAGCAAGCAAATATGTTGAAGCAAGTATTTTCCCCCTATTGTTCTCCAAGCAGCAATTTATGGAGAGAATTTCTTGGGCTACAGACCTGTGGAATCTACAAATAATGTAAATATAATTCAGCTTATTTTTACTACACGAAATGCACAGTTGTATGGAGGCTGTTAAAAGAAGGGGTTTCTGAGGCACTGAACTGGTGCTGGAACATCAGAAGAACTATGCTCTTTTGTGCTCTTTTATGCATGTTGAAACAAGTGCTTAACAACTTCTAGATTCTCTTCAAGTGAGCTGTGTGGTGGAGAACTGTACACACAGACAGGAGGATCTGTCAGTGTTCTTTGCAGCCTTACCAAGTAATCTGTTGTTTGTGTTGGAGTGGCAAGAAGGCGAATTTCAAAGAGAGAACAATGCTAGAAATAATTGCATGAGATAACCTAACCTTGAAATTATAACAACCCAGGAACAACCAAGTTGAAATTGCCTGGTTTGCTTTGCTAGGAGCGTCAGTCAGGTGCCTGCCTACTTTATTGCTTACTCTTCCTTAGAATACCAAAAAACCAATTTCCAAGGAAAGCAGCATGTGTCAGTGGACTTATTTACATTACACCTTTAATAGCTGTAATGTCAACACCACTGAGGGGACCTTGCCTCCTGGTGATAGAACACCAGTCTTTGAGACTTCACAACTGGTTTCAGAGTGCCTTTGCCACAAAACTCCCAATGGTGATTTTCTAGCTATGACTAATCCCATTACCAGCCAACACAGCAGGGAGCACATTTCTCTGTACAATTTTAATGTGGCATGTTCTGGTTTCCATTTGGGCTATCATTTATTATTTCTTTTTAAATTCAGTATATTTTGAGTCTTTATATTATTAATGCCTCTTAATAATTACTACTGTCTCTTAATAAACACTTCTATTCTCAAATGTATAAGACTTGAGATCTGGGAAGCAAAAATTCCATAACATTTTGCCGGAAGAAGAGCATTAAAGCTTTGATGTAAATAACCTCAGCCTCAGACTCCACCTGGTCCTGGATGCGCAAGGAGCAGAGCCAGCGGAGGGAGGAAGCTTCTACAGCTGGGCTGAGAGGAGAATCCAAGGGAAGAAAAGGCAGCAGTTGTGCTCAATTGAAATGCAGACTGCCTGCCAAGTTCTCCAACTGCACCAGGAAGTATTTTTTAATCAGAAAAAAAAAAAAAAGCCGGGGGGGGGGGGGAGGAGAATGGTTATTAGAAACAGGGTAATTTTATTATTTGGCATTTTCCTAGAAGGACAGATTGCCACTTAGAATATTGTTTTTAATACTTTCAGTAATAAGAAAAATTCCCAGAAGGAGTTTAACACAGGTATCTCATGGGAGGCTATCTCTTGTTTACAGTACATTTTGGTACTGTCTTTTAGGCGCTGAAACAGAGACAAACAGGCATCTAAATACTTGGTACCACAGTTTGCAGAACTCATGAATTATTAACTATTTCCTGTCAACTTTTACGTTGCATTAATATGCTTCATGTTGCACATCTGTCACACACATCCTCCCATTCAACATTAAGGGAAAATTAAGGGAAAAATACAGAGTTACTCATGCTTATATGTCATCAATGATAGCTAATGTTAAGATGCAAAAGGTGAAATCTTCAGAGATGTTACACCAGTTACTCTGCCTGAGGAACTGGCCCTCAGTCTCTGCAAGTTGTTTTGTAATCCTCAGCTTCTAAAATGATCTTCATCACTCTATCACCTTTTTTAAAACCTAATTTTAATTTAGGTTAAAAAAGCCCAACGAAATGGAAAAATAATTTAAACTGATGCTTTATCACTATAATCCTTTGTTCTTTCAACTTGTCTAATTTGGGATTATCTCCAAGTTTTTTTCCTTACACAATCACCCAGTTATCATGGTAGGACTAAGGGAATGCAGTTTTAACCACTTATCAAATGAAAATAATAGGTCAGAACATTCTTGTTCACTGCAGTGGGAATTAGATCAAACGTAAGTATTACACTGCAGGAGCACAAATTCCACAAGCAGACAGCAGGGGAAAGTTGCCTGTTTGATGGATAATACAGACAGTACTGGTCTGTATGCTCTGTTAGCAGGTACGGTTTTATACAAGTTTTTTATTACCATGAGAAATTCTGAAAGAGATATGGATTAATTCCTTCATAACACTTTATTTCCAACTTTATAAATACTATAAATGCAGAGGCTCTGTCTAAAAGCAATGGCTTCCAATAGCAATACGGACTAAACCCTTGTTCATATAAAGCATTAACACAAAGGTACAAATTAATTTAGGTGTCCAGTGTGTGTAGCTACAGTATAAGAAGGTATTTTCTTCTTTATTTATTTTCATAAATCTCCTTTGCCGGTACCTGGCAGAGGAAGGCTGAATGCATGCAGCAACTCAATTGCTGTAGATCAGGTGCCTGCTTTAAATTCAGCAACCTCCCAATAAATAAACTCAATTCATTTACCATAGGTCAGAATTTCCTGCCGTGGAAGAATTCCATATAAATACTTCTAGCTCAGTAAGTAAGACTGCACTACAAATATGCATTTCCTTCCTCCACACCTCTTTGAACAGATGCCATGATTTTCACCTGTTTGTGGTGTCATAGGATGGTTTGGGTTGGAAGGAACCTCCAAGATCATCTTGTTCCAGCACCCCTGCCATGGGCAGGGACACCTTCCACTAGATCAGATTGCTCAAAGCCCTATGCAACCTGACCTCAAACACTCCAGGGATGGGGCATCCTCAGCTTCACTGGGCAACCCATTCCTCACCACCATCACAGTGAAGAATTTCTTCCTAATATCTAATCTAAACCTACACTTTTCCAGTTTGATATGTAGCCCAAGAAATCAGTGGAAATCCAACAAGTATGCCTCAACATTATTTATTTATTTTATATACCAATAGTTTTATTTTTGCCCCGTGTTTGATTTCCAGCTTCATTTGTGTTCATTAGACATACTAACCTCGGCTTACTTGTAGCAATTTCAGAAAAAGCATTACAATGTACCAGAGAGGCGCATTGAACCGGAGAGTCTGCCTGCCACCGAAATGCCAAACTTTCCGCTTTTCAAAATGCACAAGTCTAAAGCGTTGTTAGCACGGAGTCACACAAAGATACTTCAGGCAGAAGATCACCGGATTTGGTAACTTCTATAGTTTACCCCAAAGCTTAGGGTATTTTGGCTGACGCCATGGAAAAGAGACACTGACATTGAGCACTTCTCTGGATTCTGAGTTCCGACATGGATGGACAGCAGTCTCTCAGTGCTCACATGTTTGCCTTCTGCCTACACCGTCTGTGCACCCAGATCCTTCGAGACTGCCACCTCTTTTGTTTAAAAACTATTTTAAGTCTTATTCCCACCCGTAGTAATTTATATCAACTAACTCCAAGAGCACCAAAATATGAGAGTTCTCACAACTACACTGATACAGTAAAAGGTTGATTGTGTTTGGTTTGGTTTTTTTTTTCTTTGTTTGGTTGCCTTTTGTTGGGTTTTTTTTTGTTTTGTTTAAATGATGTGAATACATAGTAAAGAATAAAAAGACATCACCTTTACAAATATAGGAAGTGCACATGCATTCCCCAACAAAAATCTATCTCCTTGAATTGCTGTCTTCTATGTCATGAATCCTTTCTCTGCAGACAACCAAGATTTGATTTACTTTATCCTCAAACCTTAACACATGGAAAAATTGTCAATTAAACTTCAAGAGAATCTTTAATACAACCACATTGGTCAAGGGAATGTCCCTTCAGGACATGTGCCCACAGCAGATCAAAAGACTCAAGAAATCAATGAGGTTTCATAATTATTACTTTTTAAATGTTAGTTAAGGGTTTATGACATGTAGCTCTTCATCAAAAGTTTAAGCGATGGACTATCAGGCAGTAAAGAAGAGCTCAGGTGTGAGGCTGTCAGAAGAGGTTTGATAGTTCTCGTGTGGGATAACCAATATGTTTGTGACTAGATAAGAGTATTGGCTGCTGTTAACCATTTGTACCACACCATGCAGGGGTTTTTTTTTTTATGTTGGAGTGTCTCTCACTTGACTGATGCCTTAAGAGGCTACCTAGAACAGAGGCTAGACAGTGTTAAAGGAATAAAGTAGGTGTTTATTAAAAAGGCCTCCAAAGGATACACCTTGGGCATAGGATATACCTTGGGCAAGGATACAAGAGCCTGGCCGAGGCTACACCCAAGATGGACCACGGGTCACGAGTTTTCACCCTTTTGTAAGTTGTGGTCCATTTACATTTTGGGTTTAGTTGTCCAATTACAGCCTCAAGTTATGAAGTCCCATCCTCCCAGATTGCCTTGCTCAATCCGCTGTTGTTTACACTTTTTGGGCCCGAAGCTGCAACAGTGTCCTTGTTTCTCAGGCTGGAAGAGAGTTGTTTTGTCTAACTAAACTGTGAAGAGAACTCGCTAACACTTCATATGAAGTTCAGAGTTATATACTAATACAGTACAGAATCTGGAAAACATGGAAGCTGAAACTTAAGGCAGCTAAATCTATACAAAAAGAAGCCCTTTTGCCTCTTTGGAAGTACCTATCATTGCACACAGCAGAAACAACAGAACAAGGAATACACATGTATAAAAGTGCAAGGAATGAAAAGGGCCAGAGTTCTGTCCATCCCAACATCACCCACATTTCTCAGCAAAGAGAGAGGTCCTTCCATAGGCCCCTTAACAGCAGCAGCAAGGCAAACCAGCACGCTTCACAGTACTTTTGAGACATAAGAGCTGCCATCAGCATCCAGGCTTTCCAGGAGGCCCTAAATCTTAACCCAGCAAGGTGGTTGCTGGGTTAAGACCTTGGTGGGGCAACCACAGAAGAGGTTTGTTCCTGAACAGATGCCAGCAGAATCTCAGTCCTTTGCATTCCTGTGATGGGTTCTATATTCACTTTTAGCCAGATCTTTAGCCAGACATGAAGAAACTATATCTCCTTCTATACCTTCTATATCTCTCCATGAACAGAGCAAGTAAGGGGCAATATAGGGAGCATTTAGGGTAAAGATTACATTTTGGGTAGACCTACTCCTCATTTTCACAAGAAGATTCAAGGTCATTTGCACAGAGGAGCTTGTGTAAGTGCCTGCATCAGTACATATGGCTGTGCTAGTTAAGTCAGGTTCGTAAGCAACTATTTCACATTATAAGAGGAGAAAAAACAAGAAATTAATAAAGAAAATAAATACAGTCTTGAATTTAGAAAGGCAGGCTTACTTTGCTCTGCAGCATAAAGCACAATGCTCTATCTTAAGTACATGAGCAATTTCCATAATGACTCCTGCTTGAACACAAGTGTGCACTTCAGTGCTTGCACTTGGCTTAATTTCCAACTCATTTCTCTAAAGATATTTCTTAAGCAAAGGGAAATTGTAAGAAATTACCTACTTTTTCATTATTGGCAAAAGTAATTTCCCATTCTCTTATACCTCTGGTTTTAAGAAAGTCTTGCTCTGATTCGTGACATTTATTTAAAAAGAAAGGCTTTCAGGCAAAGAAAAAACAGTCTTCATTTTAAAGAGGGAGCTACACAAAATGGCATATTCAGCTCTCTTTCAATAATAACTATTACTATTTTCAATAATAATATTTTTATAAGAATAGTTAACCATATAAACAGTAGGACTAGAATTCTAAGATCTTGGATTCTGTGTCAAGTCGTGCATGCAGATGAAACTACCAGTGCCCTGAATGTTTCACGACCACGTGACATCTTTTCACAGGCCAACAGCTTCCCTTTCTGCCAGAAAAACACACCAAAGATTCATTTGGAGTGAGGAGCTTAATTCAAAGCTTTCCTTGCATGCTCCTGTGTGAGAGAGTGTACTTGCTAGGAGGTGGGCATTAAGATATCTACATTTAAGAAGAGCATTTCAAATTTTAAAAAGTGCATACCCTGAGCACTTCTAAGACGAATGTAGAAGCTAGTTGGTAGGATGAAGCCCAGGAAAGGATTAGGAGATAATTTTAAAAGGAAACTATAAGGTAAGAAATGCAATAGCTGTGGTTGCAACAGCAATTATCATCACTGCTGTTACTTTCAAAAATCTTTTTCTGAAAAATATATCACACTGACTGCCTACTGTGGAAACTGCTGAAGCCTCTGGAACTTTGGAAGCAGCGAGTGGATGGATTGCTGCAAGTTACAGGATTGAGAATAAATCATCAAACTGTGAGTGTGCCCAGGCTGTGTTATCAAACCATCATTTCATGGTGACCCTTTATCATTACCCATATCTTTCCTTTTCCACCCTTTATGAGCATGTCACCAAAGTCTATGGACTCTTCAAGGATGGAGCACACCTTACCTGTCGGAACCCAGGACATCCCTCTGGGTGCCCTGGATGGCCCAAGCCACTGGCAGGGGGCTCCAGGACCCTGGCATGCAGCCAAAGACACATGGTGTTTCGATCTTAGCCCATGGAGCAAATTACCAACTTTGTATGAAGAATTACAAGTCACAAAAGTTTAGGTGTTGTAGTAGAAGTAGTCACAAGATGAAGGGAAGGATTTTTGAGTGCTGTACAAGGGGGTTTTAGGCCCTGTACACTGAGGTCCAAATTTTGTACATGGGGGTCTGAGGCTCCAAGATGGAGGAATCTGGGCATGCCTTGTCTTTCTTCCTTCTTCTTCCTAGCCTCCATGATTTGGGTGATGTTGGCACTTTTAGATTGGTTTAGAATAGAAGCTGACTGTCTAACATGATGATAGCTATTGGAACGGAATTGTAAATATAGTACATGTAGTTTTTAGTACAAAAGATAGCACCAGCCTCAGGGGCAGAGAGTGTGCAGAGTGTGTGGAGTGTGCCTCTGGCTGACCTGGTGAACAGACCGCAGCAGCCCAGAAGAAAATCTTTTAGATAACACACAATAAACAACCTTGAGACCGGACAACAGAAGACTATTGAGTCTTTCTTTGAAGGCACAGGTTGGAGCAGAGACTTTTCCACCTTTCAGGGTCACCCTGACCTGGGGGAGACTCCAACACTTACCATATTTTTTTCCTGCAAGATTCCCAAAAGCACGTCCCAGAGAGATGAAGAGAACTCCCAGGGAGCTCAGCTAGGTGGGATAGGAGACTCACATGCTTCAGCATTTGCTAAATATGTGCCATAAAATTGATCAGATGTGCTGCCGTACTAACGTAGGTTTCCAGCTGTATATTTTACATGGGTTGATTCTGCAACTTCCAGATGTACAGCCTTGGCCTTGCACTACCCTAGACTGGACCTTTTCTATAACTCATTTGCAATATTACTGCAATATTTCAAAGCACATAGTTGGGCTGGCAAGTTCCTTGAGTACATAGCATTTAACAGTAATTATTCTGCAACAATTCTATTTAGAATTATGCCAGCAATTCCTTACAAGCAGCCTTTATTTAAATGCCTTTTATTAAAAATTATATGGTAAACCAATTCTCTCAGGACAGTCATAGGTAATTTTGGAAAAAGAACTGAATTCTAGGAACTTTGAGTTAAACATTCCCTCAACTGTCTCTTGTTTTTTAAAAAAAAGATGTCCACCCCTCCATATTTCCCCAAGCATAACTTTTGTAACACTTTCTAGCACTTCAGGAAAACTGCAGGGCCAGCACAGGAGAGCTTCAGCAGGTGACTGGAGGTTCCAAAGGGGCTGAGGCTGGTGTGGACCAGCCTTTTCCTCCCTCCCCAGTTACAAGAGTTGTCCCAAGCAGAAAGGTCTTGCTGCAGGAAAAAAACTGCAGCTCCAGGGAAACAAATGTGCTGATCTAACTGCTCATCACAGGTGGAAAGTATTGTCTCCATCCAGCTTCCCACACCCATTCCTCTTATATTAAACTATTCTTATCAGCCACTTTAGCTTTCCTATGACAGCAGGCTGAGAGAGTTTGGGGCTGTTCAGCCTGGAGAAGAGAAGGTTTTGGGGAGGCCTTATAGCACCTTCCAGTACCTAAAGTGGGCTACAAGAGAGCTGGAGAGGAACTTTTTTGCAAGGAAACATAGCAACAGGACAAGGGGAATGGCTTCAAAGCAAAAGAGAATAAATATAGATTGGATATTAGGAAAAAATTCTTTACCATGAGGGTGGTGAGTCGCTGGGGCTGCTTGCCCAGAGAAGCTGTGGGTGCTCCATCCCTGGGAGCGTTCAAAGCCAGGGTGGATGGGGCTTTAAGCAGCCTGGTCTAGTGGAAGGTGGCCCTTGGAAGATGATCTTTAGGTCCCTTCCAACCCCAAGCATTCTGTGATTCAGCCAGGAGGAAGCAAACTGAGGAAACGAGCGTGTAAAGTACATAAATTCATGCTAGTATTAAGGCTGACTCATCTCAAAGAGTCCAAGCAGCCTGCAGCTGGTACAGAGGAGTAACATAGACCTCTTCTCCTTTGTGGTTAAAATGGATGCATCTGCTTATTCCACCCAGCTTCTCATGTACCTGGGTGAAAGCACTCAAGGACTGTAGTTTGATTACTCCTAGGGCAGAAAGATATTATGGGATCAAGACTAAAACCCAATAATTGGCTAGCAATTCCAACTATTGCAACAGGAGTAGTACCAGAAGTTCCTGATGCTTGAGAGCCTGCATCTGCAACTGCCTCTGCCACAGAAAGAGAAAGAAACAGCCTTCTCTAAAGCTGAATGCTGGAAAAAAAAATCACCACTTCTGTTAATTTTCTTAAGATCTTGGCTTTTGAGCTCCCTGGGATACCTCAGGAAATGTGGGTTTCCTCATCCAAACCAGTCAGTCTTGTAAATTGGTAGTGTAGAAACCAGCAGCGGGTGTGGTTAGCTCATAAAACCACTGGAGAAATAAACTGCAGCGGCTCTCTAGCAATGGGATCATCGTTTAGGGCATGGGAGTAGCCACAGGCACCACAACAAATTCCCTTGTCTCCGAGGAGAAAACGATACCATTCCTGATCTCAATCTAAATTACCATACATCAGCTACAAGCTGATCCCATACTAGCCAGCTGCTTTTCCAGGGTTTGTCTGGAATTGCTGGCACATGGGACCACCAGCCTCACGCTCTGCCCCATGCCTCTCCCAAAAGGGGAGAGGATCAGGGGACAGATGCCCTTTGCCTTGACAGGCAGCTCTGGAATGCAACATCTATTCAAGCACACTTCAAGCCAGAGGAGCGGTATAAGAGCAGCAGCCTTGTCAAAGGGCACAGCACTATTCCACCGGGCACATTAGAATAGGAAAGTTGTTTTCTTGTACATAAATCTTGAGACTGAAAAGGAGGAAGGTTGCTGATAAGCTTTTGAAATGTAAAGTAGGAGAAATAAAAGTGATCTTACCACAGAAAATCTGCATTGCTATGTAGTAGAATAAACATTTTGGGAGTTTCATAATGGGATCTTCTGCTAATGGGTGCTATACATGGGCTGCCTCTAAGACTATAAAAAGGCTTGAGAAAGCTTGCTGCACCCTTGCTGATACCTCAGTACGCTCTGCCCGCTGACAAGCAGTGATGCAGCATTTCCACCATCACCGGCAAGGTTACTTCCTACCTTCATTGCTTTGTACTGCATTCATTCCTGGTCCTAAAGCATTTTCCACCTTGGACATTCTCTTTATAAAACAGATTCTCATAAAACCCAAAAATCTGAATGTGCTCAGCAAGTCAATGTAAGAATTAACTGAAACCACAGTAAAAAAAAAGTTCACTTTTAGCCATTTACTGTATGCTATTTAACAGCTAAATTCACTTTCACACTTCTTTAACAATGCAACGATCAGCTCTCTTTAAACACTGGTGTCACATACCTGAGATTAGGAGGTATTCAACTAGATTGTGGAGAATGAAGATCACTGAGCAGTTTGTCCATAGTTGTACAATTATTCCATCCTAACTAAAAGACTTCATGTAGTTCAGTTTGAGAAGAAGAAAAACAATATAACAGGACTCCAAAATGTCCTTGTAGAACTGCAAGGCTGTGTAAATCAATGAGGATCAAGAACTTTAATTGATACTAAAGCTCAACAACACTGTAAGGATCTGTGTAGAACAAAGCTAATGGCTTTAGTTAAGTCATACAGTATAGGAAGCAGAAGCGATGCTTCAGCTTTTCAGGTTTTTTGCTTGAATACTCTCTTTGGGATCAATGGCAATATCATAATGTGTTTCCAGAAAAGAGATGAAGTTGTGAAAGACCAAATTTTGATCAGGGTTTTTTTTTTTTTTTTTTTTTTTTTTTTTTTTTTTATGGTCTTGAAAAGAGGTTTGAATAAAATCTTAATCATCATTCACAGATTATATGTTGAACAGAAGAGAGCCAGAGAAGGGTTAGGAATAAGGACAATGTTAAAGGGAATCAAACCTGGGTAAACATCAGCTATACACAGTGTTTGGAAGGAAAATAATTTGATAAATGTTAGTTAAAACATAGGAACATGGAAATGTGAAATCCAGAGCTGGTCCTGTTTTATTCCTGCTGCAAAGATGTGTCATTTAAATTGAATTCCAGCAAAAGTTAATTTATCCCATGCTGTGAGATGAGGCACTACAACATGAGAACAACACAATCAACAAGTTTAGTCTTTAGAAGTCTGCATTCAGAAAGGGCAAAAAGTACTTCTTTGCAAGGCCAGTGACAATCCAGCAGTGTTTTCATTTGAACTTCAGAAAGATGTAAACAAACATGAAGGACTGGACAAGAGTTTCAAAACAATAATATGGTTGCAGGAACTGACTGAGACTTCTTCACAAGAGCTAAACATATGTAGTCCAATTGAGCAGTCTCCAGCAGCAGTGGGAGAGTCCTGGGAATTTTTGAGAGTCTTCATCAAAAGTGCAAAACATGATGGTATTTACAGAAATAAAAATCAAACCATGGGATAAAATTAATCACCAGAGAGTAAACTGGCAGGGAAAAGTATACCCCATAAAAAAGTGATTCTGCTGTGAAGTAAGTAGCCAGGAAAGCAGCTGCATATCAGTCCAGATTAGCAGGTACGAACAACCAAATCTGGTGGAGGTTATTTACTGGAATCACACAGATGTGATTAGCTCAGCACGATTAGCAAACTAAAAAGGACCTAAAGACAGACTTCTTGGTGTTCTCCAAATTAAAAGTCTAAAGGATCTCCTTTCCTAAGTTTTTAAAATAACAGCTTGATTATTTCAAGCATCTAACTGTTTCACTAAATTTTGATCTGCTAATTTATGCAGAAGGCTCTTCCTCCTAGGAAAAACAAAAAGTTTTGCCATGACTGGTAAGGGAAAAACTTTTTGCATGTATTCAGTTTCAAATCTATTTAATTTAAGAATGTAGATGTCCTTGGAATACAGCTGTCAGAGCATACTGATCACACTGTCAGCATCTGAGGCTTTTTGGGTTCATAGAAAGAGGAGACAAATGCAGGGGAGAGGAGAACTTGTAATTTTTCTTTTTGCTATTCCTATGTCTGTAAAATGTACTGAAGCAATCAAGCACTTTTATTTGTTTTTGCGTTTAATTACATTAGCACACATGGGCACATTACCGGATTGGTGTCTTGTAGGGCAGTCACATATTGGCAGGAACAACTGACAACAACGATGTTGTATTTTCCAACTCTTAGACCTATGCCTTACTAAAAACTGGCAATCCAATTCCTGCATCTTATTCTAGATTAAAGCAAGGCCTAATTGTGGTTTAAATGTTGTTGTCTGTCAACTTAATTGCACACAAATACAGCAAAGTTTATTTTTATATCCTTCCATTCATATTGATGAGAACCATTTTACATCAAATCTTGCTCCAGTTTCTTGTCTACCCCTGAACTTCATGTCCTTGTCTATTTTCTCTTTTGCTAATTTTTTTTTTCTCCTTTGGGAACAATAACTGAGGCACAGAAACTTTCCAGTTACAGTTGTTTTCCCTTAGAAATTAAAATTATAGGCACTGGTAGGGGAAAAGCACCACACAGTAGCAATTACGCTCATGTTGAGTACATAATTTGGTCTGTGTATTTTGGTTGCCTTGTGAAGGTCCTTTTATTTTAGCCCCAGGCTTACTTGGCTGCAGTAGGTCACTTGTTTCCGATAGCAATAAAAATAAAAAAGAAGCAGCCCTGAAAGCAGCATTCTTTTTTTTCCCCCTGAGGATGTTGTTTTCTAGCCTGTCTCAGTTTCCGGTTCCCATGAACCAGCTTGTCGCTGCTGTGTTTGGATTCACTGCGCCATAGGAAAATGTTAAAAGGCTTGCTTTCTTTGAAGGCAGAAGCAAGACAGATGTTAATAGAAAGCCACCTTGATTTCCATGCTCTTGGAAAAACAAATCTAATTTTCCAACTTTTTTCTCCATAGTCCTACTTGTATTTATTCCAGAAAAATCCCTGTCATCTTTCCTAAGATTTGAGAGGTATGGAAGGGCCAGAGTTTGCTTTCTGCAGCCACTCAGTTTCCCTATGGATAGTGCTGCTCTGCCAAGAGATCCTCTCTAGGATTTTGCCCATTTCAACCAGGATTTTGGGAAGAATGGTCCTGCCATGGCTCTAGTAAGAGTGAGAAGTGGGCCAGGCCATTCCCATCTTCAGATCCAACCCATCCCTCTCTGCTCCAAAGAGGGAGGTCAGGGCATAAGAGTACAACAGGTAACAAGAGCCCAAAGAATTGTTGCTCTGTGGCAACCATGGCTTGAGGAAAACACACACACACACATATATAGTTACTCTCTAATTACTTCAGTCATTTCAGCAGGTCTTGAAGTAAAAATGATTTTTTGGCTTTGATTTTGTTTTTACATAGCCTCATTTAATAAGCTGGAATACTTGACCCTGCTTCCATTAGTCAGTTGGAGTGGATGACCCAGTGAAGACCCTTCCAACCTGAATTATCATCCCATGACCCAAAAAAGCACCTGAAGTCTCAGTCCCCTATCTCAAATATCTTTGGGGCTTGGCTGATTTCTATCCAGCTTGGCAAAGCAGTATTAAAAGACAATAAAAGTCCTGGGAGTTATTTTTATTTGGGGGTTGGTTTGTTTGGTTTGGGTTTTTTTTGTTAGTGTGTTTATGGGGGGAGGGGATCGTTGGTTGATTGTTTTTGTTTGGTTTGGTTTTTTTAATTATGGCACAATAGAGAAGAAGGATGAAAAGCAGATTCCTCCCTCCTCCCCTTTCCTGGGAAAAGCAGACGAATTTCTTGTTTTGAATACTCTGTAGCAACAGCCCATACATCAACTCTACTATTTCCTTTAGCTATTTATGTCTGTGACTAAGATAAGTCAAAGACACCAACTCACACCACAGACCCATTTTCCTCTCCTCAAGATGCCCGCCTTTCTCCAGAGGGGCTCATACCCTGATCTACCAGAGACCATGGGGAAGTAATAGTGCTCCATAGCCACAGCTCCAAGCTCTGGGGCTCTCTGGAACAGCCAAAGATACACCCCATATTCCTGAGGAACCATAAAATCCATCCCCCTCTCCCTCTGTGAGATGGCTTAGACAAAACCTGGGGGAGCCAGCACATACTTTTGTGTCACTGGCACAGATAAGCTGCATTTTTTGCTGTAGTTTCATGCCAGAGACAGCTGTTAAATGCTCTGGCAATCTTCCTCTCAAAAACAGCCGCACTTCAGACTTCACAGGAGCTCCAAGGTGCTCTCATGCCCCAGAAGGTTTTCAACCCTGAGGATAGGTACAAGATTTGAAAGGAAGATTGGGCCTCAGTCAGCAAAACATCCAGGTTTCTAAGGACACTATCTCACCCTGGGCTGGCTTCTAGGGACAGCTGGAGACACCCAGTGTGAGCTGCCCTCGGGGTGACAGGTGAGGAGCCCCAACTGCTGTGCCTGGCTCAGGATGCCTCCTCAGGGCTGTACTTAGTGTCAGCATCAGCCAGGCACCCAGCTGCCCCCAGGTAAGCGCACCAGAGATAGTGGGATCCCTCGCCATAAACCGACGTGCGTTTCCACACAGGAGCCACAGGTCCCGCTTTGTATCTCTCCGCTTCCCCCTCCTTCCCCTGATGTGGGATAAAACACAGCAGAGACTGAAAGGTTTAAGGTAGTTCTGCATATTTGTGGTTCAGGCAAAGCCCAAACACTAAAAAAGCTGTTTCCCCTGACAGGCTGCACATGAGCGTGGCCCATTGAAGTGTGCTGTGCATTTGACTCACAGCAGGCCAGAGACTTCGGCTATCCTCTTCAATGATAGACACGGTGGTGGCCGTGTCTGTCTGGGGCACTGTCCCCCTCCCATCTCACAAGGCAGTATCCCAGCTTGTTCCACAGCTCCCCACCCTCATGTGCCGGGAGTGAGAGAGCTGTAGGCTGCAGCATCACGTCTGGGGCAGCGGGGAAGGCCGGGCTGCAGGGGAGCAGGGCTGTGGTGCAGCGTGCCGCCTCAGAGCACGGGCACTTCAGTGCCATCACACAGAGCAGGGGTGGGCAGGAAATCAATCCGGGAGGTGTTCTCCATGTTCCATCATCCACAGGAGGACTATGAATGCCCGTTCTGAGAAAATTCTTATTGTGCCCGTTCAGGGATCTTGATTCCCTCAGTACTGCCTGTCCTCTCCTAAAAAACCCAGAAAAAAAAAACAGCAAAGGGAGGGGATGAGGGGGACGTCGGCAGACTAGTGGCGGTACTGGGAAACTGTGACAGGACGAACTGACACCTGCTTGCACAGAGTAGTATTTCATCGATCCCACACCCACCACACGTTGCACAAGGGCACAATTCTGCGTGCAACGGAGGGCGGCACCACCTGGCTCACGCGGGCTGGCACTGTGCTGGAGAATTCCTGTAACCTCTTGGAGAGGTTCAGAGCTGGTCCAGGGCCCAACCAGGACATGCTTGCTTTGCCATGCAGCCAGCCTCGTGTGACAGGAGTGCAAAAAAGCTGCACACCCTGCCCTGCTTCCTCTGTACATGCAATTTTTTGAGGTACTCTGCTGCTGGTCTGTGAGAGGAGGCATGCCTGGGACATTGCATAGGTCCTGCACAGAATCTGGTACTCCTGAGTTTGGGATGGCACCCACATTGATGGATCTTGCTCAGAATCTGGTACTCCTAAGTTTGGGATGGCGCCCGCCTTGATGGATCTTGCTCCCAGCTGTGGCAGCAGCACCCTGCCACCACTCATGGCATCTTCCAGTTCCAGTCTGCTGCATCATATACATGGTAGCATCCAACCCCTACAGCCCTACCTCCAGATCCCTGAGGAAAAGAAAGGCATCACCCTTTGGTTGCAGGGAGCACAGGTTGGCCACACACCCTGCTTGTGAATTTCAGTTTGTCACCAGACCAGTGCTAGTTACAATTTCTTTGTACAAGCACTCTCACACAGGCAGCACTTTGCTCATGAAAAATCAACAGAACCCAAATAACTGCAAAAATAGAAACAGATGCAATAACATCTTACATAAGCTTTGCTTAATAATAAACCCAACTTTACTCAAATCCTAGTGACTCTAGTCCCAGTAGTGACAAGATAGGAGACAACTATGAGAGCATATTGAACTATTTCCCGTGAAGTGATGAGATTATCCTTCTGCATTTTGTGAGTTGTTAATGAAGGAAAGAATGTATTTGAGGTTCCCCTGTCTCATTAATTGGAATTGTTCTGGTAGCTTGAATCAAATATCTGATTTATCAGACTGATTGTGAGTATTACAGCACAGATTGATAGATTGTGTTTTACTGGGACCCAAAATCTATAAATACATACCAAGTAAAATTCTCAGCTGTCTTTCAGTTTACCTCCCTCTAAAATCAATGATAAGACTCTAAAAAATGTAGTGTTACTACTATTGTTTGGTTAGATTGGGTCTGTTCTGGCTAGCCTCATGTTTCTTGATTAGACAAGCTGGCCTTTATAAACTGTGTTTACTTCTGGCAAAGCACAACCTGCTTGATCAGAGAATAATCCAAATTTCTGATAAACTGGATTACCCATTTTGGAGCCCTTTGAACTAAGAAAATAGTAGTCTTCCCCCCTGCCCCTTAGTGATTGTGAGGGCCTGAAATTACTGTCACAGAAGTTTACAAAGTTACCCAAGAGCAGGCTCAAGCCTGCCTGTTCCTCCTACTCAGGAGACATTATTTGAAGAAAGTGTTAAATAGATAATATTATCAGCCATACCTATCCTCTTCTGCCATGGAGACAGTAATGTTCCAGGACAGGTTAGAGACAAAAAGGCACCCAAGTCTTCAATAGCTAAGTGACTAAGAACACACATTCCAGGGGCAGACAAAGGAAAGGAATTTAGATGCATTGAAATGCAATAGTCTCAGCCTCAGTGATATTAACAAAGAACAAGCCCTATAAAGGAATTTGCAAGGTCATAACCTGGTAAGAAAATTCATATTCCTTCTAGACACTGCCAACTAGATTTTCAAGCTTCTCTAAAGCCTGTTCTGAGTTAGACATTGCTTCAAGTTTTTGGTGTCTCAAAAATAATCCCTGTGTTGGTGCATCAGTTATACCTGTGTCTAATGAGAGCTATTTAGAGATACTATATCTGTTAAAAGCAAAATCCCCCATCCACTTGTATATATCAGATCATCTGTTTTTCCTCAGTTTGATGACAAGAGCCCAACCTAGATGTTAATTACAGGGAATATTTCCAAAGCAAAGGCACCTTTCAGGGTAACTTTGGAGGGAGAAAGTAATGCTCACTTTTCAATTGCAAGCTGAATTTGCGTTAACACGTTTGACCACATCTCTATTTTTGGCTACTTCTGCCTTTGCTGTTGTTTGCATACTTGGTGAGGCAAGGAGTATTTGTAGAAAGATAAAACTGAAGCATATGCTCTGTCTTGAGACACTCCCCTAAAGTATGAAAATGTTAACATTTATAACCCGTCTTAAAAGTGACTTTTTTTCTTTGACATGTCAGATTTCTTAGCTTTAACAACATTCTCACAATTTTTTAGTGCTTTTCTAAGGAAGGAATGTACATGCATTCACATAATGGGAGGAGCTACCATCTCAAAGCCATTATGGAAGAAGGGTCCAGGTTTGGATGTGAGCAGTAGCACTGCCATGGACATCCAGCAGAGTGGGAGCAGGGATCACTGCATCCCAGCATGACCCCAAATAAGATATCTGACTGCTCAGGTCCAGTTTCTCAGTTTGTGAAACAGGAATATTAATGTTTAACTACCTCAATAAACCAACACCTACACATTAATACTGAAAAGGCCATGGTACTTCCATGTTAGAAATACAAGTTAGTACATGGGAGCTCCTTTTACTGAAAGTTTGATGTTCCTGTGAAAAAAAACCAAACAAATAACAAAACAACAAAAAATCCAACCAAACCAAAAAGAAAAAAAAAAAGAAAAAGAAAAAGGAAAAAAAAAGTTGTCTATAAGAATGGCACAAAACTGACACAAGGCCTCACAGTGAATGTGATTTGGGGATTTCACGTATAAAAGAAAAGGTCAAAAGTTAACTTGATTACAATCTACAGGTACTTATACAAAGAGCGTAAATGTAACCAGAGGGCTCCCTCTCCTAGACAAAGGCAAAACAACTCCTGGACATTCTAAATACCCCAGGCTGCAAGGTAGGGGCTGGCAGTAACAATCTGCAAATCAAGGCTGGAGAGCATAAAGTTCTGAGACACACACCAGGTCATTGGGTTACCTGCAGGCATCACTGGCCAAGATCCCACATGCTTTCTTTGCAGAGGGGTCAGATTAGACTTAATCTGAATGCATTGCAGCCTTCTAATCTTGCAGCCTCCATCGAGAAGATTATTTTTAAATGCACAAATTGAATTAAAGATCCAAGCAGGCATCCTTGTCCAAGGGCTGGTAATCAATGTAGAAAAACTGGGACTGAAGCACTAATATATAATGCTATTGAAGTTTCTGTAGCAAACACTTCATTTGATAGCTTTAAAACATCAGCTCAGCCTTTAAAAAAGGTTTTCTTGGGGGCATGTGGGAGAAATAGGATGGCAATTTTTGCCTGAAGAAAGGAAGGCAAACAGTCAAGGGCAACCCCACAGTGGGGAAGCCCTTGGAAGGAAGGCAAACAGACAAGGGCAGCCCCACAGTGTTCCAGTTGCTGTGAGGGAGGGAGAGACAGGTAGGAAAAAAGGTTATTGTGAGTCAAATAGCCTCAGGAATGGGAAGAAAGATTTCATGTCAGCTATCTCACTGTGGAACTCTCTGCTTCTTTCACCTCTAAGCAGTCTGTGTTTCCTGATTTGAGGCCTTTGTGTGGGAATGCACAAGAGCCTATTTGTTGACCCCTTGTCCTCTTATTTTGAGTAAAGATGGGTGATCAGCGCTCAAAAATTTGAACAGACCAGTCTTTTGAATGATTAATTCAGCTGGAAATAACTGCATGAGGTAAATAGCAACAGGAAAAGACAGTTGTTTTGGACCCATAATTGTTTCAAACAAAGCTTACCAAGCCTAGGAAATCTGTACTGTCAGGCTGCCCTTATCCCTCCCCATCTCTGTCATCAAGACTCCAGCATCGACAGGCAACATCACCTCATAATGCAGGCAACTCTGAAGGGGTCTAGAAAAGTTAAATCACAGCTGTAAGCAGGGATGAATTTGGATAGTCACACCTTGCTTGTTATTTCTTCACATATTCCAGAACTGCAGCTAAGAACCATCTTCTAGATTTATGTCCCCTTCTTCATACAGATAATAATAATGTAAAAAAAAAAAAACCAAATAAAAAATCCTGTGCCTAAATCCCTAAAACTCTCTCCTTTGAGGTTATATGTCTAAGCAGATTGCCTTTCCATGAAAAATGGAAACATTCAGACTTCAAATTAACCAGGGTTAAAGGAGTGCTCTGTTGGGATACAGGAAACTTGGGTTTAACCCCTCCTCTTCTGTGTGATCTAGAACTTAAAACATGAAGCTATATCTTCTACCTTCTGGAGGCCTAGGAGGTAGCCAGAACTGGCTACTGTATCCTAAAAATACTCTGGAACAAACACTGGTAAGGATTATGTTGAAATGATGCACTGCCTGCAATATCTCCTTCCCAAATGTCACATTGTTTACTGTAAGCACCCATGAACTACATGTACTCTTATCTCCTGAATCAAAGGTAGTTGGCTGCAGACACCAACAGGACCAACAGGGACAAACCCACAAATATAACATTATGTGATTTGCTGTTTACTTTCCATTGTTTACCAACACTGATCCATACCCAGCTGGCAAAGGATCTAGTTTGGGTTGTGCCTTCTTTTTTTTAATTCGTAAAAAAACGTACATTTGCCAAGTCACATAAATTTATGTTGCTAAGCCAACAATAAATAAAAACATATTTAAGCATTTAAATAAGACCCATTTAAAAGGCCAATTGACTCTATAGCTATGAAAGCTATTAAATCAACCTTTTTATATATTGCAATTACAACACCGCTCAGTGCAGAGTTTGGATGGAATCCTGGTGAGGGACGTGAGTGTCCCTGCAGCATGTTTAGTCCCATCAAAAAGTTCTAGGAATTACTTCAGATGACATTTATGATCCCAGGCCTCTTGTAAAAAATATCTCTTTCTAAATATTTCACAGAAATCAGTAGAACACCGTTTCCAGGAGGTGTTTCAAATCGGCTTCAGTGGAAGCAGAGCACCTACTAGTCACTAGAAGACAAATTATTATCCACTTGTGAATCTGTCAGGTACAGGCTATTTGTATTTTTACCACCAAAGGGAAAGGGCTTTTCTCATTTGGGGGAGCACATTCATGTGTCCTATGAGTTTAGCAAAGCACAGACCAAGTCCTGTATGTTTTACTTTCCCTGTGCAACACATCCAAGACTGTCAGGACTCCAGAGGAAAATACATTTCATTCCTTACAAGTGAAGTATACTTTATTTGAAAAATATGTTCTTGGTGTGTTAGTGATTATCATGTGTAAAAAGAAGGGAAGACAGATTGAAGGTTTTCTCCCACCCCTCTCTCAGGCACCCAAGAGAAACTGTTCTGCAGCAGCCTCAGGTCAGAAGAAACCAGGCATCTATCTCGTCTGGCCCCAATTTCCCTGGTTCTGCTTTTCATCCACTCAGACGCCCAGCCCAGCCATCTTGCCCTACTACACTAATGCAATACCCCAAAAGAAATTCAGGGTTGTTGAGCAAGGGGATGGACCCTACAGCTTCCCATTCAAATGGTTGAACTACAGAGTCCTGTTCCCATTTGTTGTTTTGGTGGCAGGATTTTAACATGCAACACCTGTCAGAAGACATCCAGGGCTTTCTCCTTGGTAGGATGAAATGCCTGTTTGATCCCTGAAACACAGGAATGCAAAGAAACCAGTTTTCATTACTTTGTTGGAGAGTATTCCTAACTCTCAGCTACTAAAATTGGATCAGAATCACTCCCACCACTTCTTCCATTACAGACCATATTGTAAGAGGAATCTCATCTCAATGGATGGCCAAATTTCTGTACAGCTCTAGCTTTAGTTGATCATATGTCCTAGGATGACTTTATGATGCTTGTATCCCCAGCTGTCTGTTCTGTCTGTGCTGGATATTAAGTTCTGCATGTTTAAGACTGGTTCTGAGAGCGAAGGGGGGGAGAAGCAGCACACAGTCTGTTATCAGAAACTGCACTTGTTCCCCCTCATTCATTCTGTGTTTTCTGCATTGTCTGCAGTGGACAGTGGCAGAGAGCTCTCCTTTGCTTTTAGCTAGCTTTTAGCTAGCTGAGGCAGAAAAGTTCCCTGGACAGTGGCTTTTCTTTTTCTTGGAACTGTTCAAACCTGCCCTGGACTGAAAACCCAGAGAAACCCAGGAGCTCACACCTGTGGCCCACCAGTGCCTGGGACACTGCATTTTCCAGCACAGGAGGGACTGTTAGGAGACTGAGTAAGCCGAGCTACAGCCCATGAAAAGGACTTCCTGAATTTGCCATCTCTTCAGAACAGTGAGAGGTTTCATTGTTTAATATTATTCACTTTTAATGCTTGTGAATACTTTTCTTGTTAAACAAACAAATTTTTTCCACTTTTCTCAAAGGAAATATTTTCCTGAACCAGCTGGGGGACGAGTCACTTGAATCTGCTTTCTAGAGAGACCCCTTTGGAAGTTTCCTCCCAAATTTTCCCAAAACCAGGATACCATACCTTGTGATTGGTAGGATTATGGATACACCCCAACACATAGCACTTCTTAGAGACTGGATTTGGTAGGGAGATCAAATTTAACAAGAGTATGTCTGTTTAGAGCTGAACGCCCTCTGTGCTGAGCTGCGGCTACCAAAATACCTGGCTCAGATATTTGGATTGCACATAAAAATTGCTGAAGGTGGACATTAGAACACACAGCAGCCAAGTGCCATTGTTAGTGAATCGTGTTCCTTATCTTCCTTGCATCTTGACTAGTCCTAAAATGAGCAGTTACTAGAAGAAATCGCTCTCTTACCCAGTAGGGCTACATTTCTGAGAGGGCAGTGATATTTTGCAACTGTAAAAGCTGTTTTTGCCTTTGTCTATTCAGATGAAGATAACAAAATTCTTGTGTTCTTGACAAAGCACGCTAACAAGCCTTGACAAGGGAGGACAGATGTCTTTCCAGATATTCAAGACACACACTTAGCATGACACACACTGACTGCTCTGCTGCTGTGATCACACTTTGGCGTTGAGATTTGACAGGCACATCTCTCAGCAGTGATATCGACTTCAGCAGCCTCTTGTCTCTTTTCCTCACTTTTTCACTTGCCCTTTGGTGCTCTCATTCACACTATGGTGGTACATTTGCCTGTGCAGTTGTACATTCAGCCAGGTAAGAAATTACTCAGGTGAAAAAGAGCTGATCAGAAAGGTCTGGCTTTAATGTGGGAGCATTTATTGATTGGCCCAGCCACCATAATTCAACTCTGTACCAGTGAAATGGGAACAGAAAGTAAATGGGAGGATAAACAAGCTATCTCTGGGAAAGGTATGCCCAGCCTCTTTCCACAGCTTGCACCTTTGCCCTCCAACTCTTGCTGCCACCCAGCCCTAAATGCCAGACAAGAAAAGGAGGATATGTAGGTAAGTTCTGGGTTATAAAGCTCTGTTATTCCCATCAACAGCCCTCCTGCCTCCCAATAGAGAAGACAGGCCAAGACTGTCTCTTCTTAGAGCCCCACGGCCCCACCAAGTCCCCCTGCCCTCTGATGCCACTCCAGTCCTATTTTCCAGAAACACACAAAGGGGCAATAAAGGCAAACATTAAGATCTTCCTACCTCTGAATTTGCTCTCCACTTTACCTCCCAATAGTTTTCAAATTCATCAAACAATGAACAAAGTTGGAGAGAGAGGGATGAAGGAGCCCTGGTTCAGAAAATGTGTACATACCAAAATGAAGACTGCAAGTGACAAACCAAAGGTACAAATAGATAATTAAGGAATGTTTTCCTTACAGCTCCAATCACCACATATGAGCTTCCTGGTTTCAGGAGCGTTTCACACTACAAACAAGACACCCTTGCTCTTATTCACAGAGACACAGTCATGTGACTTGAGAGACAGATAGAAGAGAAAATTGGCATTTGAAATAGGGATGTCTGCAGAGTTTTCTTCCTAAATAAATTTGAGAAGCCTTACCCTAGGGGACTGGAATGTTTTAAATTTTAAAATAATAAAGAATTTGAGGTGAAACAAACAAAACCCAACAACCCAAACCACCAAATGACTAAAGAAAAAACCAAAAAAGCTTAACTAAAAACCAAAAAGGGTCCTTCAAGGAATAAGAGGTTGTTATATCGTTCTTCCAAAAGTTAATCTCGAAGGCTGTCACAGTGACAAAGACACACAGCTAGGATGTTTTCTGACATCTAGTAAATGCTACTGCTCAGCTATACCTTCCTTTGAGTTAATTCTGTTTCACGAGCTTGAGAATACACAGAATTGATACATAAAGAATGGTAAGCTGAACATTTACATAGGCATAGACCAAGACAAAGAAATCTAAGTTGTTTTCCTTTTAAATTCTCACTTTCTTGCTGCCTTTGGGTAGGAAGTTAAACTTGGAGGAGGCGGTGCAACTGGAAGACAGGCTGCATCCATAAACTCTCCACCACTCAGGGCACATGAGTGTAAATCCTCTCTCACAGGCTCCAGTTTCACAGGCAATTTTGCACCTGGAAGAAGCCAGCATCACCCAGTTACAGAAGCCCTCCCACCAGTATCCTGCACAGCTTCTCAGTGTAACAGAAATTCTGGCCTTGGCCAGGTTTGGAAGGAGTTCAGATGGACTCTGTGTCCCTGCCTAGTGACAGTACAGCTCAAATTCCCTGGGTCACTGTGACATGTGGATTCCTACACAAGTGCCCTCCTATATCAAGAGCAAACCCAAGCTTTAGTCATTTAATGTTTTCTCACTTCAAGTGCTTCAGGGCAATCTACCACAGGTGCTACACCCACTGTGAGGATAACCACAGAGACACAATCAAACATTTCACCTCCTCTTACAAAAGGGAAACCTTTGCTGTTAAACTAAGGATAAACCAAACAGAAATGAACCTTTGTTCACGAATTATATTTCAATCCTTCAAAGAGGCAGAGAACTATTGGTAATAAATGTTTTTTTTTCACACAGTTATGATGAAACACAGCCCTGCCCATCCCACTTGTCTTTGCTTCTCCCTCTGCCTCTGTGGAACTGCTAAAATCCACAAAATCGTTACCTACCACTCCTTCCTCTGCTCTTCCTCATCATCTCCATGAGAAGGGGGCAAGAATAGGATGATTTTAGTGCCAGAAGATCCCATCTCATAGCTTTTGCCCCTTTACAACTGAAATAATACAAAACAGACCAACTTTCAGACTGACTCAGTCTGATCCAAAACACACATAGGAATTAACCCAAGTTATATAGCAAACCAGAGGCCATGATCAAGGACCTTCACACTTTATTACGAGGTCTATTTCTTGAAATGCAATTCAGTCTTCACCAGCTTCTCTTAATTTCACTTTTCAGATAAAAAGAATAGTTAAAAATAGCCATATGTGCCAACACATAGTGAGGTGAAATGGGAAGCCAGCTGCCTGCAACAAAGGTGAGAGACTGAAGGCTGTATGTGTAGTAAAGCCTGCACACATTCACGTTTTTCAGTACCATGTCAGATTTCTTTGTTACATATCAGCAAATTAATTTCATGACATAACAATTCAGTAACTTGCCTTATTTTTACCATATTTTATCCCACCACAGAGCTCTCAAAAGCTTGTATGTAGCAATGATAACTAGAATTTTTGTTTTTAAACCATGCACACAGTTGATGCTTGAACAAAATCCAACACAACAGAAGCCTAGGGTTTCTACAAGAAACAGTTGTGTTACAGACAGCCCTGAACCATCATACTTATTATATTACTTATTATATTAGAAAAGCATTGGAAATCCTGAATGCTCATGTAGACTAACTATATGCAGCAGCAAGGAAATACCTGACATCAGGATTTTTACAAGGGAGCACTGAATTCTCCTGATAAGTTCCAAAAAGAAGTCACCTTTCCCAAAAAAGGATGGATTTTTCCAGATCCTGCATGAAGTATTCACGTCACCATCCCTGACACCACCACCATTGACACCACCAAGGCCAACTGCAATTCTTGCAGCCTTACCTGTACTCCTGATGCAGACAGTCCCAGGACAGGGATGAGAGCACACCAAACCTCCTCCTGCACTGAGCACCTGACTTGCTCAGGGCTTCTCATGGATACCACATCCCTCATTAGCCACAGCTGCTGGTGGTGGCTTTGGCATAGCTCCTTACAGCCTTGTAATCTCCACACTGCTGCTTAAAAACCTGCTTCTGAGACAAGAGCAAGGTTTCAGCCCTCCCAACCTGTCTCTTCAGGCCCAGAAGAAAACACCTCCCAAGCACAAGTGTAGGAAGAGGTGTCACCTCCACATGGAAAATTGCTACCAGTAGTAAAAAGTTCTGAGCATGGCAGTGGTGCATAATGAGGGAAACAGCTTTCATTTGTAGAGGTTGAATGAGTAAATCGTTAAGGAATTGAATGTAAAACCAGGAGCACAACTTTTCCTTAGCATATAGAGTGGTGGGGGTGAGATAGGCTGGGGAGCAAAATATGCTCAGGTGATGTGGCATGCAGGGTGTTTGGGGAGAAAACCAAACAGTGAGGGAAATGGAAATGGAGCCTCATTTCTGTTTTTTTCTCTGAAAGCTCTTCATGGCTCAGCTCCCCTCTCCTGTTGTGATCTTTCTCCTATCAAAAGACCAGCCTGCCAAGATCTGATTCCTGTGCTGATGCTTTATCTTCCCAGACTACCTTTTACAGGAGGAATCAACTCTTGTTTCATAAACTCCACCTTCAACATCCCTCTCAGCTCTGTTTAATGCACATTGAGCACTGCAGTGTACTGACAGCTACTGGCTTTGAATCCACATTTACAATTACAGCACCTCTATGCCTTCACCTGTTTTTTCTCTTCTACCTGCTTGCCCTTTTTTGGGATTCCAAATAGACTTTTGGGCAGCTATCATGTTACCTAAAAATGTAGATCTCCCCCATGGTGGGATCCTGAGATTCTGGGAAATATGGCTATCAGCAGAGAATACAGGTTATTATTTCAAAAGGGCTGTGGTTCTTTATTACCCATCAATCATATCTGCAGCAGTTTTTTGTATTTTGACTTGTATTGGGAATACAAGTAAAATTCAGCAGAGATGTAAAGATTATACTTCAGTTACAGATTAGTCATTAAATATATAGTACAGTACTATAGTTTTACCACCACAGTATGGTGTGGGCATGAAACATCACAGAAAGTTCATGTCTGAGTAGAGAAAAACCCTGGAAAGAGAAAACTGAGGGCATGGAAAATTATCTTGAGGTTATTTCCAGGGTGGAGGATGCTGTGGGCATTTCATGGACAGAATTGAAGCATCTGGAGCTGACCTAAGTAAGAACGGCTAGATTTTGGTTCATAGAATCAGCAGTTCCTTTGCTGTCTTTGCACAGTACTTCAGAAATAGAAAGATGTGGTTTCCGAAGACAGTGCAGTGTCACACACTGGAAGGTGATGATACAGGCTGTTTAGCAGCAACTCAGAATCACTGTGAAGCAGCCGAATGAATGCTCACTTTGCCACTCCTAATTATCATTGCATACCACACAAAAGAAAAAGATGACAGTACGTGTTTTTGAAAACATTATCACCATATCAACCATTATCAACCAACAGTTGCCAGTCCTTCTTTTCCATTGTATTTATGCCTATTGTACACCCAACAATGAAATCATCTGCCACTTCAGCTATCCTCAGGAAAGAGACTTGTATATACTCACACTGACATGTCAAGCAGCAAGTAAATTTGATGGATATCACCAATGTTAATACTCAAAATGAGAGGAAAAATGATGTACTTCTAGATCCTAGTAAAAAATTCCTTCTTTTTATAGCTTTCAAATTTCAATTGGCCAGAGAAAAGCACAGGAAGGGGAGAAAAATAAAGGGGGACATGACCAAGAAGTCATGTCTGGACACTGGATATGACACATTTAAGTCTTGGCTAGATGCCCCCAAGTACTGCAGTCCAATGACATTGTTAAGGGTTCAGCAGGTCCCTAGCAAGCACATCTCTCCTTTACTCTTCCCAGTGCAGGAATGTCACCAGTACTGTGAATACTGGCCCTGCTGCCCAACTCTGCTGGGGATCTCCCCTGTGAAACAGGCACGTACTTGACCTCACCCTGTTCCAGGCTCTTTCTGCTCAGGGCACGAGAGAAGGGTTCCTGCTCAAGGAAGGCAGACTGAAACACTCAAACCCTGCAGAGGAAGCAGCTGCTGGGCACAAACTGGAAAAAGGAGTAGAATGAATGACCCATCAGGAAAATAGCCACCAGTCATTTAAAAACAGCAGACCAAGTGCCAGGGTGCTCCTCATCGTCTCCTGAGCTGGGATAAGAAATTAGTATTTTCCTCCTCTCATGGTCCCAAAAAAAAAAAAGGAGAGCCATTGTGGAGTGCTGACCTTATTCCAGGAGTTTTGGTGAGAAGGGGTTGAAACAGTACCTTTTCTATCAAGCTCAGCTGCTTCTCTGAGGGTTCTGGAGCATTTAGAGCACAAGAACATTAGGACTTGGGGCAAGTGTATTTGAGACTTTCTGGTCCCAAAGTCATAAGTTTGAGGATTCACCCTAGCAGGAGACCTCATCTGGCCTGTTCTTTATTTCCATGATATACAATACCATCAAGAGAACAAAATCCTCACAATGTGTTTTTTCATTAGTAGTTGCAGTATCAATAGGGATCTCTTAATTTAGAGGGGAAGTTTGCAAGGCCAATTCATCTCTTTCCACTGCGAATCTCAAAACAGATCTCTCGTCTCCCAAGAACAGCAGAGGACTGATCAGTAGTCACAGCAGCTACTGACAAAACCGCAAGTATTTGGAGTAATTTTTTTCCCTCCTGTTTGCATAGATCTACTTTGAAAAAGATTTCAAAGACTCGATTAGTGTTTGGTCATTGGGCATTTGTGACAGAAGATGACAAAGAGAATCAGTAGCTCCTTTCACTTATAATCACTCATTGTGGGTGTTGGGTAGCAGTTGCACAAAAGTGTATTGCTCCTTTTATTGTACATGGAAACGAGCTTTCAAAGTAAACCAAGGGACAAATGCTGCTGCTCAGAACACCCCTTAGCCATCTGATCAAATCCCTCTTTGATATCCAACGTGGTGTGTTCCAAGAGCCAGTACCATGAAAACTGGCTGGCTCACATACAGGATGGTAACTTGGGTAAATCTGTTTTCCTTTAATGTACTTACTTTTTGCAGTGAGGAGAAAAAGGGGTTGTGGGGAAGAAAAGGCGTGCGAGGTGGCAAAACATGGCAGAATGCCAACATTTGCTTTCAGTCTGTGTTTGTACCTATTAAAATGTTTTGCCAAATCAAAGACATGAATTACTGTACTGTTTCTGAAGGCTGATGCAACTCTTTTTGCTCACTCTGAGCCTGCACTCAGCTGGTATCATTTTGCAGGCTAGAAGAGCTGTGATTTACAGTCTGGGGGATATTAACAGTTGGATCACAAGTTTTGAAACTTTCAAAGCACAGCATTGGGTATCTGTTCTTTCAGAGTGTGTTTTGGCAGATGATGGTAGCCAAGAAAATTCATCCTGCCTTTCACCTGCATTAAATGTTGGCTGGTGGGTAACTCGTGTGCTGTGTTTACATTTATTGTATGCAAGGCACATGCAGAACAGTGAGAGAAAGTGCTTCTAACTTTTGAATTTACACATTATTGAGGAGAATGGGCTGCAAATAGCTTAGTACTTTTGCAGAGCTCATTGAAGCATTGAATTTTGCATCTTGTATCCCTCCACTCCAGTGAATTTGAGCACTCTATTTTCTCCTGAGACCTGAAGATGCTGTGCACCTCATACATCAGGCTCTCAGTTCTCTTGCTTGAAACAATTTGACCCAACCTTCCATCATCATACTAGCCAAGGCTGTAGCTGAGCTTTGGGCTGATGCCTTGCAAAGGGTTAGTAACTTCCCATCCCAGCTCATGGATGTTACAGAAGCAATACAAAGTATCTGCAAAGTAACTGATAATCCATTGTCTCTTTTGGTGAAATACTAAGCTCAGCTCTTTAAATATTGCTGCAGAGGTACAAACTGGTCTATGACATCTGCCCGGAGTCTCTATCTTTGAAAATTAATCAAAGAATATCTGTTTGTTAAAAAAAACCCCAACCACAAACCTCCTTTACTAAAATGCTATAGTTTTGTTGTCTCCATAATTTATAATTTCCATAGCCAACAGGTAGGAGAGTGGGTCCCGATCTGTGCCACCTCCAAAAGATCCCTTTGGGAGACTGGCACGGGCAGCAGGGATGTGTGTCTGTGGTCACACAGTCTCTAGTGTATCTCGTATTCTGGTCCAAGTGTGAAGGCTAAAGGAGCTTCCCTGGTAGGTCACACCCACGTGGGTGGTGTTGTGTCCAAGTGGGAAAAGAGTGGTTACTGCCCTGGAGGTAACAAAGGCTGCTTGCCTGAGGACAAGACACTCTTTTCTGCAACCACTGGAAATTCTTTCTTCACTTTTGTTGGGTGAATAATTTAAAGTTAATTTACTATTGAATTTCCCCTGAAAACTGTCGGCTTTCTTATTAGTGCTTTTTATTTTTCTTTAACCTGCCTTTCAAGAACTTGATTTTATATCTCATTTCAATTGCTACATTTGAACCACTACATTTTCAGCAACTGCATCCTATAATTCATCAGGACAGCACTGGTTCTAAGGAAGGACAACACCCACTGATTCATCAGCATGGTTTCCTGCAGCACAGGATTGTCCCTTAGCTAATTCTCACCTTTGCAATGGTATCCCCCGAGCCTGTTTAGTTGAAAAATGGTAAGGTGACTTGAGATGAAGTGCCTGCTTCTGCCACCCCAATGAACAGTCCTTCTTCCTTCTACCACCTTGGCATTCCCAGTTCTGCAACCACACCACTTGCCTTCAGCTGTCTGGCATGCACTCAACCCTTTTATGAACTAATTTAGCCTCCTAAATTGGCCGAGAATTCATGAAAAAGTGAGTTGTTTCCTATTGGGTTAGCAAGCTGGATTGCCTCAAAAGAGACAGGGAATTGCCAGAGCCAGCACAAAGCCAGCAGTGCAAACAGGAAGCTGCAAGAGGCAGGAAGGGTGACTGCCCTCTTTGTGCAGGGGGTGTGTTTGATAGGCTCTACACATTGTAAATACGAGAGTGGGTGCAGATCTGCTCCGTTTCCCGTAAGGGAGTTTCAGGGACCTGATAAGCAAAGATGAGGAACGGAGTACAGCACCTTGCACATCTAGCAGACGTGAATCCCAGCTCACAGTGTCCACAAAACTGGGACCACACAGCTGAGAGCAGGGAGTGATGGACATGGGCCATGGGCTGACAGGCTGGCTTAGCTATCACAGCACACTGCAACTACTAAGATCTTCTGGACTAAAAAACAACAAGATTTTGCCAAGTACCACTTCTGTCAGCTTTATCTACCAGTAACATTATGCAAATATTCTATTCTGAAAAATTGAGCACTCAGAGAGAAATCTGAATGTCGATAAATTAAAATATACTCTAAATATAGAAAATACTTGCTTTAGCCTTTATTTCTATCATCTACCCAGAAATGAATTAGATATTAAATAGATCTCATATTTGGTGGGGGGGTTGCCTTGTTTTGCTTTATTGCCTTTAAGGGATGAAAAGTTTTTCTTGCATAGCTAAATGCACGTGAAGGACAACACTTTAAAAAACAAGTGTGTCCATTTGGGGCAGCAACATGATGGCAGTGGGCTAACAGCCATAAACTGGCATTGTAAGTCATTTCCTGATAATCTCCCAACCTTTTGTTGACATACACAACAGCAATATACACCTCCAGCAACAGATTAATTCTATTTTATGCTAGAACAATCCACCTCCACTTTTTTTTTTGAGAAAACCCTACTGTCTTATCTGCCCTACATTTTTATCACACAGGCTATGAAACTTGGGTTTTCTGCAGTGTTTCAAAACATTGTAGTGGATTAAAAAATGATGCCCTTCTCTTGAAAAAGCTGAGTGCAAGAGCCCCATGAACCTACTCTTGGAAAGGAGATGGTGGTAGAGTTGTAATCCTCATGGAATAGACCATGTGCTCTATTCTCCACAGACATGACAACCTTGGGGGTTTTATTTAGATATGGCTCCCGTATAGGTCAAATTGTGTATGAACACCCTGGATGAGCTTTAAAAGAGATCACTCTTCACTCCCGGTGATATAATCAGAAGCCACATTGAGTTCTCAGCTGATTGCCAGCTCCCTCCCTCAGCTGCCAGGCGATACCTGAACATGAAGCTGCACTGCTGAGGTGAGAGGAACCATGATAGTTTTTCTAAAAGTAGCTTGTGCTTCACATCCTTGAAGCACAGTCATCCACTTTGAATTCCTCTTGTTCCCTCCTACGTTTAGCTCCTATGCAAAATTCCCATTTCCTCCTCCATCACCTTTCAGCAATCTTCTCTTTGATCACTGGAAACCTCTCCAGGTCCAAGGCCACTATTCATTTTTGACTGCTACTGTGTTTTCTGTCTTTCCCATTCTCACCTACTTGCTTCTCCATCCTCCTGCTGCCATATCCATCCTGTTGTCCTACTCAGTTTTTTGATTTCCTCCAATGACTTCCTGTTTGGTGCCAGAGGCAGCTTTGATGGCACGTGTGTTCACCCCTGGCACTGCAGGGCTGCCTGTGCTGGCCTGATAGCACGTTGACGAGGTGCTCACGCACAACAGCCATGCCTGCTTTCCAGATTTCCACCGGGAGCTCCTCAAGGATGGGTGTTTTCCCAGCTGCTAGGCAGGAGATGGCCTCAGCGATTTCCCCACAATCAGCAGTGCATCTCAAGGTCTTGCATTCTTCCACTTCCAGATTCTTTCACCGAGGGAAGCATGTTTATTGCTAAGTACAATTTTGCCTTAGTAATGTATGGTTTCCAGCAGAATTCCTGGAATCTGCTGTTTACAAGCAGGGTCAGAGGTTATGGAAATACTTTCAGTTTGCATGAGTAATATACCAGAAGGTTTTTGCCCATGCATAGTGTCTAAACTACATGACAACTGCATTTTTATTGGTCTTGATAACCTCCCTGGCTCTGAAATCTACTTGTTCAGCTGCGTGGGTGGTTCAAATTATTTCTAGACAGCTTAGTAAATGAAAATTAATACTCTCCACTCCTCTTCATCACCCAGACTCTTCTTCCAATACAGGCAGGAAAGTTAAGAAGAACAAAAACATCAGTAAAGCTCTCACATTTGAAGTCTTGCAGCTGGAGATCATCTCTCAGTGTATCAACCAAATACACAATGGCAGCAATATTACCCAGTGCAAAATGCTCCTGCAGTGTGCTGCTTTTATCACTGAGCAAGCAAATAAGAAAAAGGATAGTGTCACTGAGCGGAGCCTCTTGGCAGTTCACCGCTCAGTGCAGGCCTCCTAGAAGGCTAGTGACTGATAGTACACAGGGGTGTATTGAGAGGATGTTCTATGTAAGTTGACTCCTCCTAGAGAAAGGAGATTCTGTCTGGTGGTGTTAAAAACTGATGATTTAATGCTGCTTTTGTAGCCCTTTACCTTGACAGAATATTGGTGTTCTGCACAGTTTTCCATTTCTTCTCCCACCAAAGTCAGTACCCGTGCAGCTGCTGCCTGACCAAGGCAGCACTGGTGAAGTGCAATGGGATGTATGGTCACAGCAATCCTGCATCTATTGTGCAAGATGACAATGCAGTGAACAAGAGGAACTCACTGTAACGTGGACTGTGGATCAGCACGTCTTGGCCCATATTTGGTAGACTGAGCACACTGATGAGTTTAGCAGGCTCTCTCTACGAGCAGAGATGCTTTCAATGGGAACATACAACATAGGCTGTATTTCAGAGCACCCAGACATGGAGTTTTATGATGACACCTGCTTAAAAAGTTGCCCCTATATTTGAAATTGGAGAAGTGTGGTATAAATCCTGCTCTAGAACACCAGTTTACCAGTGAGACAACTCAAGGAGGATGGATCTTGGGATTCCCAGGGGTGCAGGTCAGCAGCTAGAAGATGTTTGAGGTATTTCGTACAATCCTGTACTTTGGTAGAGCAGCTCCATAAACCATGAACAGGCCTCAATCCAGCAGAATTCAAGACCTAGGAAGTCAAGTTCCCATTCTTTAAAGAAGGATAATGAGGGTGTAGCTGCAACGCACTAGCATGCAAGGGGTTAGCTTATAATTTAATCAAAGAAAAATATCTCCACATTATTCCAGCAAGCAAAGATTAAAGGTCTTAAATTTCCTTCTGAACAAGACAGTGATCCCTGCCCTAACATAAACATTTACCTAAGTGAGATTTGCATAATCTCTTTGACCCTCAATCTCCTCACCTTAATCAACCATATCATTATTTAGAAAAACGTGCCTCCATGGGTCTGATACCTTTGCCTACTTCTCACTGCTCATTAGCCAAAAATCAACAGAAAATGTTTTTTTGATGTACCAAGACTCTGAGTAAATAGCTTTCCTAGAAGAGAGAGGTTCTCAGACTTTGCCTAGGTGTGACCATTTCCATAAAAAGCTTATCCTATTGTAAAACAAAACCCCCTCCATCTCCCTTATGCACAGAATAATAGAATGGTCTTGGTTGGAAGGTACCTCAAAGATCATTAATTCCAAATCTCCTGCCATGGGCAGGGGACACCTTTCACTACACCAGGTTGCTCAGGGACCCATCCAACCTGGCCTTGAACACTTCCAGGTATGGGGCATCCTCAACTTCTCCGGGCAAGCTTTTCCAGTGCCTCACAAACCTCACAGTAAGGAATTTCTTCCTAATACTCAATCTGAACCTGGTCTCTGTTACCTTAAAGCCCTCCATCAACTGCTGTACCTGAGTGGACACCACTGTTGACTGCGAAGGGGAATGAAGGGGACTCCAAGTAGCCATGACGCCCTTTCACAGGAGACCACCAGCAGGTATTTACCAAAGCACAGCTTTGAAAACACCTTGTGCTTAGAATCACCAGGACAATTAGGGCACTAATGAGCTTTACCCATACACTTTTCCTAGCACTTCTGCTGACTTTATACTAACATAATAAGAAGCAAATCACCATCATGGCACCTAATTTCACTTTTCTGATTAGCAAAATGGCCATAATAGTATCTCTTCCTTTGCACAATTTTGAAGTCTCAAGCTCCAAACCACTTATGTCAATGAAAACCAGGGGGCTGCTCAGGCAACTGTACTCATTTTTTTGCTATGGGAAAGGGCAAGTAAAAAATGCATTTCTGACATTTAGGCGCATTTCTGACATTTAGACACATTTCTTCATGTTGATGTTCCACTTGATGTATGAGCAGAGGTGCATTTACTGCCACTCGAGGAGTATCTGGCATTCTCCTAAAAGGTTTTCAAGAGTACAGCCACATAGGATGACCCAATTAACCTAACAGCTTGTGCAGTCCAAAAGCAGGACTTCTGTTCCTTCCTTTCCGCTCTGTGGCACTGATCCTAGATGCATGACACCTCTGGGTAACATTTTGTCTTAAGAGGTCTGGAGGAATAAGAGTGTCCATCTGCACAGACGAGCTTCAGCCCAGCCCTGACTCTTGATGTGACTACAAGCCTTATCTTCAAGCTGCTTCAAACTGGTAGTGTTGAATAGTGATGACAAGTGTATGCAATACCCAATTCAGTTCTCAATCCAGTGCCCAGATCAGCAATAGACTCCAGGTCAATGACTTTTTTCCTGATTGATTTTTTCCCAAGGATTAAACATCTGTGTACAAACACTAAAGTTCTTTAATGCTTTTCCAAATTTTGGATAGTCTTGCATAATCATTTCACAATATTTATAGTGGCAATTTGAGTTTCAACTTAAGCTGTTGCTCTTGTCTCCTGATTCTACAGCAATGATGAGGTAAAAGGAAAGACAGGGTGGAAACTATTTTGGCACATATATGCACTTTCCCAATGTGCTAAGAAAATCTTTATCTTCCTCCCCTTCACTGTAGCTAACAGGTCAAAAGAAGGGATACTGTGTACTCCAGAACACAGTAAGAGCTTGTATTGATAGAAGGGGAGTAGAGCATGTCCTGTATCTTGATTTTTGAAAACTATTTGTTACATACAATATAAACAAGCTAGGGAAAGACAGACTACACATAGCTACACATAGGGAGTATGAGAACAGCAGGAAAACCATATGAGAAGGTGATCATCAAAGGTTTACTGCTAAAAGGAAGCCTGCACCAAGGAGCATTTTGCAACTTGCTAAATTCCTATTTAACAAATTTTCATCCTGTACTGGACAGAACCTGTTTTGATTATGACTGGATGATCAGAGAGAAAGCATGCATATTAGATTTACAACAGACTCTAATCTGGGACAGCCTGTGAAATAATTGAGAACAAACTTGGATTAAGAAAAGAAAATGTAAAAATGTAACAGAAAACAAAACCGAACACAGTAGTCATTGTAATAATCCACACTGCATCCACAACTGAAAATTACATGTAATTCTACTCCCTGTCTTCAAAAGGGATACAGTAGAACTAGAAAAGATTCAGTGAAACTTGATACAGATGACTGAAAATATGGGATGTGTCTTTATGAAGCCTTTTGACAGACAGGGCAAGACTTTTCAGTCTGAAAGAGAAATGGCTGAGGGAGGATGTATCAGTGACCTATAAAACTCTGAGTGGCATGCAAAAAGGTGAATAGCAAAAAATGATTTATCTTCTTTCAAATAAAGACCCAGGCAGCATGAAATGGACTTATGATTGGGTCAGAATAAACAAATAGAGGTAATTTCCAACGTAATTGTTAGTTGAGCTCTCTAGCTCTTTGCCACAGAATGTTTTGCATGCCAGAAGTTGAGATTGTTAAAAAGTGATTATCAAAATTAATCAAAAGAAAGTTTCATATTGATTTAATCATGTAACTTACTAGACTACCAGGAGGCTAAAAATCTTTTTGATTATAAAATGATCTGACAGCTCCTGTCTCTGGAAGGCCACAGAAGCAGACAAGCAGACAGATACTTCCTGCTGAGACTCTCTTCCTGAACTCTTAGTACCACATTTATAACAGGGACAGCCAATGAAACTGCAACTCAAAAGACTGTTGTCTTCACAAATTCTGCAGTCCAGCAGCAAGGATAAAAACTGTTCCTAACAGACATCAGTTTTACAGTGTTACAAGAAAACATGATATGGATCAATCTGTTTGGAGACCAGTGATGCTTATTGTTTGTGAGATGAAGTTAAGCCTTCATATGCTTGTAAGGCTGCAACACACAGCCAGAAAATCCCAGTTACATGGCTGTTTAACTGGTAAAATCTGTGTGGCAATGATTATGCTAATGCTGTCAACACACAGGAACTGGAATATGCTCATAGGCACCAAACACATTCAGTGACTTTGAGAAGACTCAGCATAAAGACAAAAAATGGAGGTTTATGCTGGGATCAGTCAGAACTCACTGACCATGGGGAAGCCAGTAAGCAGAAAAAATATGTAAACTCACCTGCATGGTGTTTTTGAGGTAATTGTTGTATTGCCCAAGAAAAATAGTGATCACACACTGTTACCTATGTTTTTCTTGGGGTGTTTAGTGCTTCACAGGGGAGGCTCTTCTTAGCAAATCCTTCCTTTGCAAAATGTTCACTCCTAAAAGACAAGCTCATGAAATTTTGTACAACACATAGCAGGAAAAATACTCATCCTTCATCTTTCTTTCTTCCTCATTAGGAAATACTCAGGAAAATTTTGGGGAAAAAAATAAGATTTAACATCATTGTATTTATTAGGTTCCAAAACAATACACATTCACATCCTTTTGAGTACAGTACATTTGGCACAGTAATAATGTTTACGATGAAATAACACTAATGAGTGGCAAGAGATTCAAATTACATCCATAAGAAAAAAATTCTGTACAAATAAATCCTCACAATAAAAAAACCCCTACCCCTCCCCCAACTGAATACATTTTATATTTAGCCAGAACTATTCTGCACATAATTTAAAAAGAGGTAATTTTTAGGCCTATTTGGAGAGAATTATTTTTCATCCTATGGAGAGAAAAATTTATTTCCATTTTTAAAGCCTGTTTGGGAGGAAAACCAAGAAACAATGTATTCTTTATAATTATTATTATGAATAATAATTTTGGCATTTTGCACTCATTTTACAAAGAAGGAACAGAAAAGATTCTACAGAACAGGCAGAAATGTAACAGAATGTCCTTTTCTAAGAGTTATCTTTAAAAAATGTTCAAGGTAACAGACAGACCTTCTGATGTAAACCCAAGGCAGAGAATCTAACTATTTATACGGAAGAAATATCTGCCCATGCAATAGTTTCTATCTCCTTCACTTTTCTCTCAGCATCCTACCCAACTCTGCAGGCACTGAGGCCTCTTGACGTAGGGACGTTTGCTAATTATCTTCATGTTAGAGAGGGGAATAGAGACTGATAGCTTGTGCACAACAGCTTTATGGGATGCTTTAATTCCTTCAAAATAAATGCTCAGAGCTCTGTGTAAAGGCCCCTTGTTGGACAAACAGTAGTGCACGATCCCATAACTTGCCTTCCTAGCAGTCTACTCACCCATGGAAAAGAACGCCTTAGCATTGTGATCAGTTCTTGCCTGGATGTCAAAAGCTAACTGTGATGAGAAATAAACAGAGCCAGTGGCGAGACACAAATTGATGGGCAGCTCTACAATATATTTCTAAGAGAGAAAGAGATTTAAACATTGAGATGATGCAATCATTAAGATGTTTCTGTGCTGGTACTCAGCTCCAGAAGCTAGTCTTTTCCCAGTACAAAAGATTACTGAAGATAAATTAAATTAAACTAAAGGCTTGATCCTTATTACACTTGTAGGCCAGACAACACATTAATTGATATATCATAATATTTAATATTTTGAAATAATCATAAGAATATATATAATAATTACACCTGAGTTTTAAAAACAAAACAAAATGGAACTGAATGGTGTCATCAGTAACGGGCTATGAGCAGCCAGACGCAAAACTGACACAAACTAACTCATCTGCTTGAGACCGAGATTAACTCTTAAATCCAATGATTCACACTTTGTCCACCACGATTTGTAACATTCCTTTCTCTTTCTGAGCTCTATCACGTCATAATAGAGTTGAAGAGAACTATACAAGAGATTTAGTATAGCTTAATATATGTCTACGTCTTTTATAACAAAAACCTCATCTTTCTGACAGTAACTTGAACCAATACACATACAAGAGTATTGCACATGGACATTATTATAATTATTCTTTCATAGACTAACATTTTAATAGTATGCCTGAACATGCAGCAGTTGATACCTCTATATTCAATGAATTCCACAGGCCTTGCAGCAAACACTATATACAAAATCTCACCTGTACAAAAGGCAAAAAAGCTTCTTTAGTGCCACTTTGCCAATCACAAGTATATATATTTTTGTGCAGCTGGAAATCCATGTGCAACAATTAAAATGGATTCCAATGACCGCTCACTCAGTCCAGTAAAATATATAATAAAATGACCTCAGCGATACATGTACACAAAAAAAAAAAAAAGAAAACAAACAAACAAAAAGATTAAAACCAAAACCAAATCACAGGGTACTCCTGGAAATATAAGTACATAACACTGTTTGAATATCTACAGGAGGTAACTTCACATTAGTAGTATTGTCCACATGAGTTACCATTTCAATTCATACACAAAAAAAAAAATCAATTTACAGCTTTCAATGTCAGTTTGTGAATGTTTGATCTTCAGTTTTTTTAACACATCTCCACATAATGCATGTGTAGCCTTATTTTGTGTCTTCTAAAAGCAGATTTCTCTTTAGATTTTAAACATAAAACCCGACAAACACAGTAGTATCATGGTTTTGTAAAAGTGTGCAAAAGTAACACACTGCTGAGAAAATAAATATAAATAAGAAATTATTTATCAACTTAGCTACTATGGAAAAGGCAAATTTATAATGTTTATAATTAATTTTTAATGTAAAATTAACTGTAAACATTTGCAAGCTTGCCATCACATTAATGGTTCATTTAAAAGGATATTAAATTTGGTAACATGGATAGTACATCAAATTGTCTGAAAAACAGCAAAATTGCTATATATAGCTGAGTTAAAGTACTGTAGGCTTTTTATTCTTTAGCCCTTTAATATCTATCCATGTAGCATCTGTTTCTTGTTTTAAATAAAATTTCAGTTATCTTTTTGTCTCTTATTCCTAAGAGCTTCCTGTATATTGTAAGAGGAAGTTCACTGAAAGCCTTAATTGATGTGCTTCTTTTTCTGGACAACTTCATAGTTTGTACTTCTCCACAAAAAATTAATAATTGAGGATTACACCTCCATGAAGGCAGACTTTGCTTTCCAAAGGGCATGTGAGTACAGATCTCACCATAACCACCACTGCAGAAGAAACAGCTCTCACCTTCTTAGTTTAATTACATATGATGATTACAGAACGTGGTCTGCTAAATTGCTTTCAATAGCATAGCTTCATTTCCTATGGAAAATATACAATTTTGTCCTCTGGGAATTCCTATTCTTAGGAATAAAAGAAAAGTTGCAAATATATGGCAGTGTGTTACATCCACAATTTCTGATACAAAATTATTTTGCATTGCTTTGTGAGACAGAAATTAAGAGTGCTTTCAGGTCAGAAGATTAAAGGAAAAGAAAACAATAAATATATATTTTAACTTGGGATATGGGCTCAGGGTAAAAGAAGTAGTTCTTGATCTACTGAGTCTCAGTAAATTGATGATGTCTTCAGAATCACTTCTTGTAGCATCATTCATCCGTCAGCCTAACGTTGTCTATGGCAGTAGCTCTTCTCCAAAATAAGAGAACCCTTTAAATTCTTCTTGATTGATTTGTTTTATAATTGTCTCATCCACTAGTGTTAATACTGGTTCTTCTCGTGTAAAGTCTTGATCAAAGTTATTTACATCCCTTTTGGTTTTCTGAGAAGAAAAATATAAATAAGGTGAATGGTAAAACAGCGCAATAAAATAAAACGTGCTCTCCCTCCTCTCCAACCCCCCCTGAAAGGCTGAATTTTCTGGAATGATTGAAATAAAAGAGGAGCTACTTCACACAAATAATAACAGACATATGAGAGAAGCTACAGGAGCAAGAAGTATAAATGAATTTAGGAGAGGCCACAGAAGCAGTACTATAAATGAGGTCCCAGAGACTCACGGTCTCTGACAGGCGAAGGAATAGCAGTATGATGATAAAGCAGGAAGCTGAGATTAGGACTAGTTTTAAAAAGGCTTTGGCATAGTAGGTGGTATGGCTGTTTCCTCTTGGATTTGAACATAATCAGATCTCATTTCAGAGACACAGAGTGAACTGATACAATTGATTTCCCCCAAACACAGCCCAGTGTTTCAAGTCTAAGTTAACCATTTCTTTATATCACTACAAGTGATATAGGCTACACTCCTGTTTAAAAATCTGAGGTAAAGCTTCCAACAGCTCTCAACCCAAAACCCTTGAGCTCAACATTGGCAACTCAGATTTCCTAATGCAGCCATATGTAAGTGAGAGCACCATGCAAAATGTGAAATCCTGTCTCCAGAGAAATCGACCTCAGAACTCTTCTTTATTTCAATGGCATCAGGATTTTCCCACGCAAGTCTAAAGCACCTCACTCCTTCAGCAAAGTTGGGCCAACAAAATGCACCTGTGCATGTTCTGAGACAAGAGGTATTCAGAGAGACTGTCTTGGGGAGGTTGATTTGCTGTCCTCATGACACTCATGACAGTGACTATCTGTGACCACTTACTTGAAAAAAACACTCTAGGCTACCGTGGAAAACGTTTTCCATGGTCATTCCTTTGAACCTGCAGTATTCACATTTTCCATGTTGGCAGCACATTTCAGGCATGTACAGGTTCAGGGAATTGAAACAAACATTTTTCTTTTTGCTGTCTCTTTTCTCTTTGTGTCACGGAAACTAGTAATTGCCTGCGTGATCCTTAATGGAGGCACACTGACACATTGAAAATGAGCTTTGTGTTCCTCCTGCCCATGTCTGAGATTAAATGATACTGGAAATAGAACAGCTATTTGACTTGCAAAGTAAAATGATAAAAGGAAAAAGTCATACGTCATAAATATATTAATATATTCAAAATGGGATATATACCACCTTTCAAAGTAGGTAAACTTTTCTATAACATACATTTATACACAAATATATATAAATGTATTTTTTTCATCAGCTCTACTGAGACACAAAACAGTTTTCTTTGTCCCAGTTGTAAAATAGTCACAGCAACCTTCACCTAGACTGTTTGTAAGAACTTTATAGATATAGGGAAAGAAAGGTCCGTGCAAATGCAAGAGACTGTCATCTGTAAACCAAGTACTTTCTAAGTGCAGACAAATAAAATTCCACAACCGCTATCTACAGAATTCCATTTAAAGGAAAGGGATATGGACTTAAAAAACATATATCTATATATAGATATATATTTATATTGCTTACATTTGAAATATTTACTTTGTACATAAAGACCAGACATGAAATGTATGAGTCATGTAACTCTGAATTGCATAAGAGGCATGAGGGACATAGCTTTGGGCTTTATGGGTTTTTTCCCAAGTAATTTGGGCAAAACCTGCAAAATAAGAATGAAATTCCATCTTAATTTTTAAAAGCATTACATTGCAGCTGCGCCTACATTTTTCTTGTTCTCCATGTCCTACTGTGGTATTTTCACATACTCGCACAAATAATTTGCCACAGGAATACTCACTAAAGCAGAAGAAGATAAGTGAGTATTTGCAAAAAGTAGAATTCAAATTCAGAACTCTAGTTATAAGTAAAAGAAATGTGACTACCCTCACACTTTTACTATCTATCAAAGGCAAATAAACTCTCAAGTAGCTGAAAACAAATAGAATATATATTATTTTCAGGTTTTCATATTGAACATATTTGTGAAAAGTTATTTCCTTGCTTAAGTTAAAAGGGTAAAATGACAAACTCCTCAAAGCCTATCAGGGGCAATTAATTCCCCATAGCTACTTATTCCAGAAATCACTAAGACTTGTGAAGGTGTTGGACAAAACAGAGCACAGAAGAGTACATCTGAAAAAGGGTCCCAGCATTGGTGTACATGAATTCTATTGAAAACCAACTGTGCTGCAAATAGGGAATCCCAAACACTTCTGAAACAACAACCAAAGGTACTTGCTCAGATTTAAAAGCCTACTGCATCTTAAAATATGACTTCAAACCAAAGGAAGAAAGAGACGGTTTTACTTTCTCTGATTTATAAACAATTCCATGTAGTTTTGACAGCATAGATGTAAACCACCCAATTCATTAACAGGACAAGCAAGGAGCAATCTACAATTGCAAGGATATGCTAACAGGTCTCTAACCGATTGATGAAGTGAGATTGAACAAATCACAGGGAACAGAAGTGACTGGATTAAGCCAAGGCAGCACTCATAACAAGTTCTTCTTTTCAACAGAAAGATTTATTTGAGAAGCCCTCCTTAGTAACTTAGGCACTTTCTTCTTGAAGCTATGACTATTTTGCAAGGCTTCATTTGCTAAGACAAAACAGGTCTGCCCACATTTCTGCTACTATTGCTATTTTAATGCACTTGCACTGTGAATACTCTGTAGGCCAAGAGCATGAATCATTCCACAGTTGCATCATGAGGGCTCAGGATGAAGATATGAAGGGCTGTGCCTGTCTCCTAGCAGAGAAGCTGAGAAAAGAAGGAAGGTCTGCAAGGTAAGGAGAATACAGGAAAGAAACAGAGTGCAGCTATTATCCGACTTTGAACATTAAAAAATCATGAAGATAAAAGGAAAAATGTTTAGATCGGCTGCTAAATGCGTAATTTAATATGCAGTAATTATATGGGCGGGATTCTGTTTATTTAGCTTGCAGCTCCTAAGACTCTGGGACACATTATTTTAAGCTTTTCCAATTTTTTTCCAGGTTAGACACTACTATTTCAGACGACTGAGGAAACTACAGTACTAGGAAAGAAGAACACCCAGAACTACAGCTGTCCTGCTAAACACACAGAAATTCCATTAGGTTTAAGATGCTCCTTTTTTTTTTCTAGACTACCCAAGCATCTTGTCTTTAGTTACACAAGAGCAGGGGCACAGCAGCTACCCAAAAGCTCCCGACAGTAGGTGCCAAACTCCACACTTCACTGGCAATGACCAAAAAAGATAATTCCAATTCTAAATCTCATCAGAAGGATGGCTGCTGCACCAGCAGAAAATCTCTGGTGCTGAGAAGGAATAGTGACTACCTCTCATGCAGGACACGTGCTGGCCACTTGATCTTTTGATTTTCCCAGCAGTGCAAATGCTTCAGAGGTCTCTTGTCTGAGCAGTGACTGTGTGACTTAGGAGCCAAGATCTGATTAGATGTAACACTTAAACTAACAAACACATATGACTACCAGCCATCAAGGATGACAATTTTAAAGACAAAATCATGTTTTATTCTATTCAAAGAGATAAAGATATCAGAAATTATAAAAGGCTATCTCTTGATAAAACACCATTTAATCAGTTTTTGTGGTTGGCCTGTACAACTTTGGAAAAAGACCTGTTGGGTTATTTGAGTCAAAATGCTTTTTTTATTCTCAGACTTCTTCACATATTTATTAAAAGATGCTGTTAATAAGCACACATTAAACAGTGGTTTTCTGAATTGTTTTTGGTTTCACTGCCATTTCAATAAAACATTCAATTTCTACCTGCAGTTACAAACTCAAGCTTACGAAAACCCCACTAAAATCTGCTTATTAAGCTTTCCAGTGTTGAGGATTACCAACCTTGTCTGTCAGTGATTCTTAAATGATTTTACAAGAATTTCAAAGTGAAAAAAGAAATTTAAGTCGATGTTCTTATCACTAAAATTACATTCAGAAAGTTAAAACTTGCCATTCCTTCCATTAATTACATGAACCAAATGCGAATGATGGGAGCCTTTGGTATTGAAAAGCCACAGAAACCCTTGCAAGAAGGCACCTGACAGAGGGTGTTCCAAACCAGGGAACTCAGCAAAGCTTGGACAACTCATAAGATGTGTCATGAGGCCAAGAGGCTCAGTGGACTCTCTTCTGCCTAATAAAGATTAAATTATTCTCCAGTTTGGAGACATTAAGAATTCTCTCTCTTTACTCTGTTACTTAATTTAATTTAATTTGCAGAAAATCACTGAAACCCTTTCAAGTCCACTGAAAGCTCAACAGCTCCCATAACTGTGCCAGCATTGTCCAGCAGCTTCAAAGGCTACTCAGAGAAGGTAAAAAACAGATGGAGGTGGTGGCTAGGAAACAACACTGCAACAAAAGACTGGGTTCTGTGTTTTAGTCTGATTGTCCTACAAATTCACAATATGCTGTTTAAATATAAGTATAGGAGCTGCTGCAGCTTTTGGTGTGCAACTCCAGGGGCACAGGGCAGCAGGAATGGGACAGTCACACTTTCTCATATGTATTGGTATCACTTAATTTTATCCAGAATTTTGCTTCAGTAAGTAATAAGTGATTCCCATGTTTGACACAGTATCATCAAGAAGAAATTCTTCCATCAGGATGATAAAAGCTCAAACATTTTGAATTTACCTCATTGCTGATAAGATTTTTCAGATTATATTTATCAAGACAAAGGGAAACTCAGCCATCAAACCAGCTGGTTTGAAGCACAAGGTTATGTGGCTAACCTCACGTCACCGTCCTCTCATTCACCTCTCCTTATTATGATAACAAAAACCACAGCACAGGCAGAGATCACTTTGCACCACTGATTGGATCTCTTTTTGTAAAGGTCTAGTAGTTTCTAAATATTTGAGATGAACTATAATGAGCACTCACTTTTGCACATAACTCATACTATTTATAAGTAAATTCAGTATGAATATTTTAAAGGAAATGGGCTAAGAAGCACAACACTTCAGGCATGTCTTTCAGTTTATCCTCAGGATGCCTCTTCACAGTATTTGCATGTTCTGAGAATCTGTATCAGTATTAGAAGTATTTCCTAGCTTGTCTGATTTCAGAAGATAAGAAATACATGTTATCAAAATGACTTTATAAGTTATTAAATTTTCACAGCATGTTAATTGCTCTATCCACACATGGAACAGTGACAACACATTTGCCATGAGCTGTAATATATTCAACTGAAGCTTATGATTATAAGGAGGCTTTTGAATCCAAGTAGCTTTTATAAGTATAACAACATTCATAACTTCCAAGCAGAGGGTGAGATTTCATTCTCCTAGACTATGCTTTCATTAGAGGTAAAGGACAGCACATTAAGTGAAAGTAGTGGGAAAGCTCCCCCACTCAATAAAGATGTTCATAAATAGTGAAACAGTATTTGAAAAGCATGTTAACCTATGCAGTCCATACTTTAATCTGTTATAGAAGTACATAGATATTTAATAAAGACCAAGGAAATTCACAAAATGATGGATTTTAAAAGGGATCATTTATGATACACTAAATTGAAACCACGTTTATATTGAAATGGTATTCCCTTTCTTAGGAATGTGAAATGGGTCAGCTAGGAAGGAGGAATAACCTAAACAATTAGGGGCATAAATATTTAATGACTCCATGGCCAGAATGCCAGCCTTTGTATGTCACTTTTACACAGACTTCCTCAAAACCAGAGCCTCCCAAAACCACCACCACAAAACAAACAGCAAGGCAAACAAAATCAAAGCTCTCCAGGTTCCCTGACAACCACCCTGCATTCGTGGTCTGAGCAATGAACCTCTCCCAGCAGTCCCTGTGAATCTTTTGTCCTCTATGGCCCTACTTGGATATACTCATCATCCTGAGCATACAGCACCAAAGTTATATACAGAAAATGCTATATATATAGCAAACTTTTGTTCCTAGCCTGATTGCTGCACCACAGCAGTTATTTCTGCACAGAACTTGGATGGAGATAGATTTCACAGGAGCTTTAGGGGAGCTCAGCACCAGCTTTCCATCTGTGGTTAGTCCTTTGCTCTCAAAATCCATCGTGTTCATCTTCTCAGGGCTTGCTTCGATTAGGACTCAATAGTGACACAGAGCTATTGCACGTTAGCTATGCTATGGTAGAATACATGCACTTTCTGAAGTGAAAAAATCACAGGGAAAGAGAGCCAACTCCTGAATTCCACACTACATCTTCCCCTTAAGGTAGGATTCTTTGAGAGATTTAACCTCATGCGAAACAATTTCATATTTCTTCTTGGGAAGGGGAGGAAAGACAAGAGAAAGTAATGGAACTATCATATGAAAATACCCTTCACCTGCACAATGTGATTCCTATTGCAAACCTTATGATCTACTCTGCAGTACAGATTTTATATGTGTGTCTCTCTAATTCACATCACTGGCAAGCTTCCATTGATATCCTCAGCTGCTCTAAGGTCATGATCAGCCATGTCACCTTCCCCCTTACATCCTGGCACACATGTAAAATTAGCCCATTATCAGTTGTAGAGGTGTAGTTCTCCTGAAACTGCATTTCTACACTGTCATAGCAGAGTGACAGGAATCAGGGCTGGTGCATCTGTGACAATGTGCTGAACCACCTGCTGGTGAGTCCTCAAATACACCTGTAGAAGCCTTTTGGCCTTCCCGATCCCTAGCACCTTGGCACAAAGGACTATCCAGACAATGGAGCTGACTGGCAAAGCAGAGGAAAAAGTGAGGCAGGTTGGTAAGTCTAGGCACGTATTCCTAGAATTTCAGTGGCTTCCAGGAGACATCTGTAAAATCACTGAAAAAGTTATCCAAATATAGATTAACTGTGCACTGAGGCACCTGACCAGATATACTCTGTAAAAGATCAAAATAAAATATTTATTTACTTTACTTTGCATTCTTTAGGCAATCAAAAAGACTAGGAATAAATTGAGGAGACTGTGATGTTAGTGAATAGGTAAGTGATGTAATGAAATATTTCAAGACACTCTGTGTACCCTGAATAAATACTGTTGGACTTTCCAACATTTTATTTTGCTTACAGTCACCTACACATTTCTTTACAGAAAAGTACCACATTATGGAAGCCTTCCTGATGATGACATGGAATTATATAGTAGTATCTTGTAATTCTGAACCCTCTTCTATCAAGGAGCATTGACATCTGCATTGTGAGGCTGGATGCAGAAAAAAATCACAGCTTGAAAGGTGTGACAACATGTGTAGTGGGAGCAAAATTCCAAGACTCAGTCACATACTAAAATAATTTGCACTACAGGCCATAGAGTAGGAATGCTACATAGTTTTTGGCAAGAATACCTACATTTCTAGAAATTTATGCTCTTTGATACTCTAGCTAATTAGTTTAACATGGGACAGGCTTTCATACAGCAAAATGGTATAGCAGGTTTTACCTAAGACAAATGGAGAAAGCTACACAATGATGGTTTATTGCTAAGACCTCTGAATTGTTAGAGATTATATTTTCAAGTGTAATGATTATTTTTAAGCCTTTACAAAAATAGAGCAAAATAAAGATGTGTGTGACTTTAGAAAGCAGCTGAGGATGCTGCCTTTTTTGGTTAAACTAATGCACATACAGATCATAGACTAAATAAAAGACACTGTAGGACTATGCATGAATGCCTGTTACTTATGCCTCTCAATACATCTTCTTTTCACCTTTCTTCCAGACCCTGTAACTACCTTTTTTAGAACACAGTTTTATTCAAAGAGCACAGCATGACATAGCAGAGTTTGTAGCGACATGACTTTAATTCTTGGTTTTGCTACTGATTTGCTTTGAGCTTGAGTAATTTTTTCTTCATCGTTCATCTAGTTTTTTTCCTATTTTTGTTCTCCTATAGGTGGGCTGTGATGCCTCTATCACTGTCTAAAATCTCCTGACTGTCTTTCACTTATGTGACTTTTTGCACAGCGGGAATCCCATCTTGCTGAGAATTTGAGCTGTTAATGCAGACATGACAGCAAAAACTCAATCTCCCTTTTTTCTTGTTCTTGTCAAATGTAATCACAGTCTCCCAAAGAGTCACGGGCAGTCATAGTCTTCAAATCCTTCTTTTCTGTACTCCAGAATTAAGCCAAAAGAGCTGCTGTTTTCTAGGTCCTTCACAAAAGTGATTATAGCATGCAAGGAACAAGATCTGTGCTTAAGGTTTTTTGCAAATGTTTAGACTGAGTGTTCCTCTCATCCCGTGGGATTTAAGCATGTGACTTCTGGAGCGTGCTGTTGAGAGGACCAGTACAAGGTCTGCGCCTTCACAGTTAACAAAATCCCTTATAGAAGCACAGTAGCATAACAAGAGGAAAGCAGCAGCTAATGAAGTGGATTCCCTACCATGTAAAGGTGTCTTCCCTGTCCTGCTACTGTAGATAAGTAGCTACACACCAGCTGCTTCAGTCCTCCCTCTGCCTGGCAGTGCATATGTCAAAGGAGTTAAGTTTTCACTAGTATGCTGAGCTGGGAACACACACGCTGACAAATTTTTGCTGCCCATTTTGGGTGAACACCCTAGTAAGACCCAATGCTTGCATTAGCACAGTGTACTGCTAGTACAGAAAGTTCTGCACGAGAAATAAACCCAAAGCCAAAGCTCTTTTTATACTCAATGTTTACTGGACTCCAGCTGGGATAAGACTAGTCAGAAAAGGCCAGCTTTCAATGAATCTTGACTTTTTTTTTGATAAATTCCACCTTCTGATAAAGAGCCAGATGCTTCTTAATCAACTGGTGTTTTTCCACTGACTTTTACTGACATCAGGAACAGGCCCAACCCAGGAATATTATATATTATCTACATTAAAAAAAAAAAAAAATTCTCTGTGAATTCTTGAGAATATACATAAGAATGCAAGTGAACATAAAAAGATTATTTCACTTAATGGTTTAAATAACTTCATTAAAATAGCACTGGAGATTAAAGCAGTCAGAAAGTGAAACAGAATTTGTGTTTTTCTGGGGAAGCCCAAAAGGAAAGCAGGTACACTGTGGTTGCTTATCACTCTATCCCAAAGGGCACCATTTAACAATGTACACTTAACAGATGCTTATATGGACTCAATAATCCAGTATGAAAATATTTTAGTACTATAAAACCAGGACTTAACAAAGCCAAACAAATTCTGATGGATCCCCAGTACAGAACCAAAAGAAGCATAATAAAAGTTGTTTAACTTATAAATATTTGGGAACCTGCAGTGTTGGGAAGTAGCTTTCAAACTTTTGTAACTCGAGTGTTATGGTAATCACATCTAAAAACAGCTGCTGGAGGCACTGACACTGAAGATATCTAAAAAAACCCAAAATCAGACTAACTGAATGAGAAATTCTGGGAAAACAAAATCTTGTACGTTCAAAAAAACCAAAACAACCAACACTGAAATCCCTTAAAAATACCAGCTCACTTCTGATTTCTCTAAGCTGCACATAGGCTCCTCAAAAGCGATATACTTATATCTTGGCAAACTTAGAGGTTGCACAAAGTGCCAAGCTAGTTGAAGCTTTGAAAACCAAGAACTTGTACTTAGTTGAGGGAAGAGGTAGAAGTGTTCCAGACTTCTCTGTCCTGCCCAGCCACTGGACTGATTGGTCCGAACTACGCTGCAGCCAAAACTATGGTACTATTTGCTGTTCACAGCTGCCTGCAGCAAGCTCAGCTGAGATCTTGAACTTCATTGCCTGAAAACAACCAACGCTTTTCAATCAGCAGCCACATGGCTAACACTCAAACCCAGTAGCAGAAAAGTGTAACTTCTAGGAACCACCCAAAATTTAATATTCTGATTCATGATACCCTGTGACAGGGGCAGCATGCAGAAAAAGTGTAGGAGGTCCACCAATATGACTGTCAGTAATAAAAAGTCTGTCTCAAAATTCCACTTCCATTTTTCTTTAGTTTTTTTAAAGGATGTATGTTAAACATTTTGACAGTCTACCCCATTTCTAAACATTTTTTTTGTATATCAGTATTAATTAATGCGGTGTCACTCTCAGAAGAAAGCCCACTGTTTTCCTATGCCTGAAATGTCTGCAGCAAGTGGGAAATACATCATGTTCAATGTGTAATAATGGTACATGAGGGTCTGAGGTCTCAAGATCACTCCCCAGTGTCTAAGCAGTAACACTTCATGCAAAGGCATGCAGTATAGCCCCTTGCGTGCCCATCTGCTAAATGCTCATTGCCATGCACTGATGACTGAATGGAAATATATTATGAAACTGAAGGGACACCTCAAGGTTATTAGGCCTAAAAGTGGACCTACCTTGACATTTTCCCCATATTGAAGGCCTTACCTTAAAGAGGGACATTCACACTGAAGCAAACTTGAAAAGAGAGAACATTTATACAAAAAGAAATTTACTTGGCCTGTAATTTCCTACGTTCCTTCTGGTGCTATTGAATGATACTGCATTTTACAGGATTTCTTCCCCACAGCGTAAAGGCAAAGTCATAATTCTGCATGGATGATGATACAATCTATTGTCACAAAAAAGTAGAGGTGTGCCAAAGAGCCCCCACCAAAACAGTATCATGACTTCTCAACACTAGGTTAAAAATCCCTCATTAAGAAGTAAAAAAAAATCTTTGCCTGTTATCACTCATGTATGGAAATGAATCTGCAAATACAGAACTTATGTTTCAGGCTAACATACTGCAAAGTTTTCTCCAGAAACGTGGTCCCTCTTTAAGGATTCCAGCCGTAGTTCACAGTAAGCAGATGGTTGCTGCAGCAATTTGAACACACACCTCTCTAATTGAAGACATTTTTTGGGAGCCATTCAGTGCAGCACCTACCCAGAGGCGGGTCTGCCTGTTTGCCTGTGCAAACAGCCCAGCTGACTCTCCAGAGGTGCTGATTTGTATTTGCTACTTATTACCCAGCTTCCAAACACTGTGGGCATCCAGCTTCTCATTCAGTCATAGGCAAAGGATTGCCAAAATTTTGCCAGTTTTTCACTCATTCAGGGGAGGGGGAAAAAAAATTCACGGTGCTCAGTGACTCCAGTTGTAACCCACAATAATTGGCTACGACTAGAATTTCATATTTGGGAATGACTTTATTTCAAAGCTTTGCTGCAGTGCTAAACTGAAAGGGGACACATTGCTGGCATCCTTAAGTCAAGACTTAACAAGGAAGTTCAGGTTCTCAAAGGAAACTGCATACAGACAATGTGGCTCAGATAGTGATAACTAAGGGGGGAGGGACTTCGATAATGGTTTATCATTATCTTAGAGTTACTGGAGCTGAGAAAGGTGCAATTTGAGGCTGAGAGGAAATCTGCTAACACTGAGGTCTGGTATAGCATAAGAACACTCTTCCAAGGGAAGTCCTAAGCATTCAGTCAATTTAAAAGCAGGCTGATCTTTAGCACTTGTTTTTTGACATTTCTCAGTCTTATTTTTTCACTGGCCCTTAACTTTGTCTGTCCCACAGAGGGGAAATTGAAGTGAGAAAAGATGAGGTGACGCAGCCTCAACCACATCGTGAGTTTCTAGAAAATCTGGTGGAGGAACTAATATATCTTGCAATTCTTGGGTCTCTGGTTGCAGCTGCTAGATCTCTACCCTAAGAAGTCAGAACTGAAGAAGGAACATACAGTTATTCAGTTCAATATTCTCAGTGATGTACCAAAAGAAATTTAAGAGGCTGCAAAATGAAGGAAGTCATATTAGATGAATAGGCCAGCAGCAGCTGTTGCTCCATAGTGCAAGATACAATTCTGCAATAGACTATCCCATTCATTTTGTCTCTAATGCTCTTGAGGAAAGTGAGCTTTTAGAAGGGAAAACCAAAAAATTATAAGCGCTTTGAGGAAATTAAAATAATGCATTGTTCTGTGAAAGCTGCATGTTGACAGTGAATCATTGTAATATGATTTTGTTAACTTCATCTCCATAAAGCCACACTATGAATGGATTGCCACAGGCACCGATAAAGCCATTAGTGATGAAACTTGGGCTTAATTGCTAGAAAGAAACACATATGGCAAACATCTGTTTTACCAGGCTTTGTATTACCCTCTCAGTGAGAGTTCTTCAGCTTTTTCATGTTGAGGACATCTTAGACCGTGCCTCAAATTTTCCCAACCCTGACATCAACAACAGGGTAGATAAAAGAGACAGGTCTGTCTGTTGACATGCACATTTGCAAGGGTTGACAGTGAAAACTCAGTCTGGAAGGACAGGAGTGTGCATGTAGGTCTAATTCTACAGAAAAAAAAAAAAAAAAGAAAAGAAAGCCCTCAGAGGGCCAGAGCACATCTCCTACAAGGAAGGGCAAGGAGAGTTGGGGCTATTAAGCCTGGAGAAGACTCCAGGGAGGGAGACCCTATATGGTGGATTTTCAATACTCAAAGGGGGCTTAAAAAAAAAGAAGAGGACAAACTTTTTAGTAGGGCCTGTTGCCATAGAGCAGGGGGTAATGGTTTTAAACTGAAAGAGGGTACATTTTAATTAGTTATAAGAAAGAAATTGTTTACAACGAGGACAGTGAAACACTGAACAGGTTGCTCAGATTGGTGAGAGATGCCCCATTCCTGGAAACATTCAAGACAGCCAGGACATGATTCTGAGCACCTGATATGGTTGATTAGGCTCACTGCAGAGCGGTTGGACTAGATGACCTTTAAAGATCCTTTACAATCCACACTATTCTATGATTCTATTAAATTGATGCTCACTGACTTCAGGCAAATGAGTAACAAATTTTAGGCAGTGATTTTCCTTTATCCCTGGAAGACGGACTGTGATACTGCACATCTTTTTCCACTTGTGCACTTGTTTCTGGGCTTTTTTTGCTGGCTGATTTTGCTGACATGTCAGCAGGCCACAGGTTTACTCTGGAAAACTTTCAGCTGGCCAGCTGTGCCCTCAGAAATGGCACGAAGAATTTATTGCACAGAACTATAACAATATAAAATTAGTCAATGCACATTAAAGCCAAAGCAGTAATGTTTCAATTACTGTTTTTAATGCATAGTTTGTATTTGGTTTGGATTTGTACCAAATCCATTTGGTACAATGCATTTGTATTTTAATGCATTGTTTTTTTTTATCTGGATAGACAGAATCATCCCATCATGCCACTAAGCAGGATCTACCCCACTTACCACCACATCAATAACCAAGGCAAGAAATTGATCTACCACACAATTGTTTTAATTTTTAACATGGCAAATGCAGTTTGAAAATGGAAATAACCAACTCAACCAAGCCATGGAAACAAAGAAAGAGAGCAGAGAATCACAGAATGCTATCAAGGTCTTCGCGGTTCTTGAGCAATAAATTATGTTGCAAACCATAGCCGGGACTTAAGGCTACTGATCATGGAATTTCATACTCCAAAAGCAATAAAATTCTAGGAAGAATACATGAAAAAAAAAAAAAATCTCAACAGAGGAATAAAATGCCTCAAAGGGTTTTCTGTCTCACAACAGTTGCTCTGGAGAAAAGGTATTTGTCTGCACTAAAATGGTACTTACTGCATATGCAATTGCATATTCACAACTGCATTCAGGGATGAATAATATTATTCAGAAATGTTCAAGACATGCTGTGAAGCTCTAAGAATTAGGTTTTAAGAACAGTAAAAATGATCTTCAAAAGACACTGCAAGGTCACTGGAGCTTAGATGCAACCAGTATCTTCGGTCTAGCTGTTCAAAAGTTTGCTTGATTTCTAATGTACATGACTTTTTTTCTACACTAGCTCAATATTTAGAATAGCTCTACATGGAACAATATTTATTAATCTATTTATTTATTTATTCATATACACACACATATGTAAAATTAATTTTACTACTGAAAAGCCTCATGATCCTAGATTTATGAGAGGAAGAGTTGGCAGATAACATGCATCACGGGACTGAGCCCCAGTGCATTTCAACCCCTCTGTATTCTCTATTCCAAGTCATTAACTGCAGAAGCAAATACCCTTCCCAGCAGGTTTCAGAGCCACCAAATCTGCTTCCACTGTCTCTAGGACAGCCTAGGATGGCACTTCTGTCACTGTTTAGCAATCTAAACCTCAGCTATCTGTATGGGTTCTCTGTTCAGGGCACTCTTGCAAGCTTTCAAAAACACTTACGCAGTTTTTCAAAATCCTTTTGGTAATTTCCACTCTAATGCTGGACACAGGAAGAAATTTCAGCTTCCAAAGCCTCATTAGAATAATCAAATCATGTACAAACTAGAAAGAAATTAATGGTATATTTCTGGTATAATAAGGAACATAATTACATCCATCCACAGTGTGAATGAGATTTAAAAAAACCAAACAAATGAACAACAAAAACCTTTAATTGTTTAGCTAATAAATATCCATGCAGTTTTTTGTTTTTTTTTTTTTTTCTAAGCTCAGATGAAAAATTCAGACTTTAGGCTGGCAGAGCTGAAGTGACATACCTGAACCATGGAGAAGCACAGCCTGACAGTACCATGTAATATAGCGCCTCAGAAAATTTATTATGGCAGAGACAGGATGGTAGGTAAGAAAAAAGCAAGCCAGCTGTGCTAATCAAGGAGCTCGTGTGTTTTGAGGAGAGTGAGGCAGAACAGAAGGAAGGCTTTTTCCACAATACCACCTCCATGACCTCCCTTGGCAGATTATTCCATTGTCTGATGGGACCTCAGTGTTTTTCCATTTTCCCTAATGACTTTACTGGTTTAGTGTCATCACTTTACGTCGCCTGGAGCTCGTTTGAACACATCTTATGTATTGTTTTATTTTGAAAGTGTTTATGATATAATCACAAATATTCCCCCCTTAGTCATCTTACTGGTTGGTCAGAAAATAGAAGACTACCTGTGTAAATATATGCATTCTTGTATGTGCATGCAAAACTCAATTTAAATGCACAGACAACTATATATGCATTGTACACTTTTTCCCCAACACATATGTACACTCACATATCACATGCAAGAATGTCTATTTTCTGACTAATACTCTGTCTTCTCCTTTCATAGATCTTTTCACAGAACTAGGCCCTCCTCAACACAAGATTAAAATATTTTTTTAATCCTCTCTTAACATTACGAGTCACTTTTAAATAATCAACAGCCCTTTATTAATACTAAAAGATGTTAGAAACCATGAAACATTCCAAACACAGGCATTAGCTATGTTTTTTCCATAGTTATTCCACTCCTATGGAACAGTTACATTTGTTCATCTGAATCAATGAATCTCAATGCTAGATCCACAACTGAATTTAGAGAAGAACTCTCTATGACTACTTTAAAGTAGATAATATTTCGTTAGTGTTCACCTCCTGCCCTCTTCTCACAATTTTTCAAAGTGAGTGCAATCTGATCTAGCTTGGCAAGTATACAAAACTACCTTTATAGCACTTGAAATTTATTGCCCTAAATTTCTTTGCCATTTCTGAAGTTGAATAATTAATAATTATATTTCATTTGTGTGATCTTTCTCTCCAGCCTAGATCTATATCACATTTTATTTTCCAAGTAATACATCATTCAGTTTTAAGAGGACAAATAAAATTTTCAAGTATGACCTTGCTCAAAGATTGCTACACAACAATAAAATCCAAACAACTGTAAAATTTATACACTTGGCAGAAAACAGCTGATGGATCATAAATATATAAGGTATGCTCAAAGTTATCAGTAAAATCTGATAGGACCCAGTCACTGGGGAAGATACCTTAGAGAGAGCAGACCGAGAACATGAAGATAATAATTGATGCCTGTAACATAGAGTATATATTATCTGAATTCACCACTACATAAAAAATAGAATTCAGAAAAAAATCCAAGCATATAGAGCTACTAGACTGCAGGAAGCAAATCTGGTAGAATAAAGAAAGTTGGTAGATACAATATAGAATTAGTATGAAAATCCAACATTAGAGAAGTAACCTGAAGAAAAATGACCAGATGTGTAAATAAGGATGCAGAAAATCACCCTAACAATTATTAAGGAGTAAAGAGCTGTCCTAAAATTATACAGATTTCAGACTACTCTGAAATAATCTGTAATCACTACTGAAACTGAACGATTCAATTAAAATAGCATTGAAGAAAGCAGAAAAAGGGAAAAGGAACAAAACATTATGAATTAATGAAATAGGATTGGCTTTACAATATAATAGCAGTGAAATAATTACCAGAAAGAGAAAGAAACCCCACTGAGAAGGCAGAAGGCATTTATATCAGCAATGAATAAAATCACCTGATATATGAAATGCCTCCTGACTTTTAAGGACTGCCACAGTGGGAGTACTTATGAAAATAATAAAAGCCTCATAAAAATATCTATTGTCAAAGAGACCGTGCGTCTTGATCATGAAAAGAAAACAGCCAATAAACAGACTCGATAATAGGAAACTGGAAATTAGATGCAGGCATAAAGTGAAAGTAATTCTGCAATAGTTCATCGTTACTTAAAAACAAAATTCTGATGAATATTGAGCAAAGCAACAAAAATTACGGTGAGATGAAAGGCCAAATTCTTGTGAAAGCAAGAAAAGAGCTGCACAAATGCAACTCAACCCAACACAGACTTTGCCCAAGTGCAGCTATCTGAGAGCTGTGGAACCTGACTGGAAAACTGAAAAGTACTGAAAAGCCACAGTACTAAAAAGGCTTCAGGTAGGTACTAAAGGAGTTAATTTGGGGTTTACACTTCCTGCAGCAGTGCAGAGGCTTGTACATCAGCTCAGGCAGCAGCTGCAAGCTTGCCACACCTCCAGAGAGGAGCTGGGCAGCAGGGTAAGGGACTGGCTGCACTCTCAGGAGTGGGGCTGGCTCAGGCTAGCTCTGCCTGCACATAGGGCATGATAAGGTTTCCATCCTCCAATGCATTAGGACCTTCCTTATGTGACAACATTGTACCTTACTATTTCTCCTAGAAAGGCACTCATAAGGGCTTTCACTCACAGTTGTCAATCCCTTTGGGCTTTTTCTGCACAGCTACAGAGAGAGAGAGAGAGAGAGATTTCCCCAAGAGTGGACTCAGAGGAGCTGCCTCAGGCTCCTCTTCTGGACGGTCAGCCCCGCTTTCACCATCTACACAAGAAACTTGGGGAAAGGCATCTCACTGGACTGAAAGTAAAGGCATTACATGTAACATACAGCAATTCTTCAAAAACAGAGGGGACTTCTTCACCTCTGAATTTAAATCAGGATTCGGAGTTGAGACCTAAGGTTTTTATTTTGCTCATTTGTTTTGCTTTTTGAGTTTTTTAATACCTTTGTAAACTATCTAAAGAAAGAAACAAACGAGAACATTGACTACATTCACAGGCAAATCAAACATTGTAATTAGGAACGTGCAAAATCTAAAGATGCAAATCAGTCTCAGAGGATTTATCATAAAGCTAGCCTCTTGCAGTGTGTAAGCACAAAGGTAACCACATGCATTCTGTGACATTTGGTTATTTTTAAGTGTTTTGATCCAGAGAAACACTGGAATAAAATATTTTTTGCATGGCTTTTGTCCTTTCTGCAGGTGGGGCTGTTCTTAACAGATTTTTGTTACTTTAAAATAGAAATACTGCGTTATTATCCAGGAAAATGTTAATATAGAAATTTATCTAATCATAATATGTGTTTCTTTCCCCCAAGAAGCTGTTTTTTCAAGCTTCTTCACTTAAAATATTATTCTTTATAAATTCTTGTCTGTGTTTTACTACAAAATCCAGTGGCCATCAGCAGCACAGAACTGTAAAGAGTTCACACAGAAAGCATAGACAGTCTATATAAACTGAAATCATCTTTCCTGGCTATAGCATCTTTCAGAACACAGAATATAATTAAAAATGTGCTTTGAACTCTCTCATGGCTTATGTGGATGAACATGAACATTTTTCTGTGCATTACATTTATTCCTGACACTTACCTTCACAGAAACAATGACAAATCTTCTCGGTGCTTTTTTTATGTTACTATTTCAGCCCCCAAAACACTGCATCAGGTAATCTCATTTCTCAGAAAAGCCAACAAGTGGAATTGCCAAACCAAGTTTCTGTGAATGTTATACAAACTGTTACTTACAATCCGAGGTTTGAAGGGTGGCTTGATTTTCCTTTGTTCTAGAAGAACCCAGTCAATTTCCTTGAAAAATGGATGCTGCTTAATCGCATCTTCCCCGTTCTGTGACGCCACACAGCCAAGTCGCTTGTTGGGATTTTTTGTCATGAACTACAGGGTGGAGAGGGAAAGGAGGGAAAAGTTCAAATATGAATGGCAATACCTGGAAATCATTTGCTCCTCAATTACTGTAATTCTTAAAGCCAAGTTTTTAGAGACCGTCCCCTTTCAGAAGGTTACTTCTTCTGGCCCTCCATATTTCAGAGGTTTCAATCAAACCATAAGATTCAGAGACTACAAACTGTAAATTTACTGCAGGAAACCCTTTCAGTTTATTGTTGAGACCTTTTAATTTCATCTGACTGGGAGTGTTAAGGGACTAGATTCTCTTTCAACATATCTACTTCCAGCTTTAGCCAAAAATACTAAAGGAAAGAAAGACAAACCCTCCAGAGACAGAGTGATCAGTACCTGCAGAAAGCTTCCCTTGAGAATGGGAAGTTATGTCATGTCCCCCATGACATAACTTGCACATTCTCTTTCATTTTTAGTACACAGTTAGTGTCAGCGACTGGAACTAACTGGTCTCCTCTGGTGTGGTAATTTATAAACTTCATCTGTTTAAACTATTATTCCTGTCAAAAAAAGCTGTACAAGTGGTGTAAGACATTGATATCAGCTGATGGCAGCTCATAATACTTTACCTGATTTTTCTCTGATATTTTCCCTTCTTTTATTAGCAATTGCTCTACTAATTTCCTAATTTGTGTGGACACAGAATCCTTGCATTTCAAGTAGCAATGAATGCTGTTCTTATAAACACAATCACATTATAGAATTAGCTCAATAGCTTTGCTATAACTTCAGCCATTATATAACATTTTTAAATTTAGAAAAAGTGTACAAAGTAAACAAAATGTAATAATTGTTCAGTGCCTTTTCAATCTATGTATCACATTATACTATAATTCTGTAGGGAAAAAAAAAAGTAGAAAAAATAAATTACTGTAATGCTTGCCCTTGCTTTAGTACTCCAGTTTTTAGGTAAGTAGCTACATAAGCCCTTAGAATGGTTTTGGATACCTAGATCAACCATCCACAGAAGAATCCCCTTGCTGTCATTTTAAAGGTATAACATAGATCAGCAAGGCAATTCTGTCTGTGGTCTCTGACACACACACACACCGTTCTGAAGATGATCCTTCTCTTTGGTCTTGAGTTCAACTGCTCTGCGAGTTCTTTTGCAAGTGGGCAAGTCATATCTAAACTACAGACAATCTTTTCTATGAGCAGGAGAAATAAAGGTTTTGAAAGGATTACTGTGCTTTGGTGAGGTCTCTCAAGAAACCACAAAATGCATTCCTGCATTCCTCTGCTTTATTTCATCTCCAGGACTGAAGCGAGCAGGCCAGGAACCAGCAGCCACATGTATTGCAGAAACAGAACATGAAAACTACAGGATGCGCTTTTTGTACCATATAATCCAGGTATCAAAGAAGTAAAATACGGTCTTAGTATCTGCCATGTTTTATCTTTGTTTTAAACTGGAGACAGGGAAAGCATCTGGACATGTAGATTTTAAGAAGCCCAGGACATGAAAATGTTACTAGATGGTCCAGTTTAGTGTTGTACTTCACAAACTTCATGAAACTGTGAAATGGATGATGAAAGAGAATGTATTTTAAGAATGAATACTTACAAAAATATATTATGCATATATGAAGAAAAAATATCCAACTTCTAAAGCAGACATTTAATTGCATTAATTTAATCCCTTTCTATTTCTGAAGCAAAAGCTGACATTTATTCCCTGTTTATGACCAGCATCTACACTGATGCAACTGTCAGGACAGACACAGCTGTTAACTGCACTCTGCTGAAGAGATGGTTGCAAATGGAGCTGACAGCCATAGCCATAAACCTTTTCATGGCTAAGGCAGGACCCTCCTTTTCTGAAAGAAGAAGCCTTTTAGGATCAGCATTCTTACTGACTTAAGTGATAACAGGACAAAATGCTGCTTAGGGCCTGAATCAAGGATCATTAGGCTCCCAAAATTTTGCTTCTTGAAATAAATCACACCACTTAAAAAACAGAGTTCTGCTTCTGTAGCCAGAGACTGTCATCCCAGTACACAGGGAGCACACACTGTAGAGACAACATCTCTCCATTGCTTGGGAAGAAGCAGAGAGCCAATTTCAATAAAGAATTGTTTTCCTTACTACACAGGAAAGAATTTAAATAGCAATTCCTGTCAATCCACAGAAACAGGACTAATAAGATGTGTGGATTTTCATCAGATAAGCAACACGCTGCCTTGTAATACTGAGCTTTAATATCATCCTCGGTGTTTTGATGGAAATAACAGGAAAACTGTTTATTCAGAAAATAGGACAACATCGCCACTTAATACAAGGGAATGTCTTCTTATTAAACTTTCCTTACATGGTGTTTGAAGGACTGTAAAAATACACAGTTTCAAAAGAATGAAAGTCATGTCTCAAAGCACAATGTGAGGAAACAAAGTGTTCCAAAGTTAATCCCTTGCTACCATTCAGCAGTAAAATAGTTAGACGCCTCTTTCTTTCCTCTGCTTTTCCTGTTCTTCATATGGACAAGTATCATATGAAGAACACAAGTTTCAAGCAGGTTTCGCACCACACATTTGCAGGCAGCAGGTTGCTAATTCTAAGGAAATGTATTTTATTTATGGTGTAAATTGCCACAGCTCCATTAAGTTGTACCAAGAAAGGCTGTGACTACAGCAAGATACAAATCACCATTCCTACTATCAAAATGTAGATCCAGGAAAACAGTCTCAGAAAATTCTGTAAAAAAAGTCAGCTTTAAAAGAAAATCCCCTAAGCTCCAATGAAAATCAGATGTAGTATGAAAATTGACAACAACCCTTCCTTTACGAGGTGCCAAAATAACCCCTGAGCCCTGGATATAAGCCTGAACTTGAACTCTGCAGCTCAAGTCCATATATTTTAACTGCTGAGGTAAAATAATCAAAGGGTCTGGAAACAGAAATGGATGCATGAAAGAATAATGTGAACTCACAAAAAGTAGTCAGAAAGCTATCTGGGGGAGAAGAGAGAATAAGTATTAATAAATTACTACCAGCAGTAAAAAAATCCTTCATCTTCTCACTACAGTGAATGTAGCAAAAGAGATACTTCAGCAAACACTTCTGAGAGGTTAACTTTGACTTCTGCTTTGAATCATTGCTAGAGCATCTCTCTTGCTCAGCTAGAAGGAGCCTGAAGACATTTCATCAAAAGGTTAAGATGAGAATTTCTGCAGAATGTGCTGTCCACTGGTGTTAAAATCACAATTTGTTTATGTTTTATATACATTTTCAAAAGAACCCTGTATGAAGATCTCTGCAGGATTTTACATTATCAGCTGCCTTCTTAATTGAAAGTCTCCCTTACTCCAGATGCTGAAAGAAAAATATATAGAAAGGCAGTGATTTTCCAGTTTCAAAGGCAGTTGAAAAATGGAATAAATAAAAACCAAGTTATTTTTTCCAGCCAAAAATCTTTCTCGGGTTTTTGCCCACTGTGGGGATTGGCATACTGCATCTGTATTGTTTTGCTTTCAATTTTAGGATGATACTAGCACAGAAGAAAGAATTTATGTCAGTGTCCTTCGTAGTAATGAATGACTTTATGAACTTGACTTTATAAAGGTAGTCTAAAAACTGAATTTGCCCAGTGGTACATATTGGCTGATTTAAAAAATTGTGGCATCTGATGACACATGTTACTGTCAAGTCATCACTAATACTGAAAAATCCCAGTGAGAACAGAAACAATCACACCAAAGTAAGACTGCTTATCATGTGAACTATAAAATAGAACATGCAGCTGTAAATAAAGGACTTTCAACCCATCTTGATGACAGGGGAAAAACGGCAAAGGGACAGGAAATTTTGTAAGCGGGTTAAATAAGAAACAATGTTTCTTTAATTATGTAGTGCTTCTCCCACTCTAGTGATGGGAGTATATGGCATATAAAGTGTCAAAGTGATAGCACAGTTCTAGCTGGTTGGGTTTTCCCTGAAACATGAATCTGCAGTACACAGATTTATACAGTGTACAACTGCGTGGAACACAAACATTCTGTTCCTTTCCCACAAGCGGTGTAATTTATCCAAGGCCCCATTATCCTAACAGTGGCACTTTGAACTGTGCTTGAACTCCCAGTGGTGACTGCTCTCAACAACTTTCAGCAAATTCAATTTTAATCAAGGAAAAAACCCAACAAACCAACCCCCCAAAAACCCATGAGGAGGAGGAGGAAAGCAAGTAATGGAAGACTCACTGCTTTTAAAATGCTGACAGCCTCTTTACTGAGCCAGACTGGATACAATACATCATCATGAAGGATGGATTCAAAGAGATCATCTTCATTGTCAGCTTCAAAGGGGGGTTGTCCAGCCATCATTTCGTACATGAGAACACCTAGAGCCCACCAGTCCACGGATGGACCATATTCTAGCTCCTGGAGGATCTAGCATAGAAAGAGAGATTGGATTAAAGAGACAAGTGAGACAGCTGCCTCAGCTGCACACTTGCTGTTTCAACATGATATAGCCCTTCTATGCCCCAGTGCCTAAGCAGGACTGAATCACACACTGATTTCAGTAACAGCAGGCAACCCATGCAATTTGCACTAGCATGGCTAAGTGTCAACGAGATGTTGTTCTCAGAAGTACTGAGAGTTTATCAGTCCCCTGAGTAAATGACTATGCTTGTGAGCAAAAGAGCTGCATATCCTTCCAAGCTGTTTAAAGCAGGTCACACTATAAGGGAAAAAAGATCACATATACAAAACAGACTGGTGGAAAATGTGAAACATTTCCTTCTCTCTATCTTGAACAAAACAAACTGAACCAGCTTCTAATGCTGCACAGAGATCATCTGAGAGATTTATTCTCGTCTTTTAGGTAGGGCTGAAGGAAGCCAAAAGCATTTTTGTTCCTTTTATAACATTAAACCACTGTACAATACATGTCTGTAGAATTCACTTTAATTGCACTTGCTTTCAGGAAAAACTGGCTACAACTTCTCATATGGCACAAGTTCAACCTTGTAGCAAATACCTTCAGTGGCAAGTAATAGTTTAGCACGATGGAGTTTTATAGTAGCACTTGGTGTTACAGAACTACTGTTATACTAGGAACAAGTTTAATTCTTGTCTCCTTTTCACTGGAAAGAAGCTTGCAGTTTGACTGCATTGGCTCAGCATGACAGGGAACCAGGGAAAGGAGAGTGGGTGCCTGCTTAAGGTGAAGCTGGCTGCCTTAAAATGCCTTGGAATGGCAACAAATCCACCAACTCCTTACACAACACTGCACAGTGCAGTGAGAAATCCTGTGGTGAACTGCTTGGGCTTAGTGCTGTAGTTGGGAATCAAGACCAACACAAAACCAAAACCAAATTCAGTCTTAACATAAAAACAGAAATGAGTTTAACATTTGGACACACAGGTCTGGATCCCATCCACATTCCTCATTGAAAGAAAATGATATTTTATAGCCATCAAATACAGAAAATTAGATGTATACTTCTCATGTGTCCGGGGAGCTATTTGGAATTCAGACACTAAAGAAAAAGAAATTAAACATATCACCACAATGCAAGAGAAATAGAAGCAGGGGCTAAACTTCTGCAATTAACATGACAAATTGGAAGCCTCAGTAAAAGTTCCTGCGTTCTTATTATTGCTTTATTTCCAGTAATAATTTTCAAAGAATTTGTCAAAGGACTCAATTAGTATACTGAATCAGAAAAAAATTTCATACATAGCCCCAACTACCACACTGGTATGTACTTTCTTTTAATGCTGGAATACTTTTCAGACTCTGTAAGACACACATTTATGTAATGATAGTTTCAAGATGATTCACGTCTTATCAGTTGTGCTACTGAAGTTGGACAGCCATGAACACTAACACTATGGATTTATGATTTATTGACTCTAAGGAACAATAAATAACATTTTTCCTCATGGCAAATTCATGTTTGATGAAAGACAAATCAACAACACCTTTCCATTAAACCTGCACACTGAATATTCAAGTGGAAAGATGCACAGGTTACAACTCAACTGAGCAAAGTCTGCCTAGCAGAATAACTGTTCAGTTCAATATTGGTTCATTTTAGGCACTTTGAAATGCACCTCATAATATTAAAATCTAGGATATGTAAAAGCCACACTACTGTCAGCTATTTATTTTATCCAATGAACACCTTGAAATGTTGCCACCTAATATGCAGGATCTATATCTAGTTTCTATCTTTCTGTGCAAGTCTATGAAGCAGCACAAGCATAGTGTCTTCACTCACAGATATTTTAAAGAAAGGAAAAAAATTATATTCCCACAAAGGCTGTAGTCAAAATGACACTAAACATATGGATCCTTCTGTATGAACATGTTCTTTTAAACCTCACTAAAAAATAAAAATATTTTTATAACTACTTAAGAAATCTAAGATTGCAACATTCAGCTGCATCTAGCACCTTAAAGGCTGCTAAAAATCATCATAATGATGCTGATTCAGAAATGAGCAAATTCAGAAGAATAACTTTAATTTCAAGAAACAAATACTGGAAAAACCACTCCTATCATCAAAGAATAGTGCTTGTGAGCAGCAGAGTAACCATTTTCTGCAAGACTACCCAAGCACAACTGCAGCAGAGTCTAGTCTGCATCTTAAATGTTTTCATCTACATGTAAAGAGTGTCTAAAATTACACATGTAACAGTCTGATGAATAAGAATATCTACTCTTAGTGTACTGCAAAAAAATACCTCTGGAGCTATATAGTCAGGCGTGCCACAAAATGTCGTGGTGGTCACTCCATTCAGAATCCCTTCTTTGCACATCCCAAAGTCAGCCAGTTTACAGTGGCCTTCTGCATCCAGAAGAATATTGTCCAGTTTCAGGTCCCTGAAATACAAAGGTCTCAAATTAAACCAACTCTCAAATTTTGATCATGTGCTCTTGAATTTTATAATGAACTATAGAATTTGACAAATAAATGGTTTTCCAAACACCACTGAGAAACTGTCCTTCATTGCGTGTCCATGAATAGTTGGTAGCAGTCACTAAATAAACCTAGTTATAGGCAATAAAATAAAGAAGCAGGCAATTACAAGCATTTTGTAAGACTAAGCTTTTACTCTGTTTAGCTGCATGAAAGCACAGCTTTTATGTATTCAAGGCAGCATCAGAAAAGTTTGGGAAAGATCTCAGTTTCTTGTTTCCTATAGATCTATCATTCTGTCAATGTGAAATAGATCAACGAAGCCATTCTCTATTTTTTTGCATTAGCACTAAGCAAGGAGTACCAATTTATCCATACTCTAGCATATGGCTTCAGTGAATAGTTATTTTCAAATTTGGGTTACTTTGAATTTGATTCTTAATGTATAGAAGCAATTCAAGTTCAGATTGCAATGAGAAGGATGAAAACCAACATTCCCATCCTTGGGAGCACTGTTTTCTGTAGCTTAATCCCACTCAAAAATAATTTCACAGGAATATTTTGCATTCATTGTTAATACAACGTATCTTAGCAGCTGTTTCTGATCATACACGTCTTTGTGTCAAAACCACACAATTGTCTGCTTATAAAATTGGGTTAGGTCAAAAAAAGGTTCAGAAAAGGATATCCACCTTTCCTGTCTTGCCCTCTGCATATTTTCTAAATATACCATTGATGGTTAATACATGTTCCAACACAATAGATGCTAGGTACCATTTAATTTACCTGCCACTAGCCTTAGACTTAACAACAAAAGGATCTGGAAAGTCAGTGCATAAAAGAACTCTCACCTGCATGAACTGGCACCCCCACAAGTAAAACCTCTTCATCAAGTAGATATAATAACATAAACATAAAACAAAGGCAAAAAAAATCCCACTTATATTGCATGTGTATAAAAACAACATTTGCTTTTTATATTTCTGTCTCAGCTTTTAGGTATCGCTGATATATATTAAATATTCATAGTATATATATCTATATTGTATTGTATGTATGAATGCATAGAGAGGTGAGAATCAAAAGCAGAACATGTCTTTAGGTGACTTTGTTGACACTTTCTGATCAGAATCCTTTTTCCTGGAATAGTTACACAAATTTCCTTAGGTTGAATTGATGAAAAAAAACCAAAACAACAAGACAGTGTGTGTGGAGGCAAGTTCTAAATCAGAGAAGAAAAATAAAATCCCATGCCAGCCTCTGTAAATGAATTTCACCCCAAAAGCCTATGAAAAGATGAGGGGCTTTTTGCAAAAATCCTTTATGCCAACAAGTTTGACCTGAGTGAAGGATGAGAAGTCTTCTCCTCACTCAGAGAATGTCTTCCAAAGAAATTACTCCTTGTTAGACCCAGCCTTCAGAACCACAGGCACCAAACAAACTGTTTAATTTATGCACATTAACTGATTAAACAGCCCTTCCAAGGCTGCAGCATGTTAAGAGTTTTTGTAGACATGGCCAAGGCTACAGTATGCTGGGATTTATCCAGAAATGTTCTTTTCTTCCTCTCAGATCAATTTCAGTAGGTGGATTTTTTAGTTTTTGGGGTTTTTTTTTGGTTTTTTTTTTTTGTTTGTTTGTTTGTTTGTTTTTTTTTTCTTTTGACACTTGTTAAACATTTGTTAACATGCTGGCCCATATATTCCTCAAGCAGGTACACAGGGCAACATAAAAATCAGCTGTTTCTGGGACACAGTGGACTTGCTACTCAAGGTCTGCATAATCATTGCCCATCTGCAATGATGCATCCACAAAGCAGATACTGGGAAGCACTGGAGAACTTACTGTGCATGTAGAGATAGTTGTGTTATGTTACATTATAAAGTGGTTTGTGCATTTGAAACAAGCTGACCTGGCACAACAAAGTCATATTTACCTCAGTACCAGTAAAACCACTGTCTCCTACATAAACAGATATGGTTTGTGTGGCTGAAGTATACTCTGGCTGTAGAAATGTTTATTGCAAGCAATATCCCCTACATCACACTTCGCTATCTCTGGATCAGCTACACCGCTCTTGCAGGTCCTCAGTGGTCACCCAGGTATGGCCCCTTGGAGCAGACTGCATATTTTATCATTCCTTAAGGTCATTCATTTCAGCAGTTCCTAAACAATCCAAGATTCAGCTGGCTGCCACATAACCCCCTGTGTATAACCATTTAAACCCTCAAGTAACCACCTCTTCCTGCTTCTGGAAAGTGATTTGCCAGAATTGTCCAACATAATGCCAGGGCAAACAGATATCAACAGTTCTGTGTCCCTCCCACAAGAAGTCGAAGAAACAAAATAAAGCTCCGTGTTTCAAAAATCATGTGCCTTCCCAAAACTGCTCCTTCAGTGAATTACAAGAGCTACAATAAAAAAGGTCTGCATTCAAACAGGACTATAGCAACACCAAATAGAATATGATCACCAGGGTAAGGCTCTTGCAGACTGAAGAAGGAAAGAAGATTGTAGCTGTAGCTTGTAACTTTCCAAGTGCAGTGTTATCTTGGATGTTCCTTAACTAAGGAAGAATACCAACTATATTTCAAAAAGTCAAGATGTTCAGACAAAGAAATCAAGTGTAATTATATCTGATGTAATCTTGGAACCACTTACAGCCACCATCACAACAGACTGTTAGAAAGAAGGTCATAATACATACAATTATGATAGGAACTGAAGAAATTCAAGAGGCTGCTTAGAAAAATTGATCCACTTTATTAAGTGTTTTAAATATAAAGTGTTTATGAGAAGACTCTAAAATTATGTCTTAACTCTGCAGGACTTCCCCATGCAGCTAGGTGATACACTGGAGTTGTTTGGACCTAAAATCATTCAACTTTAACGCAATCCATATGGTAGACATGAACTTGAATGGAGACATAGTCAATAATCCAGGAAACTCCTCAGCTAAGAGAAACCTCAACAGCACTAAAACACTAACAGAAAGGCACCACATAATGGATAAGGACAAGATACTCATCATTCTCTTTATTTCCTTAAGGATTTGTATAAGACACAGAAATTAGCAATAAAAATTTAACTTGACAGTGAAAAGACACAATAAACAAACAAAGCCAAGAGAAAACTAGGAAGAGTCTAATTATTAAATTCTGACTACCTGTAAAGAGTGACAATGAAATTTTAAGGCTGTGTGTAAAAGCACAGGTCAATTTAACTTTTTTACCGTTTACCAAACTGTAATCTTGCTTGACAGAAGAAAAACATGTGTGACCCCTTTATCAAGCCAAAACAGTGCAGTGAAGCCTATAAGCCTCTTCAAAACTCTGTTGAAGGCACTGAGGACATCAGCTTCATTACTCACGCAATAATGAAATGTAATACCAGTAGATTTGTGTTATCACAAAGTGCACCAGAGTTTCAAAAGAAATTTGGAAGAGGCTAAAACAACAGCAGTATGACTCCCATCAAAGTACATATGGGAGGTTAAAAGGTAAGCTGGGAGTCTGCCAAAGTGCCAAATTCATGGCTAGCCCACAAAATTGTCATAGTCCATAAAAGCGCTGGCACCAAAAATCATTCTGTCAATTTACAGTTGCCAGATTAAAAAAAATCAGCCATAAAAAACCTTCCCAAACCAAGAAACCTCACCAAATCCCTCTAATTCTGAAACTTTGAAAAAAGAAATATTAGTTAAATAAATAAATACGAGAGTAGGAATAAATAATGTGCTATTTAACACCTCACAGGAAAGAAAACCCCAACAACCAAAACATACAGAGAAAAAGGAACAAAAGAAAAAGTAAGAGAAAAAGAGTTTTCAGGGAAGCTTGTCTTTCCAGAGCAGCCTCACTGAAAAAAATTAAAACTTTAACTTTTAGACCTGTATTTCCCCAGAACTGTTCCAAGAAACAGCCAGCTCTCCTACTCCTCCAAAAGCAAACTACACAACCATATCTGGACTGTAAAGCAATCTTCTGTACAGATTGTTCCATTCTGATCCATTCTGTCTTTTATTTCTTTCCTGGATTTAGTGCCATTTGTCTACCTCTGAATCAGAACATACCAAATAATACAGTGTCAGATAGCTCAATGACAAAGGTCTATTAAATTCTTCTTTTTCTCAGTTTGCATTCTCTTTGTAACAAGTAAGAAAGTCATCTGTGTCTGACAAAATGAGTTCCTACAACCTGAGTAATTAATTACATGCAACTGCAAACAACCTAACCAGTTAAGCCAGGAGAATGCTCAGATTTCTTGAATGCAGCAATGCTACATTAAGCTGTTTCTCTCCTTTGTTTTTTTGCCAAGATACTTTGTAGAGTCACTTCAGTTGACTTGAGCAGTCATTGCATGAAATGTTGTGGGTTGGTGTTTTTTTTCCTTTTCTTTTTTTTTTTGGAGGGGGGCAGGTTTTGTTCTGAGAAAGCTTTAAACAGAAATTTAAGCCTCGATCTGTACTTCTGCATACCTGCCAGCATCACAAACACCTCAGAAGCTGGAATGACTGGCGGTGTCTCAAAAAAAAAATCAGGATTATGAGTTATGTTTGTGCAAGTTGGAACAGAAGAGCAGGCTGACTACAGGTAACCTGTGCGAAAACTTCTGTAACCCTCACCTCTTCCTCCACGAGTGCCATGACACACTGAGTGCCTTGGCTTCCTCCAAAGGCTCCATGGATGAGTATTTCATAGCACTGGGTTCCTAAAGTCCGAATCCCACCAGTCGCCAGAGAGATAAGCATCTTGTGTGAGTGGCACAGTGTGTCACAAATGTCATTTAGATAACACACAATTTTCTTGCTGAAAGTAAGGCAGTTAAACAATCAAGATGGGTTTGGACCAGTAAAATCAGAAAGTCTGCCAAACATTACTAACAGTAGCCTTTCAACACAGTAAACAGCAGTGACTAAATAAATATATATTTGAAGAACAAGATCAAGCAGCTGAGAAATATGATCACAAGCTGGCAAGCAGCCACTTTACAGTGGCTACTTTACCACTTCTACTCTGACTGTTGATTGAGCAACTCTTCACAGAATGAAGCATAATAATTATTATGTACAAATAACAACATTAAAAGCAGGAATATTTATTTGTAAGGTAAAAGTTAAATGAAGGATTGTACCTTACTAAACATCTATAAAACATCAGCATTCAGAAAGATTTGAAAGCAACAAAAGCCTAAAGTATAGAACTACAGAACAACCACTTTTTTTGGCGACTTTCAACTGCAATAAACCTTTTCAATAGTGCATTTGAAATCACTACCATTGTTCCCCTGCATGGGAAAATCACATCCTCTCTGCAGGCTTTAAATAGACAAACTGTTCACACAAGAAACCACAGAAGGTAAAAAGGAAACTTCCTACAAGAATGTGGAAAACCATCTGAATCATTCTCTAGTTATTAGTGTTACTGAAATTCATAACTGAAGACTATATGATCATAGCAATTAGAAATTTCAACAAGATGATTTTTAAGTCTGTTTAATTAAGGTAAGACTTCTACATTTCTGGAATTACTTTCTTAGTTACTCAGTGATATCCAAGTTGCTTTTGAGACAAAGATGCTCACCTACATCAGGTCTCTCATGTACCCAGCATAAATTTCCTCTTTGATGTCCTCAAAATACTGATAACTAATGTATTAGGTTACAATTCTAAGCAAGACAAAATTGTGTATGGAACTAATCAGAAAACATAAAGGAAAGTCAACAATTTAAAAGTTCTGATGTTAGCCTCTTTAGTGATTAGATCTCACTGAATTAATCTCAGTTTCCACACATAAACAGAACAGGAGAGATATATTAGGGGATTGTACTTCCAGAGTGAATACTTTTGTTGCTTTAAGTATTTTAGTCTCAACCCATCAGCAAGACTGTTTTTCCCCTGAGCAACAGACCAGAGATAAATGGGAAAATTCAAACCATACCTACTAAGAAAACACAAACTAATAATAATAATAATATTCTTTTCCCCATTTGAAAACCTCTAGGTGAAAGAAGAAGCCCATTCTTTCTGAGGTTACTGAGCATAAACGGGCAATAATTGCAGTGTCGTTGGGTATTAGGTTCTACCAGTGACCTCCCTTATCTATGGAGTAAAAAATAGGGGACACACTGGATTGTTCATGCTTGTGAGTGAATTTATGGCAGTAGAGTAGTTTGTGTTAGCAGAGAGGAAGCAGGGGGATACCTGAATGAGACTAACAGTGAGAAAAAGATGGTTCTGCTGCTTTTGTTGTTGTAGGTTATCTCAGTTTTGCCTATGATTAACTGAAACTCTTGGAATTTCTCTTCTTTCTTTTTATGTTGATCCATTAAGTAATTACTGGATTTAGGATACACAGTTTTTGACACTGTTACATTACTTGATATCATCAAAGAATAAAGATAATGTATAACACAAACACTGTAGTAGAGTCGTACTCAGTAATATACAGAAAAATTGCTGTGCAGACTTGAAAACTGCTATTTTCCAGTGTCAAGTTTGGAATAAAGTGAATCCACCTTATTCTGATGCGTATCATTGTGTATAATTGCTAATGGCAGATGAATTATGCCAGACTTGGTTTCAAATAAAGCCAGAGATACTACAATTCATTTTTTCATTGAAGAAAAGAGTGATAGTTCAGACAGCAGGCTAGACATAAATGGGAAGTGTTGACTTTTAATGTGACCATAGTGACATTCTCTTGTCAGGCATGTTTGCTTTAAAAAAACACACACGTTTACTTTCCTCATATAACACAACATCCACCACCCTGCCATTTGCACAAATGATTTGTGGACTAAGGGGTGGCAGAGATGGGAGGAGCGATGTAGCAAAAGCCAGTTTGCTATCTACCCACCAAAGACATCAGAGGGAGATAAACACACGATCACTGTCTATGGCTCTGTAAGCCCTCATTGCTACGAGGCAAAAGTGAGGCTTGCAGATGTGTAACATCAACTCTCTAGCAGTGCCATCCATTGAGAAACCTTTCAGGTCAGCAAGGTCTCAAAATAGAAAAGAAGGCTGTATGCATTACATGGTCCTAACTGTTTACTGACGTCTTAATGACATATTGAACAAAGGTTTAATATTCATTTCCAGCAGCTTAAGGAAACAAATGACTTTTACAATAACAGAAAAAAGTTTCTTTAAAATAATTTCTTTATATGGCTTTCTACTGGCTTTGACCATAACTTTATTACAATTGTCGGTAGCAGCTTAGGACAATTACTGTGCCTGATCTGCTTATCTCATTATGCTGGGTTTCCTTTAAATAACGCGCAGGCAAATAAATATATTGTACTTAACAGCTTTCCTTTGTATGACTTTTCCTTTCTTACTATTTTCACATTTTTATTTGTGAACCTAAGTGAAATATGTACAAGTTCAAATATGCATTATGTAAAACATTCTCTAAAATTGGCTAAGCACAGAAGGGAGTGGTCTCTATTTCTCTTTCAAGAGAAGGTTGCCTTAGCATTCACATCATGTTACTTTATAAACCTCAACTTTCATGACTCCCACACCTGGGAATGCAACAATTTTTCCATGGGTCTGAGATAGGAATGTGATATAGCACTACAATGCTGCCTCTTGATTCAGCTTACTGCCAAAGACTTGATTTAGACAAGCTTTTTGTAGGATCTCAGTGGCAACTCTCCCTTTCCCATGGCTCACAGGCCTGGAATTTTTGTACCAAATAAGAACTGCCACAAATGGACCTGGCTTCATATTAAGCCTAATGCATAGAACAAATAACCTGCTTCAGAAACTTGCAGTTAAATTAGATACCAATTTATTTGCCCATTTTGTAAGCCTTCTTGAGATTTTACAAACCCTTTGTGCTTTTTGTGAAAGTAAGGTAAATGGCCCCCAGCCTGGTGCTCCAGCCAGGGACTGGCTCTGCAGCGGGGCTGAGCTGCCTGCATGTCCTGGTCCTCCCCCACCCTGCTGAGTGTCCCAACATTAAGGCTACCAGTAGTTTCTTCAGGGATTGTCTTCTTTTGTTCTCACTCTCTCTACTTCAGTTTAAACCACCATTTTCTTACTTTTTCCTTGAACACTTCAGCTGAAAAATTTTTAGCTGGCTCTGCATATTCAGGGTGGGAACAATGGGGTGAAATGATATTTACTGTTTCAGCCTCCACTACAAAGCCCATGTGTTAAGTAATTGCTAAATATGTAATGTGATAAACCTTGTCCTCACTGACACCTTGGTGATCTCACTGAAGACAAGAGAGGTCCCTAGGTTTAGCCAAGGATTGACTCAAACTGTGGTATGCTACTCTGTGAGGTTCAGTGCTCTTATTTTTGCATCTCAAAATAAGATTGTGTATTATAACAATAGGTTAGGTGGAGCACGGATGAAAAGTGCCTACTATGTATGTCCATAATCCTTTTTAAGAAAACAATCATTATTTGATAAAACCACTTGATGAAAGACAGTGAAAGGACAGGGCGAAGCTAGAAAAGCTTGTTAGATCAAGTTTTGAAAACTCAGTTCTGAAAAAATGTTACCAGAACCTTAGAAAGCAAATTTATCAGCGGACACCCTAATGAAATTTGGATTGGCTCAAAAGTTTCTCTTTGGAAACCAGAAGCAATGTTGTTTTACTTTTTTTTTTTTTTTCCCAATGACCTTAGTAGGTAGGATGACAAAATCATTATCATTTGAACAACTATAGAACACAAATCATGCAAGCAGAAAGAAAAGAGTACTTGCATTTCAGGCATACAGTTTCTGTGTCCAACCAAAAAGACTGAAATTCTTTCTTCTCCTTCCAACATTTGACTGAAGTTTTCTTATACAGAGTTGGAAAACGTGCCCCAAACAAATGCATGCATATCTAGGTAGCACTTTGCATTTCTGTGGCAGTTCTCATTGAGCTATCTCAGCAATGAATCCTCATAACTTAATAACCCACAACAAGGATCTTTTATCTTGTACAGGTATCAGGGAAAACAGAATTGTAATCAATCAACAGAACATCATAATCTATCCCAATTCCATCAATTTCCAAGATTTACCTTAAACATGAATGTAACTAGAGCTCTGACACATTTTGTTCTGATTATAATTTTCTATCCTGTATTTTGCAGGATTCTGACTAGATTTGTGCCACCAGTCACAGGAGGTTAATTGAAGTATCACGGTTTGCCCCAAGCTCCCTCCATGGCCATCTCCACAGATATCTTCAGGCAGATGATTCACAGAACATGTGGGCTACACAGCTTCCTAAAGCAGTCTGTCCTACTCCACTGACTGTAAGTGTACTCTAGGAGAAGCAGGATCCTGACTTGGAAGCTTCAGTTATGATCCTAAAGTTAGGTGAGATAAATCTGAGCCTTTGTGTACATTCAGTATAAGCTGCTTCCTGGCTTCCTTTATTCCAGATAGAGATTTCATTCAAAATCAAAGTTGTAAAACTTCCATTTTTGTAGTTGAAAGTCAAACAAAGGCAGATTTCTTAAAAAGACCTGCATTTATTTGTCTTTTCAGTTATGGTGGAATTGCCACACACACAATTTTCTAGGCTTTTAAGTTATGCCGTCTAATAATTCTTATTTTTTTCTCACTTAGGTCACATGGAGCTCTCCTGTGCAAAAACTCCCTACATGCATATCCATCAAAAAGCCAGACATCTAATTGCTCTGCTTTGACACACCAAATAAAGGGCTCCAAAGCATTATTATTCTACATTGTTTCAGGCACACAGAGAGAGTATTCTGAAAAAAAACCCAACAAACCAGAAGAAAAGCTGCTACTGTAATCAGGCATGATTGCAGGCATTTCCTGTATTTTGCTATCAAACCCGTTGTTTTTTCCATTACATACTAAGTGAACTTTAGTAAGGTCAAGACACCAAGAAAAACAGGATCAGAATATCTTTAATCAACTTAAGTTGAGTATTTTAGTCTCTCTCAGTTGTTTAGCCCTGGATCTTATCCCACATCTCCAAATTTCTTCCTTAAATCACAGATATATAAACCAGGTCAGTTTGAATTTATGATTTAGCCAGTTGTTTTCAATGGCATTTAACTTGTTAGCCTTACACTTCCCCTAGCCTAAAGGTCAATCAACCTCATGCTGTGTAACAAGACTAATATTATTCTAGTATGATATAAGTCCAACAGGGGAGATGGATTTTCATTCCCTATCACAATACTGAGCAAACAAACTTCCCTTGCTGGAATCCTATCATTTCCACCACAGTGACTATTAAGATCAAGTGTAAGTTCTGAAATTACTATTAAATAATAGTCAAAGCTGTGATACAGTAGGTGAATTTGATCCAATCTTATATATTGTTATTCGGCTATCCCGCTAAATGCAGATCATTTTAAGGTGTATATAACCCCCTGTCCTGTGCTCTGACCCTATTATTTTTGGAGGGAAAACATCTTTATCTTCCATGAATGCCAGATGACATTTTCCTTGTTAATGCAATAGAAATGTCAACACCTGCCTCGGAAATGACCAGTACCAAACATATTGTTGACTGATTGAAGAATGGAAAACCAGGCTGTGCTAAACCCAGCAATTCTACAGAGAAAGCTTCTGATGCTTCCAGCCGTATGGAACTAGTAAGGAAAGAGACTTCAATATGGATGGTAGGTTGCAATAAGAGCCTTGACCTTTCTCCCAAAGGTGACCTATCACAGATGAGCACAGGCTGATGATCTGTTACATCAGGAGTGTCAGGAAACAGTTAAAAGGCTGTGCAGCATTAGAGATGCTGAGGTGGAGCTGATTATTGTGGTGGACACCATATATAAGCACGCACCTTGGACCCTGGTGCTGACCAAAAGCAGGACTCGGGTTCATTCCCCACCCTCCAGCATTCCCACCAAAACCACGTATGAAACTTTAACAGCTGTAGACACCCATGAGGAGCAAGGTCTGCAAGGAGAAACTCTATCAACAGCATGCAGTGAAAAGAAATGATGAAGACTCATGGTGGGGGACTCTTTGTTAAGGGGCATTGAGGCACACATCTGCCAGCCTGATAGCCACTGGAGGTGTGCTGCATTCCAGGAGCTAAGGTCCAGGATGTTGCTGAGAGGGTGCCACAAATTGTCACAAACACACAATGCTCTCCTGCTGCTGCTCTTATGCCATGTAGGCATAAATGACATGGTAGACTGGGACCTGGGCCACAGTTGGGGAAGACTACAGAACCCTGAGAGGGCAAGCAAAAAGTATTGGTGTACAAGTTATCTCTCCTTCTGTTTAACCACTTGGAGAAAAAGATGAAGCCAAAAATAGATGCATAACACAAATCAACTTCTGTCTTTGTGGCTGGTGCAGTCACGAGGGTTTTGGCTTTTATGACAATTGGACATTCTTCAATGACTCTTAGTGTGTCAGGGAGAAATGGGATCCACCTGTCTAGAGGAGGCAAGGGAATCTCTAGTAACAGGCTGGCCACCATGGTGAGGTGGGATTTAAACTGAGGGACTTAGCAGGTGGGGTCCAAAGTGGCAATACTCACACCATTTTTACCACGTGCAGAACAAGCCAGGCCAAATGGAGTAAGGAAGAACATTCCTTAGCTGCCTTCCAAGATGAGAAACAAAAGACCAACCAACCATCACAAGAGTATGTATACCAATGCACACAGCTTGGGGAAGAAACACAAGGAACTGGAGCTCTGTGCCCAGTCAGAAAGTAGGAATAACTGAAACATGGTGTGACAACTCACATGACTGGAGGACAATGATGGATGGCTACAGGCTGTCACATAAAGATAGGCAGGGAAGAAAAGGAGGAGGTGTCCTGCTCTGTGTTAAGGAGAAGCTTGAATGTATAGAAGTCAGCTATGGTGATTGCAGAAGCCCTACAGAATTCCTGTGGGTCAAGAACAAAATGGTTGTCTCCAATGGGGATCATAGAGTAGGCACCTGCTACTGACCTCCCAGTTGAGAAAATAAGGCCAAAAAAGCAATATAAGCAGCATTTGTGTTACTTAAAGCAAGCTTTAGGTCAACAGAACCTGACTCTCATGGGTCACTTCAATTACCCATACATTTGTTGGAAAAACAATTCAGCAGCTCATGTATCATCCATCAAGTTCCTGGAAAGCAGAGAACAGCTTCTTCATACAAACATTAGATGTTCCAACCAGGAATGACCCCACTGTTGGGCTTGCTACTTGCAAAGTAGTTTACCAAGTAAACCTGCTTCGTAGTATCTTCATCAGTGATAGCTTTGGCTGCAGTGATCACTATATTGTTGGACTTCGGGATCTGGCTGAGCGCACTGAAGCTTAGTACTAACACACAGGTCTTAGATTTTAGAAGAGCAAAATTCAGCTTGTACAGAGGTCAGATAGGAGGGATTCCTTGGGAAGATTCCATGGACAAGACAGGAACTAAGCTGGGGTGTTTCAAGCATGCTCTCCTGGAAATACAAAACCAGTTCATCCCCTTTAAAAGTATGGAAAGTTGGCAGAGCAAGAGATTTCCCTTGGCTTAACTGTGAGCTTCTGAGTCTGCTCAGAAATCAAAAGAGAAGTGTACCAGAGATGGAAAAGCAGATTAATATCCTTTAAGAAATACAATGGCATTGCCAGGGTGTGCAGAGATGGAGTTTAAAAAGCAAAAATTCAGACTAAGCTGAAACTGGACAGAGATGTCAAAAAACACAAGAATGGTTCTTCAGGTACCTAAAGAACAAGCAGAAATAGAAGATAAAAACTGTCCTACTGTTAAACAGGTGAGGTTAATTAGTCATCAACAACACTGAAAATGCAGCACTTCCTAAAACTTTCTTCACTTCTGTCTTCTGTTGGGTGCCTGGGCTTGGCATCCAGAATCCATGTTGATGAAAACACCCACACACTGTCAGTGAAGGAGGAGTTGGTGTATAATGTATTACAGGAGCTTGACCCCTACATCCCTGGGCCCTGACAATATCCACCAGAGGGTGTCAAGGAAGCTGGCACAGCTGCTCTCCATAATCTTTGAGAAGTCATCGAGATCCCAGAAGACTGGAAGAAGTCTAATGTCAACCCCATCTACAAGAAGGGCTAAAAGGAGGATCCAGAAAATAACAGGCTCATCAGTCTTAACTTTCAGGTCCTGGGAAAGTTATGGAACAAATCCTCCTGGGGCTATCACAAGTCAGATGAAGCACATGAATGGGAAAAGCCATAACATATTAGCCAAAGGTAAATTGTATGTGACAAACCTGATGGCATTCAATGACAAAGTAATATGCTCAGCTGAAGTGGGGTGAGTGGTGGACATCATCAACCTGCATTTCACCAAGGCTTTGAAAATGATTTCCCACAGCTTCCTCCTAGAGAAACTGATGTGCTACAGCCTGGATGAGTCCATGTGGCTCATGGGGAACTGACTGGCAGGACACACCCAGAATGGTGGTAAATAGTTCCTTTTAGAACTGGCAGCTTGTCACAAGTGAGGTGCCCCAGGGATCAATCCTGCTCTCAAGGTTGTTTAATATTTTTGCAAGTGATCTGCATGATGGGATCAAGTGTACCCTGATGAAGACGGATGTCAATACCAAAGTGAGTGGGGAAGTGGACACACTGGAATGAGAACCACCCTGAAGGAAGACCTGGATAGGCTGGAAGAGTGAGCTAACATTACAAGACTCAAAAAAAACCAAGTTTAAGTTCTTGCACCTGGAGAAACATAATCAAGGAATGGAGCATAAACCAGTATCTACCCAGCAAGGGAGCAGCTCTGCGGAAAGAGATCTGGTGGTCCTGGTGGACAATAAGCTCAGTGTGAGTGAACAATGTGCTGCTGCAGCAAAAAAAGCAAATAGGACACTGGGCTGCACTAACAAGGGCACCACTAAAAAGATAACCAAAGGACTGAGAATCCTGCCATATGATGAAAGGCTGAGAGAACTGGGCTGTTCAACCTTTAGAAGAGAAGGCTCAAGGTAGACCTTATCACCATGTTCCAGTATTTAAAAGGAACAAAGAAGTTAGGTATTCATTTTTTAGAAGAAATCACATGGAAAAAAGAAGACCATACATTATTCCTGGAGTGATTCTGATTAGACACAAGAGGAAAATTTTTCACAATGGGAAATATCTGGCATTGAAACTATGTCCCTGGTGAAGTACAGGATCCCTCAATATCGGACACTCTTAAGATTCAGCTGGACAAGGTGCTGGGCCATCTTGTATGGACAGTGCTTTTACCAAGAAAGTTTGGATCGGACAATCCCTGGGTCTTCTTCCCACCTGATATGTTATCATTCTATGATTCCCAGCAGCTACAAAGAAAACCTGTGCTTTGGTCCAGTTCTGTTACCTAAATGAGAAGTCCAGGTTGCCTGAACACCACAATAAGACTAAGAGCGACCTTATTATCCACCTTCTAAAGACAGATGCAAGCAATGAAGGCTACTCAGCGCTAATACAGATTATCTTCTTAATTCCAATAAGGGTTTTTATTAAAAGAAAACTAACGAAAAGAAATTGCCATTTCTCAGGGAAGGAACCAGACTGTCAGCATACTTCAAGATAAGAACACACAGCAAAGATGAAGCTTGTAAAATATTATAAACTGCTGGTAAAAGTTCGTACTAATCTTTTATGTCCTTAGTAATGCCTATTTTGTGCTTCTATCTGGAATAGATAGAACCACTATTAGATTGAGGGGAAAAGTGAAAACACAGCAACGCAGGGAACCTATGCTATAACTTGAATTGGTCTTTTTCTTTCATTCCTTTGAACAAACACTTCATACTCACTCCACAAAATTTAAGGAAGACATTAAAAAAAAAGCCCAGAAAATATTTTAGTCTGGTAACCACAACAGAGGACATACAATAAAATGGCCAAACACAGGTGACTGGGAGCAAATCCTGAGGAAGCCATTGATGTACCAGCATAAGCCAACATTTCAGTGCCTTTTCCGTACTAGCCAGTGCCCTCGGCACCTTTATGAAGCCCAGAAAGCATAAAGGAGAAGGGCTGCTGAAGGCTTTCACATAAAATGTTTCTTTTTATAAAAGAAACCAATTGAAAAGAATCCTCTTCCCTATGCTCCCAAGGGTGTCCTTAGCAGGGAACATACACAGATCCCAGCAGTAAGCAGACTCCTGTTAAGCACCATATCTTGTTTCCATGGAGAAAAATGCTTTCTTATTCAGAACAGAAAAACTCTGCAGTGAACTTTTGTACAGACACTGATTTTTTCCAGCCTCACTTTGGTCTTTTTATGGAAAGCATTTCCACAGAGTGGTGCCTGTAATATTACACAGAAAGGACTAAATAAATTATATAGCATAAATGAAATGATGTAACATAGCAAGAATGTTGCTTCCAACAAAATGTTTACTTATATGGAATAAGTAGAAGAAAGATTTTAGTAATTTAGTAATTTTTGGTTCTATTCTGATTTCAGTAGCATAGTTCACATGCCTAAACATGTTTTTAACCTATCACATGGTCTGAACTTGGGAAGGGTATGTAGGCTCTTCATTTAAAACCTTTTCTAACCCTGCTGTGTTTATTGGGGATCAAAACAGCAGCAGTCAACAGCAGTTTAACAGATTTCTGCAGAAATTCTTGTAAAAACTGTGAGTGAAATTTATTTTGTCCTTTAATTTTCTGCATGAAAAAGCATTCTATTATACAAAGAGATTTGTGTGTTCCAAAATTCTGTAGAGTTAACAATTCTCTATTATATTTGATGGCAGATCACTGCAGTGGAGGGATTCTGGCAAAATTAGGAAGAATATTATTTGTCCGTAAAGCATGAAGAAGATACCTGAAAAAATGGGAGTTGCTTGCCCTTATATGTTGATCTATGCATGAAATAAACTCCTAATACTGCTTCCAGACAAATGTCATAGAATGTGATGGTTCAAAATCCAATTCTTGCTTTGATATGTAATTAAAAGGGCTATGTATGTTAATGCAGAGAACTATAGAAAATACTCTTTTAAAATTACAATTGTGTAGCAAAATCTAATTACTTTTGCCCCCAGCCTCTGCCAGGAAGCTGCACAAACATTTCTAGACAATCTTTTCATGTGCAGGAAGTTTCAGCTCCAGCACTGTTTCCAATGTAGCTCCTGCAGCCTTCCCTCATCTCCTCCAGAAAATGTACTTGGGAAATCTACTTTGGCTTTAGTGCTAACTTATAAATTCACCACTTAAAATCTACTTATACAACGTACCTCATGATTTTTAATTAATATGAATGCAATGGAAAGATGACTCATGAATCATTCATGTGAAATAAAAAATGACATGACTTACGAAATTTACAGTGTACTCACTTTTGCCAACATCAAGGTAAATTGCTACTGCAATTTACCTTCAGTTGTGAAGACAGAGGGACTACCAAGAGAAGCAAACAGTCCAGCTCAAATGCAAGAGAGAGGCACTTTTGAATAAACATCGTGAATAAAAATGTGATTCTAATTTCTAACATTTGGTACTTGGGTAGTCACTGCATGTAAATATTAACTTCAGTAGGGTTATAATATTAACTATTGGTCAGTGTAGGCTGTTCTTGAATAATTTTATGAACATGAAAAAACTATTTTGGGCCTGAGGAATTATCTTTGTAACTTCTGCATGCCCAGCTTCTTCCGGGACCTGCTAACCAGACTTTATGTTCTGACAAGAGCAGAAATTATCCCATAAAGCTCCCAGATAGTTATGTGGGCAAAGACTAGCAAGGAACCTAATTATACAGCTTACACTTAAAGTCTAATTAAATTATAATGCACAATAAAGTCTCTTTGCATCCTACAGACAGCCTTAAACTGAGCACACTGAGTACAATTTAATTCCATTGTAAAATTGCTTTTCTTCTTCTGGTGATGGAAAGAGGTTTTACCGTAAATCAGAGATTTTTAAAGAAACAGTCACTTATACACCAGATCGTATCTCCTCTACTACCATGTCATGTCATAGTCATATTTACAGCATATTTTTATTATCATCTAGTATCGCATTTTGAATTCCAAATAAAAATGCATGAACAAACAAATCTCTGAGAAAGATTATCCAAAGGCTTTTCAAACAGAATGGGAGAGAAGTCGCAGAAGCTGTATTATATCTCTAATATGATATATTAAACTCACCATTGCCCAACCCCGAAACAAATAAGGGTATTATATTTTGGTCTCTGTAGCCAATATATAGCATTGCGTTAAGACTTGATAGTGTAGCCAAAAAATATTAAGGGGTACTGTGATTCTCAACTCAGACTCATTAAAGGATGACACAAAATACTCCATTAGCAATGATACTGTTCTACCCTTTCATCCTTTACTGCCCACTCAACCCCAGACACAAATCCTTCTGCTGTCTTCCTACCCCCATAATTCTGTTGCTGTAATTAGGCAAACATAACTGTGTTTGACTGCTTTTTACATGGATTCTATTACATAAGGTGTATAAAAACCAAACCCTATTATTATATGTGCTATGGGCACAATTTTTGATTTTAGTGTAATCTGTCTTGGATTTGATTTATATTATTTCACCCTAACTAAGAGCACACATATCAGAGCCAGGGGAGAAAAGTCTGTAGTGGTAATGATTTATACCAGATTTGTCATCGAATTGTCTCTGGCTTTATAAGCTATAGCTCACTAATACCAGTTAATGTTTTGTTGTTATTACTACACAGAGAATTTCCAGGATGCTGTTTCAAAATTTCATCAAGCCCTCTTGCTCATGGACAAAACAACTACTCAATCTGCAGATGTTTTAGAAATTATGGTGAAATCCTCTTCCTCTTGGGACATCCACAGAAACCCCAAACTTTTGCCCTACTTTGTGTGCAAACACACCACTAGCTCTGATCTGGAGCTGGCAAAATATTTCTTTATTTTTCTTTTGTGAATTTTCAAAAGGCAAAAAGAGAACCTGCCTAAGAACAAGGGTTGTCCAAAGGGTTTCTTTCCCCTCTGCTTGGGGTGTTTCTCACTCAGTGTCTTCAGAAATTAACTTACAGGGTTTTAGCAGAGGCAGCTTCAACAAGCTTGCAGCAGAGTGCCTTTAGCCTTGTGCAAGGCATATATGCTGCTGAGGTGCCGTCTACTTTCTTCATGCACAACCTGAGGATACTTTTATGCTAGCAGATATTTAAAGACTTTAAAATAAATGAGAATCAGAGCCTTTTGATAATACTTATGGCCTCTCTGGACCCATTACAGATTATCAGCAAATGAACTGGCAGGCATTTGGTATTCCTTTTATATCCTCAGTATACAGTACCATAAACACTTGCTGTCCTCTTACTGGTAGTTAAGTTTACACAAATACATACTCAGGCAGTTTCTTAACTGCCAATTATTTTTGTTCTACAAGTACTCTGTTAGAGCTCTTTCAGATTTATTGATGTTTGAAAGCTTTTAAATATCCATTACACACTTAACTGACCATAGCAATTCCATCTGACTCATTATTTGTGTTAGAATATATTTAGGCATTTTTGAAAATGGGTCTTAGTAGACCACAGGATCTCCCTTGGAAACCCTATAATAAATCAAATAAATACCTTGTGAAGTGCTATAATGTTTATTTCTGACCATTTAATTTTATACTTTATATTCCATGTTTTGAACATACAAAGTTCCTTTGTTCAGGTTAGTAGTGACCAAACTTTCTACAGTTAATTTTTTAGGTACTGCCTCTGTATTATTCAGTTTCATACCAATACTGACTACTATACTGGCAATCTACTGCTGCCATCCCATCCTTCCCTTCCCTTGAAGGGGCAATCACATGCTTTAATACTGGAATACCTTGTGAAGAATACTTTTATCACTGCCATTGTCAGATCTACATGAAAAAAAAATATACACAACTGCATGTACTGTTTGCATTTGGCAGAGTTACACTTTCTGTGTCTTCCATATATCAGAAGAAGGAAATGGCAGCTTGGAGGAAAAAAGCATACATGTGTCCCTACCACCATTATTTCTGGCCTCTCCCATTTATTTGCACTCTCTCTCTGCTGTTCTGTAAGACTGACTACTGGAAACAAATTCTTTAAGCAAGAAGCAAGAAGTGAAGACTCATGGAGTATTTACATTGTGAGAAATGCTGCTTGGGCTTCTCGTAAGCCTCTCTTCTCAAAAGCTTGATGTTACTGTAGAAATGTTTTTTAATCTAAAATATTGTGCCCCTATCATAAGTGGTCTTGGGTGACTAAAATTCAACTTGGTGGTGGGAGTAAATTGTCCCTGGAGCCATCCATTACTGGGGATATAACAGTGCAGAGACTACACAATCTCCCATCTTGGTAAAAGCTGCCCTTGGCAACACTGCTATTCCTGCTCCACATCTGCCTCCTCCACATGTACTCAATGCTGCTGAGATGATGAAGACTCCTACTTGTGATTATTTCTCCTACTGTCTGCTGCTCTGGGGAGCTGCTAGGTCAGGCTCTGTGACACAGTGGCAGCCATGGAGAGGGGCATGCATTACTTCACATTCTCTTGGCACAAGAAGGGTTTTATAATTGCTCTGGCCTTGTTACCCCTCCCCTTCCTGCTCATTTTTAGCACTGTCAGGGCCACCAGAGCCATTTTGTTCCACTTTCTGATTCCCTTGGTTAGACTGCACCTTGTCTGTCCAAGGTCTTTCTGATGTAATCCTACCACTATTTATTCTGGTAGCAATAGAGACTTTGGTGCACTCCCCAAAATGCTGAGGCTCTTACTGGCTGTATTTTCTCAGTTATAGCTTTTTAGGCCTATTCAGTTAACCTCCTAGTGAACAATATAATTTCTATTTTCTTCTATTGGAGTACAAGCTGTCAGCTAAACAGACATTTTTAAAATTTTCAAAGAATTCAGTGATAACTCAGTTATGTCAGCTTTTGGATTGGCTAAATTTTCATTTTCCACTGCCTTTTGCAGTTTTAAGCAAAAGAACTTATGGTTTTTAATAACAGTGCCTTCTCAAATGTGATGATTTGCTCTTTTAAAATAAACATGACTTCTATCTAAGAAGTCAAACCATGGTCCCCACTCATTCAAGAAGCTGCAGATATCATGCATATGAACAGTCTCACAATCAAAATCAGCCTTTGAGTAGTGATCTGCATGCAGGAATGTTTTCTGGAACAGCGTCTAAGTGATAAACTCTCATATAACAAAGAGGTGGATAAAAGAGGGGGTAGGAAGTGGGCAAAGAGTAAATGTAAACACTGAGCCAAAAGTAGCAAGGTTCTGCCCAAAAAAATAGAAGTTGTATGCAAATACCTTTACTGAAGGGCATAATTCAAATTTTCTTTTAAGGTTGTTCAGCATTTTTGTCATCACTATTACAAACTCCACAACTAAATAAAGTTCTTCATTTGTTTTCATCTAACATTTTGCATTACTTCCCAAATTCACAGCCCAGAAAGTGGATTGTATCCTGGGCTGCACCCAAAGCACCGTGGGTAGCAGGACCAGGGAGAGGATCTCGTCCCTTTGCTCCCCTCTGGTGAGACCCCACCTGAAGTGCTGCATCCAGCTCTTGGACCTCCAGCACAGGGAAAACATGGACCTGTTGGAAAGAGCCCAGAAGAGGGCCACAAAGATAATTAGAGGCATGGAGCACTTCTCCTGTGAGGAAAGGCTGAGAGAATTGGGACTGTGCAGACTGGAAAAGAGAAGGGTTCAGAATGACATGACCCTGGCTTTCCAGTGCCTGAAGGGAGCCTACAAGAAAGATGGAGGAAGACTATTTACAAGAGCGACAGGACAAGGGGGAATGGATTCAAACTGTCAGTATTTTTAGATATTAAGAAGAAATTCTTTACCATGAAGGCAGTGAGTCACTGGAATGGGTTGCCCAGTGAAGCTGTGGATGCCTCATCCCTGGAAATGTTTATGGCCAGGTTGGATGGGGCTCTGAGCAACCTGGTCTAGTAGGAGGTTGAAGGGCATTGAAACTAGATGATTGTTAAGCTTCCTTCCAACCCAAATGATTCTAGAGTTGCATTATTCAGTGATTCTTTGTTATGTGAAGCATCTCAAGAGCACAACAAAATCTTTGTTAAAAGCCTACCACCTCAGAACCACATTTGCTGTGCACTTCTCTCCATTATCATGAAACTTCAGTAGATGCACTCAATAGCATGAAAAAGGCAAAGCCCTCACGCTTAATGTGATATAGTTTCAACACCACCACAACTGGGTTATAGAAATATTTTTCATTGTTTGAAGACAAACATGACTGAAGGGCACAGTAAAATTCAACCCTAAGTTTTGTCTGATGGCAGCAGAATTATGTGTAGGAAGCACCTTTAGATTTTTAATGCATTGTGACACAGAAAGCATTCTCTTTCTTCTGTTAGAAAATTGTTTGCAGAGTATGATTTTTTTTGGAGCTAGTGTACCTGATTCTGCAGAAACAGCTCTGTGTTTCAGCAGTTTAGGAAAACTAACGGGTTTGTTCTGTACCAGTACAGTTCAGTTTCACATGTGCTGCAGCTCTACTGGATTTTTATTTTGTGTATGTTTCTCTGAGTTAAAATCTTCTTATCAAACGCTGAGAGATAACACACATTTCTTCCTGTTATAAAATAAAGACACAAACATCAGTCATCTAAAATCAGTGACATTCACCCAGAAATAAATACAAATATGTTCTGTAATATTTCACTGCTATTATCTGTTGAGAGGTACTGTTGCCCTTTCTATTGAGGGTACCGGAACATGGCTGCCCTCAGAGGAATGTAAACTTGGCATTAACCCTGGCAGATTCCCACTCCCTGCTCACTCTCATTTAACATTAACTCACTTCTATACTGTTATCAGAAGGTAAAGGTCATAGCTTTATTTACACAATACAGCACTATACAAACGGTCATTAAAAAAGAAAATCTTCCACCAAATAAACATGAAGCAAAAAAACAATGCTGACCTCTCTACCAAGAACTCCCCCTGGAAGTACCTTGTCACTCCCCAAATAAGGTCAATGGTGCTGGTCTATCCTTCTAAATATTAACTGCCCAGCACTGCCCCCCCCACATACCCAACTCCCACGCAGCAGCCAACTAAGGACTTTTAATGTTCCAAACCCAGGAGAAATTTAAAAAGCATTCTACTGTTGGCAAGACCATGTGGCTCATATCCTATTCCCACAGCCTTTACTCATCCTTCCACAGCTGGAAACCTTGTCAAAGGCTCTCCTATACGACAGAGCCTTTAGCACAATACATAAGCTGGGCAGATGGCAGGGTGGACTCCCTCAGTCCGAATGCCAGAAGCCTGGGAACCAGCTCTCCTTCCTGCTTCTCATCTCCCTCAGCTCCGCTCCTCTCCACCCCAGCCCACTGCCTTTTCCTGCGGGGAAGACATCCTGCTTATTTATGCATTTCATGACTGTTGATCTGCCTAGATCCAGCAAGAAAAAGTGCAAAGAGGGCAGGAGGCCACCGACTAAAATCCCGTTGGAGCTCATGTTCAGTTTTGGAATCTAGAGCAGGCAGAGCAGAGAGAGTGTGGATGTAGTCCAGGGCTCAAACCCGGCCAGGAGCACTGGTCAGGTGGCGTGGCTTGGGCAGCAGTCCCTAGAGACGCTGGGACTCCAGACAAACCTGCACAATTCACTCCTTCCTTCCTATTTTTACTGAAAGTGATGGAAATAGTTTTTTGTTCACTTGGGCCAGAAGCAAACTATAACTTCTCTGTAGTGGACTGCTGCAACAGGCAGCTTATGCGGAGAGGACTGTGTGTTCAGTATATTCCTGTGCTTAGGTGTGAATATGCCAGGTGAGGGTACAAGGTCTTGCTCTCTTTCATGGACTACAGATAAAGCACCAATTTTACTTTTAACTATTCAGAGTTGTGATAAGATGATCTTTACATACTTAAATCAAAATGCTCCACGTCTAGTTTTGCTTAAAAAAAATAGGGGGGAGGGGATTTTTATTTGGCTGCTGCCACTCAGAAATAACATAGTAAGGTAAATTGGGAGAATGATGACTTTTAACATGTTAACCACTGACCATGCAACATTTTCATCAGTGTAAATATAACTCCTCATTACTCTGCCAAGGTTGCTCTGAATCACACAACCACCAATGAAGTCACACTTTATAAATAAATATTCTTATTTCACATAAAAACACACTAATGAAAGTGCTTTTAATTTTAGGTAGTTCTTCTTTCTGAAACACTGGTGTGTGCTGCCCTGATAAACAGGAATGCTGGGAAAACTGATTATCCAGGGAAAAATTCAGTTAGTGTTCAAACAAGTTCTTAGGGTAGTTGTGTATGGAAAAAGCCCGGAGGTACTCAAGGATTGGCATCAGCATATTTACATCCACATTTACCTCAATTCAGTGTTAATAAATCCTTCATCATGACCAACACATTAATTACAGAGTGTAGAGAGCCTCAGAAAGCTCCAGCAAGTTACAGGCTGGGTTATTACTTCATATTGCTGAGGAATATAATAACCCATAGTTAAGAATAAGGACTCCATCGTGACCAGGTGCTGCATGATTTGAAGGCGACATCTCACAGATCTTACACTTGAAAGCAAAAAATTTGTTCCTACATTAGTCAACCCAAAGCAGGTGGCACTGATTTCCCAGTTAAGGTATTTTTCATCCTTTCAGGTGAACTGAAATTGTATACATTCAGGTTTTTTTCTTTTGTGTTCCAGAGAGAGCACTTGAATGATTCTGGAGGATAACAGAGACCAAGCAACACGCAACTACTGAAACAATGCTTACAGCTCACACAGTTATTTCCTAAATCATGTATGAACTGACACTGACATTTATGTTCCTGAAGAGGTACTACCCTGTTCTAGTGCTAGCCTTCCTGCCTGGGGGGACAACAGTTCTTTGTAGGTATTTCAGGACACAGCCGGTCGCTTGTGTCACCTCACTTGAACTCCTATGCTGAGAGCAGCCAGCCAGCCAGATACTCCTGACCTCAGCCCAACATCTCCAAGTGAAACAAGAACGTGCCACATTTACATATATCTGCAGAAAGAGCATAGGAATGTTGAAATTCAGTATGAGAGGAGTACAGAACTGAAAGTTACTTAACACACACAGTTTGTTGCATTTTCTCTACATGAGAATATATACTAATATATTTTATATATACATAACATATATTCATATATAATAAAAACTGACTTAAAATACACCATACTCCAGGGGCAGGTGACATTGAACATAGTCCACAACCTTTCATCACCAAGTTCAAACTCCAGTCCAGCTCACAAAAAAAAAATCAAAATGAGCTTCCTAGTCCTTAATTCCTGAAGCTTGGATACATTTTTTCAAAGTGGTGCAATTGCAATTGCATAACACAAACAAGCACAAGTGCCAGAAAATGGGATTGAAACTTCTCTAGGGTCTGATTAACTCTACTTGTATTATCAGGCCCCAGTCTGACATGTGCCTGAATAGCTGAATGCCAGATGAGAGGGAAGGTGGCAGGGATAATGTAAATATTTTTATTAGGCTGTTGAAGTGTTTTTGACACAACAATAACATCAGACCTTTAAAAATGCCACCCTAAAAATTATCCTGAAGTTTATCTATAATAAAATATGCATTCAGTAATGGAATATCTTTATATATAAAAGTTGTGAGGTTCATCTTTATTTCCAACTTAAACTCAATAAGCATAAGGAGGATGAACATAAGGAAGATATATGTAATTCCAACGAGCACACCGGTAATTGGACAAGTCTGGGAACAACTGTTGGGCTAGATGCAAAGATGTGAACTCAGAGAATAATTTCTATTGCTAAACAGGGAGCTGGCTTTCTCTTTGAACTTCAGGGGAAATGAGGATAAACCAGTTATTATAAAAGATGATCATTTAGTATCATCATAGCACTTTCTAAAAACCTAACCAACAAGCCAAAGCATGAGCTAAAGCTAGTTATTTACTTCCAAAAATATAACTTTGTTTAGCTCCAAACAAATACTTCCACATACAAGACTGAAAAAAGATCAGAAGGTATAGCAGCTATTTTGAAACCTACATTTCCATCAAACATCTTATTTTATTTATATATTCCCCACTTTCCTTGAAGTAGTGCCCACACAAGCAACATTTCCCATTTTGGAGAATAACCATTAATTTCACACCACAATGTTTTTTCTAGAAATATAATTACACAGAAGACAAGTATTCTTTATTAAAATATCTGAAGGCATGTCAGGTAGTTATGACTGGTAGCAAAGGTAGTTATTCAGGACCAAAGGTTGTTTTATTTTCATTTTTTTTCTTTCCCTTTTCTTTCCTTGTTTGCCAGCTAGTAAGAGCTTTGGAGATGTAAAGGAGTGACTTGATCCCAATGCATTTTTAACATTGTAGTAAATAATGCAGTCAGGTATGGAATAATTAGGCTGAAACTGTTCTGTGCAAGACAACTATTCTTGTGCATGCTTGACATCAACAAACGCAATCTCCCAAGGCCTGGCACATTGTGAATGAATTTGGACATTTCCTTATGATTAATTAATTTTAAATAATTTCTTCCTTCTACTTGTATTTTACAGCATAACTGTAAAATGGATGTTATTTTTGCAAATATTTGAACTCCTAGTATCTCACAGTTCAGAAAATGAATTATTCTTACAGATATAGCTAAGCCAAGATCCAAAAGCCAGTATCAAAACAAAATACAACTGCATCTGTTCCTAATTTCTTCCTGTTGCTTTCAATAGTTTATGCTTTCATTCTACAACTCGTGTTCTCATGCGTCTTCTGATCACACACTCAGCATAACACGCCATTTAAAAGTTCAACGTTATACTCTAGCATGCATGTCAGACATGGCAGCATAGTGTCTGAACCAAAAGTTGTGATTACACTGTGAAGTTTAAATTATGAAACATTTTCTCAGAATGACATTTCTCCTACGACAGAAGTATTCTGCTCATGAAGTCATAGAAAGAACACATGCACATGAAGTGATTCAATGCATCCAGCTAGGAGCCAACACTCAGCAGAAGCTACATGAAGGACAAGGGAAAAAGGGTAGGAAAGAAAGAGTAGAGAGAGGAGGATTTGTGTTAAGGGATGGGAGCAGTGAAGGATGGGGAGCTGAATGAATGCACATTCATGTAGAGCAGGGAGATGTAATTTTATACCAATTATTTCTTGCTGGCTCACAGAAATCATTAAAATGACTGCTAATTACAAGGTGTCTACCTCCAATTTCCAGGAGGAGCAGATTAGCTCAAGTATTTAATGGAGACAAATCCTCAAAATCCTTCACTTTTCAAAGTGCCAAGCTTGTCTGTTTCTCTTACGACAGATACTTATAAATTCTAAAGTTGCCACATTCTATTATGTGAATGTACAAATACCAAGCTTTGGAAATAAATGCAGACAATGAGTAGGAAATATGATATGGGCAGGAAAGGTAAGAAATGTGTCGGATCTTCAGCACTTGAAAACAAACCCACGTGAAGTGTCAGGCCCAAAAGTACAACAAAGTATGCAAACATCATACCAGCATTAATAAAAGATGGAGATTAAGAGCTGCAGCTAGCAAAGAGTTTTATAAAGAAAGCTAGATTTTTGATGAAAAGAGCACATTCAAAGAGATTTACTTTCCTCAGAAGCTGTGATGTTCTGCTGTTCGCTGTGTCTCTGGAAAGGAGACGCCTTTGAGAAATTTGCCTTTGAATCTCTTTGTATGTGGCAAAGCCTACTGCTTCTAATGGAACTTACCACTCAACCCTGGTTACTAAAAATTTAATATTTCTTTCTCAATTTCTAGTACTCTCAAGACCTGCCTTTATATGAATCCAGGGATGTGACAAATTCCATATCCTTATCTTGATGTTTTGGCTTCCAAAATCTATGGCTGCCTGTCTCTGAAATGACTACCTCAAATTAAAACTGATAACCTGAAAGAGGGTAGGAATATCAAGGGAAAAAATGGAGCTCAGTTTGAACTGAAGAACTCAAGAGTTTTTACTAGACAGGACAGATTTATATTATAAAACCTGTTAAGAATGTTGCTTGTGAAAGCCTGAATTTATCTCAACTAATAACAGGCTGCTAAAAACAAATAAAAACAGAGAGGAAGTGTGAAATGACAAGATAAAGGATTTAATAAACACATTAACATCAGGGTGAAATTTTTCAAAGCGAATCCTTAGTTTTAATAATAAAGCCTATCCCTAAATGCATTCTTCATCCCAGCACAACAATATGCACTTTCTGTGTGTGTGTGTGTGCATGGTTGTTGAAGATTAGAGACTGGGGCCAGTGAGGGAGGTTCAAATAGATGCAGGGCACTTGAAAGCGAATCAGAATTGTCTCCTAAGAGCCACTTCCTGCTGGTGAGTAAGCCTTCACCCAAACAGTCAAGAGGAAGGGGCATAAGCAAAGCATTGCAAACGACCATCTCGATTGTATCAGAGTGGAGACAACTAAGACAAACAAACTCAGGAAGTGGCAGGAGGTTAGAAACTGAGAGGAAATCTATGGCACAGGGAGGAAAGTGAAGCGATTGCGCCGATCTGCAGAAAGGTCACCTCTGGGTCGCACTGTGCCAAGCTTTTTCAAATCCACTTTATTTGGACTGGAACACAAAACTGGCACACACAGCTGGCGACTGCTGCAGAGGCTATTCAAATGTTAACATTCTCAATGATAAACAGCCAAAAAAAAAGTTCTGTGTAAGCAAATTGGAACAAACAACTAATCTAAAACTGGTTGCTAAGAGATGGAGGATTCCAGCCAAAACCATCCCGAAGCCCCAAGAATACTTTATTTTTGATCAAAAAAAGTACCTGTAGATGACGCCATGTTGGTGAAGAAACATGAGTGCTGATGTGACCTCTGCAGCATAAAAGCGGGATCGAGGTTCGTCAAATTTGCGTGAGCGTTGGATTTGAAACATTAGGTCTCCTCCATTTACATATTCCATGACGAAAAAGAGGCGGTCCTGAAATTAATTAAACAGTGCTATTTAGCTAATTTCTTTTAGTGACATAAAGGACTGCTTTAAATGACTAGACTTTAAATGACCACACTTTAAATGACTAGAGCATTTACATAAAGAAATAAAAGAAACTAATGCTACAATTCTGAAAAATGAGGAAACTGACAACCAAAACCCAGCAAACCTATAGAAAATGAGATGAGTCTCAAAGTGAGAAATGAGAAAAAGGCAATCAAAATACTGTATTAAACAAAACACACACATAAACATCCACACATCAACAAATATATATGGAATTATAATCAATTCAATATATATGGAATTATAAACATATAATAACAGAGACACTTAAGTGATGTTATTGCTTTTATGATTTAGCCATGAAAACCATAGTTTTAGAAAATTTAGCCATAGTAACCCATTAAAAGATATGTCAATTTGGTCAACTATTGACATGCTGCAGGGCAAATTTCAGTCCTCTTTCTGCACTTCTCTCTTACCAGTTACTTTGTCTGCAAAGCATCTTCCTCAAATAATGAAAAAATTATTTAGAACTGTTAAACTACACAAACCAGCGCTGCCAATCTCAATATATGTTTTTTTAAATTGCCTCAAACCCTCATAATGAAATAGGACTGCATTATTAAAATATGTATCAGGTTCTTTCTATATTCTTCTACTGCTTATCACTTCCCCGTTCAAGCTTTCAAACCTATTTCCATGACGAAGGACCAGAAATGAACGTTCCTTGAGAATAGCAACTGAGATTCTCAGGCAGTCACACCATTAACCCAAAAGTTCAGCATATGTTGAAACAGTCAGAACCAAAAATATCAGCAAACTGAACGCGTGCTTGGCATCTTGAACCATTTATTATCTAAACTGGCAATGCAGGTGAAAGCATAAGGAAAGAAATGACACACATCTACTTGATATAATTTAGATCAATTTTTTACAGTGTTTCTTACAAGTTTTCATATTTTTCCCCAGTCTGTACTAATACCCCTGAATCCTCAACTTCTTGCCTGTCCACCCTTGGTGAATGCCTACTGCACATTCTTTATTTCCCTACTGCTAATTATCTACAGCTATATGCACATGGGTTTAGTTAGAGGTGGAGGTAATCCTGATGTGACATGACACAGACGTTTCTTTCCCTGGTCATGACTCAGAGGTGTGTGAGCATGGGACTTCACCCCTCTGCAGCTCTAATGTCACACTGCAGTTTGGCTCTAGCTCCTGGTGTCTCGTGTGCTGGGTTGAAGAAAAAGAGACAAGATGTCACAGTGCTTTGGACAAGGAAAAACAACAGAAGATCGAAGTTAATTAACCTCCCCAAGTAAATCCAAGCCTGCAGATTACACAGTTTATATATATGAATCCAGAAATTCATAAATGTTTGTCATTTGTCTTTAATCATCTACTCTACAACTCAGACTCAGACCACAGCACTTAAAAATACCCTTGAACTTCAGTGTGTGCATTAATGCTGCTCATTAAGTGCCTAAATGTTATACTTATCAGGGATGCTTCCTGAAGGAGGCTAGAAATGTTTGTCTGACTTTTTGCTGATTACAGAAAGAGGATGCAGAAAAAAACTTTGTGCCTTTCCTCCTGTATCTTGGGAACACAGAAACTGCCGGACTGGATGAAATTTGGAAAGCCAGGTGAACTGGCATCCTTGGTAAAACATTGCTAATGACTTTGGTACATTTTCTAACATTTTTCTTATCATTCCTTAGGAAAGAAAACATCCTGAAGAATATCACCAAAGCTTCTGGCTGCATCATACACTCAAAAGAGCATGGATTCAGAGCCAGGCCTTTGCTATTTCTTTAATGCTCAGTACTGCTCATATGTTCAAAGTCATAGCGCAGACCTTCTGCCATTTGTGTAGAGTTTAACTATCACCCTCTTTGCTTCTTTAAGCAAAATTACAGGTCCTTGTGCTGTCTGTCTGATTTGTCTTTGGAACCAGTAAGAATTATAGCCTTGCTATTAAAGGAAAATCTGGCAGTTCTCAGATGGTGTTAGGATTTCAGAAGCTAGAGCTAAAGGATAACACCAATACAGTCAGATTTGTGATGATGTCAGTCAAAAGCACAGCTGTGCTGCTACTGGAACATAATGCAAGAGGGTACAACAACACCCCTACAAAGAAAATGTGGACATTGTCCTTTGTTAGGCTTCTCACTGCTGCACCACAGAATGAGTATCCCCAAAGAGCATTTCCAAGTGTCCCTTTGCAGGTCTTTCCCTAAGATTATCTCACATGGATACAGTTCAGTGTTTCAAGCACAAAATCTATTGGACTGCAGGCTGAGGAGAGCATGGCTAACACTTACCTAAAGTAAATTTTCCTAACACTTGTTGAAGTTGAACTTTCTTACACTGCTATTTTAACCTTTCTAAAGTCAACAGTCTGGACTTGAGAGGGATCAACAAGGAAAACAAAACTGCAATTCCCATTCTCCTGAGCAGCCATACTCATTCCCAACGTTGCTGTCATTTTGCTGCATCTACAACAGGTAGAAAACAAACAATACTGATGCAAAGTGATGGTGCTGTGCCTTTTACAGTTGTGACTCCCAAATGGTAACCCTCAACTTGTCACTGAGCTGGGAGCTGCTGCTCCCAACAGGGATAACACCAGAAAAAGACTGATTTACACAATTGTATAGATGAAGGCCACTTCCTAACTGTGGAGACCCTGGGGGGAGCATGGGGCATTTCCTGATCTAGGGAGACACAAGAAGCTTCCCTCAAAAAGCTGTTAGACCCCATTGGCTCCTTTCCCTGTTCCTATCTCTGTTCCTACGTCCCTGAGCCACTCCTCCCTATTCCATGATTGGCCCTTACCTTCATACTCCCCGAGACCAGGGTAAACCCCCAGACCCCTGTAGAGAGAAAGCTGGACTCTCCGTGTGTGTGTGTGTGTGTGTGTGTGTGTGTGTGTGTGTCTGGGACGTGATCATCTCACCGCGCGGGCTGAGTAAAACATCTGTGGATATTATGCAAAGGTCCTTTTTGCTTCCTTACCCTGGAATATGCTAGCAGCAATTCAGCTTGCTACACCTAACATGTCAAGATAGACTGGTGTTTTTTCTCATAATAAATACTCTGTGTTTGAGGCAAATGCTTTTTGTGACATTCACTAAATGCCTAATTGCTGACTATTAATGTCAGAAATTGTGTTTAGTTAAAGCTTCAAGTTCTTTTATTGTAGTCCAGTCTTTTTTAGGTCACTTACAGTTAAGCTAACTGAAAATTTAACCTGGACTCTTTAGCAGAGTATCTTGTCACCGGACAGTCTGAACAAAAGGTTTAGCAGTATTCTCTGAGCTGGACACTGATACCTATCAATCATCTCTCTCTCTCTCTTTTATATCTTCCTTTTTGTACACATCCCATACTTGTTTGAAAGGGTATTTTTGACATATTCTGCAGCTTACTTGACAACCTCATCAAAACTAAAAGCACATTGAACAGCTCAGTAATTGAATTTGTTCTACTATTGAATTTTTCTGCTACAAATCTGTATTTTAAATCACTTTCCCAGCTTTCCTCAGTAAACATTTTAGTTTCCTACTGAGAATTCACCAAAAAATGGTTTGAAAGTTCTGTTCTCTGTTTACAGTGAGTCTGAGAAAGTCCACTAGCATGGAGTAAACAGTAAGATGCACAACACGCACAAACACAGTAGAATACAATTTCAACATTAGAAGGTATCATCTTTTTTTTGATGAAATATATTCAGTCCCTATGGAAACTACTTTCTTAAAAGCACTCTCTGGTCTTTCTTGTTAGTCAGGACAATGATGTGGTCAGCTGAGACTCACATTTACTTGAAAAGAAGATGCAAGAGAAGAGAGACTATTTTATGAATGGGAGCTGAGACTGACAGGTCCATTTATTTATTTTCCACATCCTCAACAAAACCAGACACACTATTTTGATTTTTGCACTCAAACTTTTTTCCATATCTTTCATCAGAGGTTAATGTTCAAAATACAACCCAATGTTCAAAATCCCAACCCTCTGACTCCTTCCTTTCTGTCACAGTGCAAGCACACACGCCTCTGAGTTCAATGCAGAGAAGATGAAATCCTCCCACTAGGAGTGAAGTAACTGTATTATTCTTGATCATATGTATCTTGCTACATGTACCACCAGGAATTATTCAAACATTGAAGTGTGAGAATATAAAGTGAACACCCTTAAGAATTATATATTAAGGGACAATGCAGTGTTTACTCAGTTAAAAATGTGATACAAGGTATGACTTTATTATCAATTATGTTCCAAGAGAAAATGGAATGGGTTTGGTTTGGACCGCATTATGTTTGAACTTTGCTTTCATAACATTCGGGAAGTATGTTTTGATGAATAAAATAAATGTAAAGCAGTCCTGGGAACTCTTTAATTATATAAACTAAAATAAAAGGCAAAATCACAAACAAAGACATTACAGATTAATCCTCTCTTGGCACCTATAATGCAAAAAAAGTACTGCAAAGTAAGCTAATATGTTTTCTGAAGTAAACTAATATGCTTTCTGAAGTAATTTGAATCTTTTTCAGGGTTTATTTTAGCCCTTAATCAAGCTGCTTTTCCTTGAATTTCTCAAAAGATATGGTTGAATGAGAATACTTAAAATAACAAACGGAAACAAAAGCAGAGCACAGCACATGAATAAGATATTTTAAAAGAAAACTGGATGTGAAATAAACAAGCTAGAAGTAAAAAAAAAAAAAAAAAAAAAAGGTACGCTTAACTCTGTATTTCTGCAGTATTTTCTGACCATAAATGTAACTCTCATACTGGAACACACAATGGCTGCCTTAATATCTCTATGATTTGATTCTTACCTCTCAACTTTCTTAATTAAGAGTCTCTTACATGCTTTTTGTCATCAAAAATGGACACCAAAAAGCAACCTTTTTTCTAGTCTTTGTCCTTGTCACTAAATGGCGGAGTACACTTACTAGTTAAACTAGAAATCTTGTTTCATCTCTCTCATTTCACTCCTTTAATTTTGTCCCAATTTAATTTGTCATTTCTTGACATTCGAAATAGCCACCCCCTGCTCTACTGTAAATCCTTCTAATACTTCACACTTTATTGTGATTACTGCCATTCTCTGATTTTTAGTTTTATTTATATATATATTTGTTTTTATCTGACTATGTATTATGTGCACTCCCTCACGTTATATTTGCTCAGGTGTAGATGTTATGAGTTTCACTGAACAGAGGTTCTACTGTTTTTCTTTTGGAATATTGTACACGTTTGAATTTGGGAAAAGGAGGGGAGATTTCTAGAAACATCAACAGCAGTAAAATCTAAGGATATAACAGATTCAATCCAGTTCCTCTTTGTGGAGGTGTGATTAATGACCAAGGTCTTCCTACTAGTAAGACCAGATAATCTTGCCAATCAGTTCTTATTTAACAGATGACACTATACAGTCTTTTAGTTGTTTAGATGTGGAATAATACCATTGTTAAGGAACAAACTTCTACGTAAACCCTGTATGAAAGGTTAGACATGGAAAAACTTTGATGTATTGTTTACATTAATTATTGTGTAGATCTTAAAGGACTTTTTAAAAATTGTTATCAGTCATTAACCTGTCTGTCCTTTGTTTGTTTTCCAATTAAAATCTCATTAACATTAAATTGCAGTCTAAAGACAATCCACTGATAGACATAAAACCATGTACAATTATCACTTCAATCTGAAGAATGCAAACTTTTTTTTTCTCTTTCAAATGAGTCCTAACAGCTAGGGAACCCAATATGCAGTTCAAAACAGCCTCATTACTGAAACATTACGAACCAGAAATAAATCATGCAATCTGTCTCCCAGTTTCAAAACTGAGATGTACATAAGTCTGAGAAAAGTCCATGACATAAGTCTGAGAAAAAACCTTTTCACTATCTCTTTTTGTTTCCCAGTTCAACTTTTATAACACTTAAAATCATTCAGGAAAGGCATTGAACATGGACTCATGTCCAAAATTCACAAATTGATAAATCTTAGCAGCCTACTCCAACAACCATTTTTTCCTTCATTTATGTTTTCATAGAATTGGCTGTGAATAAATTCCTTAGGATTCTCACTAGTTCCCTAAACTAAGTTCTTTGCATGAATACAGATTTTCCTCCCAATTTCAGAAAGTTGCATTTGAATTAGATTTCTTCAGAGGTCCCTGAAATTATCAAGGAAACTAATATGTGTATCAAATACAGGTAAATGTAAATGTAAAATAGTACACATTCTAGTAGAGTACTGTTACATAAGGGAATATGTTTAGCCACTAAACTTGTTGCAAAACAGAAGTCAAACATACAACTTTTATTGCTCAACAAGTCAGGTAAATATATCACCTTGGTATGCTTGGTAAGATGATATTTTATTAATGTCTTGCATGTATGGAATTCTTCAACTAATACAAAACTGTGATTACTTAACTCTGTTTAAACAGGATGCTCAAACAGTTTGTTTAAAATTACCTAAAACTGCAGCAACTGTCCCACCCCTCCGAACTTAAATAAACATTTCCTGCTTCTGATAGAAATTGCACAGGCATACTGTACACAAAACTATGTGCAAGCCTTCACCATGCGGAGACAAAGACTAAGCAGGATGGCAGATTCATTTTCCACAATCCCAGCATTAGGAGGGGCAAATATAAATCCAAGAGGAAAACCAGGTACAACACTAAAGAAAACAACAAGAAGCTCCCGCCTGTTCTTGTGATTCCTTTTTGAAGTTCACAGTAACAATCTCCAACAGGACACTATGACATGTTATCTGTCCCTGATTTCAGTGTTTATACTCGAGGCTAATTGTGTTGTTTTTCCTGTTTTGTACCAGGGCTTTCAAGGAGTTCCAAAGAAGAAGGGAACAATTTCTACGAATCCCATATTTCTTGGAAGAAATGACCTGTACATAGGAACTGCTATCCTAAATTTCACATGAGCTGTCTGCATCTTTCACTTAACACAAAATGCATATATTCTGATTTTGTATTAGAGGATTTTTTTGTCAGCCAAAATTCCACGCTCCAAATTTCTCTCAAGCTGGTGAGGACCTATTATAGTTAAGGCTTGTTGATCAGTTTTACTCAGCTTTGCCCAGTAATTTCAAATTCTTTTTTTGCCCTTGAAAGAATTGCCTCAGAGGTAAAACATAGACCAGAGAGAATCAGAGAACCACACAAAACTGGATAAGGAAATCTTGCGAGGTCATCTAGCTTATCTCACTGACAGGCAGGATCAGCTGTACCTAAACTAAGGGGAACTAACCTTTTCAATGCTGCAAGGCAGGCAGTCTCTGGCCTTTGACAGATCTAAAACTGTGAACCTGAACAGCCCTGCTGAATGGACTCAATTTGGCCCACAAAGACCTAGAAGCAGGAGACTCTGCTAATCTGGTCTGCCAGAGGGCAAATGGGTTTGTCTGCATTCCACTGCAGTGGAGTCTCATTTCTGCCAGAAATGCCCTGCTCTCTTCTCAGTCCCCTTGTCACCAGCAAAAGCCAGTACTGAACGATATTCCTTGAACATACTCGGCCTCACAGGTCAAAAAATTGTATCAGTTACTGAAAATAAACTGACCTTCTCTTAAAAATCACCACTGATAAGCACTCCTTCACCTCCTCTGGCAGGCTGTTTCAGTACTTACAGAAGATACCGCTGGGAACTCTTTCACTGCTGCAAATCATTTGCGTTACTTCTTACTCAAAATATCAATTCCTAACTGTGCTGGAAGTTATATAATACCTTTAGAGAAACAATTCTGTACTTTCCACCTTTGTTTTTAATAAAAAGAACTGGTTACTGGTGTTTCTTGATTTTACAAAACTGATAACAGAATATTTCTATTGTGTTTGTAGAGACCTCTGATATTATGTTAGTCGAGAGCCTGTGGGAGAAAAACCACTTCTAAAGCCTTGAGAATGGTTTCAAGAATAGCTGGCTTGTTTTGAGACACTCAAAAATCCCTCTGTACTCTATCATCATAGCATACCATGTGAATGGCCAGAGAAAGCTACAAATCAAATGCAATTAGTTTTCAAACAGTGCTTTCAGAATCCGTATGGAGATTCTCAAATCCTTTACAGTGTATTACTGTAAAGACCTGCCTTGCAGCATTTACTCAGCTATAACGTGAGCTGCTGGAAAGGGGGTTTTAAGCAAGATGTTTGTCTGAGATCTCTGTATGCCATAAAGCAGTCCCGGTATGTTCACTTTTGTCATGGGAGATTTATGTTGTCTCCTTATGGAATATCCATGGATACTGGAACAAAATGGGGTTCTTAACATGTTTTTCATGCCCACAGCACATCCCATAGTACTACTCAACAAGGGAAACGTGGCTAGTGTTAAGTATCTTGAGACAAATTGGCTGGCTTGGGTAAGGGACCTACTATGTGCAAGCAGAAGATCACAGAACCATGGAAGTAACAAGTTAATGATTCAAAGCAGGAAATGATATCCAGGACCTCACATTGTCTATGCAAAAAGTTCAAGGGACCATTAAATTTTACCAAGACCAGCACTCAAGAAGAAAGTTTTATTTATGGCGGTTCCAAAGACATATCCAGCAATACTCTAAAACTGTCCAAAGTGAAGAGAAACCAGCCTGTCCTGAATTCATTGAGAGTGAAAAAATGTGTCCTTTGTTTATCACCCCAGCACTAATATTTCCAGGAAAGTTTAGTTGAATGTTTCAAATATTGAAAGACTCTAATACCATATTACTGTGGCAAGCAAAATTCACTGACATTGGCATCAATTTTGAAATGTGCAGGTCTTCAACTGTACCATAAATTCTGGAATATGAGAAAGCAAGGTTATTAAAAAAAATCTAGACTCTGCAGCAAGCAATCATATATAGCTTGGAATCACAGATGAACATTAGCCCCTCACACAGACCTTTTCCCTGTGCAATTTATGAGCACCTGATCTCGAATACAGTCTTCCTAATGTTTTCTCCAGATAATAATTTTTGTCATATTACTATTTGGACCAAATTTACTATGCATTGGATTAGCTGGTGTATCAGGCTCATACTAGGTCTAGTAAAAAAAAAAAAGAAATCATCCAAAATTTAATTAATCCCGTTTTCTAAAAAAGATGAAATTTAGAGTAATTCAATGTTGCACAGAAACAGGAGGTGGAGAGTGGTCAGCCTGCTTTCCTCCATAGAAATCCCATTTTACTCACTAAGAATATGACATAAAATTCTAGCTCTGAGTTGCTCAAATAGATAATTTCATATTAAGACCCTAAAATGTGAGAGCAAAAATGTTAATTTTTAAATTTTTGTACTTCCTTCCTCCTTTAAATCAAGAATTCCAATTTTGGCTTTTGTTCTTCTTGGTCAGTGATGGATATCATACCTTCTCTCCAAGAGAGTGTTTTCTGTGTAACACCTATAACATAGTATATCTCAATTTCTGACACAGTACCTACAGAGCTTAGTGGTGACATTCTCTTTAGCTCAATAGGGGTTGAGATCAGGATTAAATTTTTGATACTGTAATATGTGGAATTTATTAGACAAGAGCATGCAATGAAAACGCTGAACAAATTATGCCCATTTGCATTTTATCCATTCAATCCTGTACCTTCTAACCTTCAAATGAAGAAAAAAACTTTTGAATTTGGGAAGATCTTCAACCCCAAATTATCCTGGATAGATATGTGTTGTGGTGTCACTGGATTTTTCTGGGAGCTGGGTCAAATCTTTCAGTGTGCCCTCAGCTGCAGTGTTGGTAGCTGTGAGCTCCACAGTGAGCTCCGGGAAGGGTGCTCCCTGGGTACCAACCCTGCTCCCTGCCTTTCCCCTGAAAGCCCGAGCAAGCTCCAAGAGCAAGGACTCAGGAAGGGTCCCAGCTACTGTAATACGGTTCTTGTGCCTTTCCTCTCATATAAGGGAGAAACACAACTGGAATCCTCTGCAGAAATGGCATGTTTTGTAGTTCTAGTCACTTCAAAAGGGGTATCAAGTAGGAAAAGCTTCTCAGGCCATTTCCCTAATACCTTCATTTGATGACAGATAAGCTGTGAAAAACGCCTTTTATGAAATTCTTTGATCTCATCTTCTTTTGGTGTTGTTTGGAAAAAAGAACTGTTCTGGTGAGATAATTTTAAAGACCTCTCATTTAATGGCCTGATGCACATGGCAGAAAATTATATCAAGCCTGTAAAATGTCATTATGCAGAAAACGTTACAATGTGCAGGCAGCTATTAATATTCCTTTGTTCTGATTCTTATAGGAAAAAATATAAATGCTGTCTTCCAAATAGAACTAACTATAAAGTTTTTGAAGCCACCTCAGAATTTCTAAGAACAACTTTTAACCTGCTTATATTCTACCAAGGAGCTTAGAGATGGCACATGTCCTAGGTGTCTCCTCAGCTCCTAGGCTGGCTCTTGTACCTTCCTTGTCTTTGCAATTCCTGTTTCTCTTACACTGTTTGGGACTCTAGTTTATGTCTTTGAGCACACAGGGAAACATATCAGATGCTACAAAACTAACAGGGAACACTTGGGAATGCAGCCAGTTGGTCCAGCAGCAATGATATCAGAAGGAAAAGGAACCCAGTTGAAGAAGATAATGAAAGTGACAGGACAAAATACTCATCTGGCAACGAGTTTCTCTGAAATTATCCAGTATTGCAAAAAAAAACCCCAACCAGAAGTAATCAGCTGAGTGGGCAAGTTCTTGTATCACAGTCATGATACACTGTCAACAGAGCTCTTTGTTTCTAGGAATGCAATCAGCTGACTAAAAGGCAGAAGTTGTCTTCCCAGATCTACACAACTGCCAGTTGTGATCCCGGAGAAATCTATAATGACTTTAGCAATGAGTTACTTGTATACAAGCTATCAAAAGTTATCTGTTGAGAAATGACTTCTAGTCACATATATCAGGACCAGGCATAGTGAACCAAAATGGACAGACTACGGCCGAAATACATGAGGACATTTTCTATTGAAGTTTCTCAGTTTAAATTTTCAGAATCTGTTAGAAAAGAAATCATAAATGTATAGGTATTTCCTCTCTCCCCGTGCAAGAACAAATTCTTGCCATTGCACCAGACTGTGAAAGAAGAGTTTTCTTGCATTACAGAATTTACCACTGGGAAAACCTGCTTCTTTTCCCAGCTCAGAATTCTACTTGCCCATAAACAGAGTATCGAACAATTTGGAGGGAAAGAAAGCAAAGTAAACAGGTGCAAAAAAGTTATTCAAACATTTGTTATGTTATCCTGTATGTTAACTTGCCCAGTAGAGCTGTTAGCTTGCCCAGAGAGAAGTTTGATACAAACACTAGTGCATTTATTAAGAAAGGAGTAAACCAGAATTCTCCAACAGCTTTCAAACTTCTTTCCCTGTAATGGGGGAATGAGTGTTGGAAAAATCATTCCGCAAACAGGATCAGCTTCTTTACATACTGCCTGGATATTCCATTTATGATGCTCTATGTGTTACACACATTTGCTACCAGATATTTTTTACAGTTTTAAAATTGTTATTTCTACCTAAGTTAAAAAAAAAAAAAAGATGGTGAAAAGGCTGGTACATTCTCCACAGATTTTTTTTTTTCCTGGAAAAGAGTAATCAAATGAAACTAGGAAAACAAAGTGTGAGCATTAAAGAGAGAGGTTTTAGTGATTTCACAGTATGAGCTTCTTATTTTGATAATTTCACAGTCTGTATAAGTCACTAATAATTAATGTTTCCATCAGAGTGCTCCTTTGCACGTTCCTCGTACCTCCTTACTCTTACAACCAACTCAGTCACTTGCACGAAGGAAAAAAAGCCCATGATTATACACTGATGCACCTAGAAGAACGCCATATTTTGTATTCAGCAATTTTACACAAGTCAGAGCACAACACCACATTCTCTGGCCTTGTTTTAGCACTTGATTTTCTAACTTTTGTACATTAGACCAGGCCACTGACTCCTATGGACCCTTTGTGAGTTTAAGTGTTAAGGAATTGACTTACACTTTTAGAAAGTTTGTGATGGGGGAGGACAGGGAATCCTGTGCTCCTTTCAAAAGAAGATGAATGAAGTCTTTGGCAACATAAAGATACTCAGTACAGAGAAACAGCTCTTCTGTATTATGTGAAGCGTTTCAGCAATGTTCCCACGTTCTTAAAAACGAAGGTCAGCCAGTGACAACAGTTGGTTGTAGCTTGACAACACAGCAAGAAACTTGTATTGCACTGTGATCATCCAGATGGAAAATTTATATGAGATACTGTCATATCAGTTCACAAACTATGCCCTGGATGCCAGAAATAACTAAAAGTCTAAAGCTTAGTTGAACATGATGTTCCAAATAGAAAAAGTAGTTGCATTTGTACTAACAAAACTTTCCTGAGGATTTTAAATTCCTTAAAATGAGACATTTGCATTGAGTAACTATGTGTCTGCTCATACAAAAAAAAAAAAAAACCAAACAAAAAAACAAAGAAACCCCAAACCAAAATCAACCCAGCAGGGTTTGTTTTCCTGTTTTTATCAAGGACACTTTCTTTTTGGGAACTTGGCTAAGCCAAAACAAAGTAATTATGACAGCCAAAGTAAAGGTGTTGCTTTCCTGATGTAATTTAAGAGATGTTTCCATTCAGAAATGTCTAATTCCAGATTTTTATTCAGGACTCCTCTTTTCTTACAGGTGTTGACTCATAGTACTCTGACAGGCACATTATCATGCTGATGCTTATTTGCTCAAACTCAAGCTTGATTCTTTACACTGGACATATTTTTTTAAAAAATTCATCTCAAACATATATGATTACTAATTGTCATAAAATGCCATAACAAGACCAAATGGAAGACCAACTTTCTGCTGATACTGCACTTAGTAATACAGACTGAAATCTTCTCTGCACCAGTACTTGGTATATGCCAAGAAGGGATAGAATTAGGATGTACAGGGAGAAATAGCATGGCAAATAGACAAAGAAACATTAGGAAAAGTGACTGCAGGGTAAACTGAGTGAGTTGCAGCATTTGCTGAATACTGGAGCCACTGATGACACCTCAGGAACCAACTCTCTTTACTAAGCTTCAGGGGTTGCTTGTTATACCTGACTTTTTACAGATGCCCAGCTTGCTTTCCACTGAGCAAGTTTCAGCACACTGACTGCAGCAATGGAAGAAGAGATACTCATCCACACTTTAGGAAGTGTAACTTTCATTGAGAAAACTATCCTCTGTCTCCTCATGCATCACCTTTTTTATTCCTAGGCTGTCCTAGGTAACTGTTAACAGAAGTTTCATTAAATAATGTTAATGTATCATTGTTTCTCAAGTTTTTCAGTGCTGTTCCAGAAACCTTGTTGTGGAAACATGACAACATGAGAAATCCCTTGTCTTGGGAAGATGGAGGTCAGTATGAAGAGCAGCTCACAGACAGAGCTTCTGTCCTGGGTAAATGTTCTGAGCAAATCCCTGTACAGCTTCTGTTGCTAAGCAGAAACCAGATAACCTGCTCTGCTAGAGAGCAGCTGCCAGAGAGGGAAACTTAACCTTCATATGCTCTCTCCTGTGCCTCTTGTATACACCACTATTCCACCCACAGACTCAGTGTTTCATGCTCTGATTTGATCTCATGTAGGAGAAAACCACACAACAAAAAGGGAGAATGAAATTATGACAGTGAATAAAAACTAACAAAGTTAACATTAAACATGATTAATACAAATAATATATGGACATACATAACTAATATATGGACAAAACAACTAATATATGGACAGCTTCTCCTATTCATCCAGAAAATAGTAAGAGACTGAAATATAGAGCACTACCACACGAACTGATACAAGGAGGTGAGGACCATGACAGACTACTTCAATAAAGGACCCTCAGCTAAGCTGAGCTCTTTCATCTTCTGCGGCCTCCACTGCAGCACTTCTATATTTCTTGCACTTACAGAATTGCTAATGATAGAGTTCAGGGTGCTGAGGGCACTGCCAGGCCCCAGTGGCCCTGTCCAATCTTCCCTGGGGAGAAACATCCCCTTAACACTGCATTTTGAACCAGCCCAGGGCTATAGGTGTGCACCTCTGGCCCTGGCTCTCAAGTGAACCCTGGCCCTGTTTCATCCTCCGACCCTGCAGGGGGCTGTCACTGGACACCCTGACCAACAGACAGCTCTGCTTGTCACATCTGGACCCTGTAGCTAGGTCTGCATTAGCTGGTGAGAGTGGCCTGTGCCACGCTCAGCCCCCGGTGCTCGGGCTAGCTCTTACTCTCACTGACAGCCTGTACCTATTTCCAAAGCTATGAACAAGTTTAAATCAATGGTGATTAAATTTATATACTCAAAAGAAGACAATTAATGTTGGCACAGTGTGATGCCCAGGAATTTCAGGTTCAGGAAGATTTTCTCTCTGAACACAGGTGGTCCCCTGCATGACTTAATCACTAGCCAAGCTGCTTCTGGGAAAGACAGTGGAAGGACAGATAGATTGCTGTACAGATGGCAACTCCCTTTGAGGTTACAGATGAGAACTTTGGTCTGGACTGAGTGAGGCTGATCTCCCCCTAAGTGTCAGTAAAAAGGTTGTAGTTTTTAAAAACAGATCAGCAAGCTCCCCTGAAGCAAAGAGCAGGGACACACACAGTAAGGGATGCCATGAGGACATCCCCAGCACTGGCCTCTGATTTGGGCAAAGCTTTTGTGAGATCAGATTTGTACCTGCTGCTTGGATCAGTGTATGAATGGAGGCTTTGGGTTGCATACATTCACCAGGTAACTTCCATACGTACTGAAGCATGGTTAACAGAAAACATCAGTCCTGTAAATACATGCTTATATGTGGAAATGATTGCATCTTTTGAATATATATTCATTTTATTGATGAGCTCTCCAAATTGAGTTAAGTTTGCTAGCTGCTCAATGCATTTCTATCTTCCTTTGGAGGAAAAGTCTTTTGATACACAGTAAACACAAGACTACAACTTATCTACTGTGTCTATAGTCTTTTTAAATTATCTAGAAAACTGCTTCTTTGATTTGTTCTTTAGCTGGTTAAAGGTTAAAAAGCTTTAAAGAACACAGCATTTATTGCAACATCAAAGATGATTACAGAATAGCCTGGCAGTTTACTTCTCTGCAGAATACCCATAAAAAAGAAAGATGTGTGCATCAGGAATTTGCAGAATGTGTTGCACTATAAGATAAACTGAAAAAGGAATGTGTATGTGCATGAGTGCAGTAAAGTTCCTATTTTGACATTTACTGAAATAGCTTAAGTGGTACCACTTCTTTTGTATATCTAGAAGGAAAGATGTTTTTGAAAAATACTTAAAGAGACGACAGAATGGATTCAAGTCAGAAAAGTTTCATTCCAGGTTAAATAGAGGATATAACATGCTTCAAATCACAAGAGGGAGAAATTACAAAGTGGAAACATTCAATTTGTACTAGACTCTTCTAGCTATTTCTACCATCACAAAATTTTCATCCATCTGATGCCATTACAAGCAGAGAATGAAACAAACAGGTGGGAAAAATTAACCTCAGAACCCGTCCATGGTTCATGAAGTTTACAAACATACCCTGCTCAACAATTTCAGTAAATACTGAAATTAAAGTCCCCTCAAAACTACTTTTTATTTATCTCAAAGAAAAGAAATGTAAACTTCTATAATGTAAAGTCCAGTTCACTCTAAAGGTAAGTTGCAGTAACATGTGCAGTATTCCTAGAGTAGAAAGTCCACTGCACAAAGGAGTGTAACAATATGAGTGAGATTAAAATCATCCCACAGATGGTGAGATGAACATGGAAGTGCTATTTATCAAATCCTGCAATATTGGAACTGGGACATTGTTAAGCAGTAAAATGGGTAAAAATGTGCTCCTTCATAGGAGTTGGCTGCTGTAGCTGTGGAGGCAGACTGTACCAGCTACTCCAAATACGAATTAGCAACATTTATGGACAACAGATAGTAAGCAGATACTAAAAGGGATAAGGTAGAATAGCCCATTTTAACATCCTTCTACAACTCTGGATGCTGCTGGAGCATGAAGGGAATAGACTGCAGAGAGCACCACTTACATGCCCCCTCTAAATAACCTCTTTCATTGCATTGTGTCAGGAGCAACAAAATGGATTAGACTTACTTGGCAGGACACTTTATTTTCACAGGTTGCAAAAAAATGAAGTGATTTATATATGTATACAAAGACAGAAAATGGAATTTTTAAAATGATCATGATCCTAGCAAAGGCAGCAATGTACCTGAAGAATAACTACATTAATAAAACAATTATTTTAATAGAATCTGAAGAAGGATTCAGAGTATGATTGCAGCACCTTGAAAGAAGAATTACAGCCAAAAACATAAGGGTCATGTTTATTCTGGAAAAAAAACCTGATGATTACCTTGTTTCGTGCTGTCAGGCTCTGAACATTTTTCATTTAGGATTCATGAAGTAATATCAACGTGTGAAAATATTAAAAAGAAAAGAACAAACAGGAGTTGTGTGTAATAAGCCTTCAAACCCTGTAAAAGAATTTCAAAGCCTTTCCCTTTCCATCTGTCAATGAACTGTGACGTCTGCTAATGTGCAACAGTTCAGATCAAATGTAAAACATAGTGAAAAAAACTCTACTGATCAAACACAAGCCTTCATTAAAAGCCTGTGCTTTCAAGAATGTAGCGGGATAATAAAAAAACCCAACATCTCTTTTAGAATATCATGTGAATAATACTCATTATTGTTTCAAGCTTCCAATCAGAGGGATTTATAGGCTCTGCACCAATTGAAATGACAATTTGAATAGATTCAACTGCACAATGGGACCTAATATTTTTACTGTCTCTTTTCCCTGTACATATTTTCTGATCACACTGGCATACCAGGAACAAAGCCAGGGATGTACACCTAGGTATAGATTGATTTCAATCTGCAGGTTGAAACAAACAACCCCCCCCACCCCAAACCAACCAACCAACCAACAAAAATCAACAGAAAATCCAGTTTACAAAACAAAAATCCCCCAAACCAAACAAAACCAATTAGTCTTTCAAAGTGGAGGTATTTATGTCAATGGGAATTTTACACAGACTTGTATGATGTATTGAAACATTAGGGTTGTGCAGGATTATCCTCCTAAGAGAATACTTGAAACTGCAAATGACAGGAATATTCTAAAATAATTTAAAAAAAACCCCACCAAAACCAAACCAAACCAAAAAAACCCTCACCTTTGTTTCTAAAGTATTATTAAAAATACATGCATTTTGCTTTTCTAACATGGGAAAATCTTTAGCTTCTTATTGTTCAATGGAAAAAAAGTTGACACTGACTCACAAAAAATGCTTCCATTCCCACATAAGGTGGGCTTTTTTGTGGTTTTTTTTTTTTTTCATTCTAACTTCAAAGCCAAACAAAACATATTTCTACATCTACAGGAATAAAACAACAAAAATTATTTCAGCTGCTGGAATTCAGGAAGTAAAACAAAAACACAATGCCAGAGCAAGAAAGAAAACTCCAAGCTTTCTATCTCTTTTTCTCTCTCTCTATGTTTATTACCCCACTGCTAGAAACAGATATTTCTAGCTATTACTTAGTTAGGAAAAGACCTTCATCACTATTTAACAAGTTATTTTTTAGGATGATTTTGCTTTGCTAGCTTCAAAGTGCTTTCTGGTCCAGTCACTCTGGTCATGCTGGTATGAGTGTGAAGCAAGTTTGGGAGCATGGGCACAGACAGCAGTTAGGGATGTGCATTTTCTGAAGGTATGTGCAGTGCTTTACATGTTGCATTAATGCTGGAATTCTACAGAATATGAAGAGATTTTAAAAGTACTTCAAGAGCACAGCAGCAGGGAAAGTGTTCCCTGTCTGGCAAGTCCAGTCATAAGATGATGTTTGCAGCAAAGCTGCCATCAGACTGGGGATGGTACTACACAAAATGCAGGAAATAATTCCTTTATTTGAACATCATTTTAAGCACTGTTTTTATGTCCTGCATAGCTAGAAGAATAATAAGCAATTTACTACTACTCTAGAACTTTTTTTAGACTTTTCATTTTCCAAGTTCTTTTCATTTTGGAAATCAGTGCACCACTGAGGTGAATTTCCACTTTAGTGTAAGTTACCAAGGAATCAGGGTGAACATAATCAGCTTCTTTTGCACTTTTCATATTATCCTTACTGGTGAGACAGCAGTCTTTCTCTTACCAAGACAATAGTGACAAAACAACTACTTTTACTAAACATTTTAAACTTTGAATTCCACAAACTCCACATTCATAAATGATAAAAACTGAAAAGTAGTTGATTTTGACCAAGTGTCAACAACATAATGCTCCACAAGCGACTGAAAGCAGATGCCCTTCTTTTCCAGCCACCAAACCTTAGTTAAATCCACCCTGCCAGAAAAAAAGTCTAAGTCTAATATCAAAGGTTTCCTCAAGGGCTCTAAAGGCAGTCTGGCAAAAATCACTAAGGGTCCATTCACCACCTGGTGATTGCAGGAGTGTGTTATTCTTCATCCTGCTCCTTCTAAGGCCTCAAAGCAGCCTCTTCACAGCAAGCAAAACAGGGCTCTCAGACCTCCTCAGGTCTATTACATGAGATTCTACTACAGCATGGAAATAAAACCAAACCCAGGAAGATGCTCTTTAGGTTTACTGTTACTAAATGATTAAAAAAAAAAAAAAAAAGATTAAAAAAAAAAAAAAAAAAGAAAAAAAACCACCTAATTTTAATTATACAGAAACTACAGGATATGATGGTTAAACAGAGTGAGACAGGTTGGACATGGTTTAAGTAATCATTTTTGCTTAAACTATGTGTCAGCCAGCAAAACAGGACTCACCACTTTTTTCCTAGTGAGGCTTAGAAGTCAGCCCTTTTACTTTACTTAAATTTAGTCTTGTTTTATTGAAAAAAAATATTTAACATCCTGGACAGTGAATTGGTTGCTTCCAAGTGTTTCTTTCCATCGCAACACAACAAGCTGCTGGACTTTCGCCAGAGATCTTGGCTTATTGGAGGGACAAGGCGCTTAACCTTGCAAAAGGGGTGGCCATGGAAGTGTCCTGAGTTGCACTGTGCTCTCTGCAGCTTGTGTAGTGTTCCAGTGCTGGTTTATTTATGTCTTACCAGAGTAGAAAACATGCAAGTTTAAGTAAATTGAGGTCACAAGATGTAGTAAGCTTCTACAAATCTAACCCAGCATGGTATTCAGTTCTTGGCAAGCTTTTAGTAATATGATCTCATATAAAAAAATAACCTATTCACTGGTATGAGCAAGTCCAAACTTTCTTGAATCAATGGATCTGTGATTACATGGATCTGCCATGAAGCTGATATATTGTGTATAACAGCACTGGACACTGCACAAGTGAACTGCTGTAGTACTGCTACTTGATACTATTGTCTATGTGCAAACATTAAGCTGAATAGGATAAAATACTGACTCAAGCCTTTACACAATACATATATTGAACCTTCCTTTGAAGGTTAGGAAAATTATTTTTTCTTGTTTCATTACTGGTTGCAATTTTATTACTTTGATGAGGACTGGCAGCAAAGCTGTTACACAAGATAAATATTTTTTTTCATTCCAACTAGACAGAGAAAATACTCTGACATGATTTGTTCTTGAGATGGAGAACGAAAGCATTTCAATTCTATACTAAATCAATCACTCCTTGTTTTTTCCACCTGTTTAAAACTTTACAAAGTTCTAAAAGCCTTTCACTCTAATTGAATCAAAAACAGAAAGAAAAGCTTTGTTCAAAAACCATAAAATTACAAAACCTAGCAAGATTAGAATCAATGAGTTGAAACTAAGCATTCTGACAAAACAACACTTGTTTCCATTTTTCCTTGTAGCACATTCAATTTCTTCTATTTCTATGAGACTTTATTGAGATTCAAGTGATCAATTACAAAGTTATACCTACTTAGTATTTGCTCAGCTAGGAGAACACTATATGAACTATATGACTTTTTTACTATAAATTCTTTTTCCTGCTACAAAAGGATAGTTCAGTTGCTGAAAGAATGATAACCTTGTGATGTTATTTATCTGGGGAGAGCTGCAGGCAGTAACAGGTTTACTGTCCAAGCAGAGTTACATTTTGAGGCAGACCCTTTGTTATCTGGAATGACAGAGAGGGGGTGAGGAAGAAAAGTAGCTGAGGAATAAACTTGCAGTAGAAAATTCTTCAGACCCAAGAAATTTCACTAATTATACAGTCAGAGTTGGCACTACTGGTGCCAAGTTTGGTGGTGGGTTTTTTTTTGTTTGCCCTTTTTTGTTTGTTTGTTTGTTTTTGGGGTTTTTTTTTGTTGTTTTGGTTTTTTTTCCTCTTCTCCACTACAGATATAGTAAACTAACACTTAAGACAGCATTCTCAGGATTCCATGGGAGATACAAAGGAGGTCCTGTTGTGATTCTCTAGGAGAAATGTGATTTTAGAAACAGTGTCCTCAGGAGAAGATACAAACCCAAGATAGATGGCAGGACTGCAAACAATACTGTGAGGCATGTGTGCTACAAATTTACAGCAAGCTCTGCTCCACACAGTTTCTCATGTTACATATTATTAATTATGAAAACACACAGAAGGATGTTTCTGTTGAAAACACACAGAATGGTGGATATAATGAACCATCATATGAATATTAGATAAAATATATGTATCCATTCCTACATTGGAAACAACCAATTAAAAGATCTTGGAAAAGCCTCTAATTTTACCTCAGTTTCCTTGTTTGTGAATAGATGTGATGATGTGACTAGGATGTGACAATAACACTTAAACTCTTCTGTCATCAAATCAGGAGCCATTTATCACACAACAGCACACACATTACTGAAATCACTCTGATAAAGAAATTTATGGTAGGCTTCAGATATTGCTGTAGACTTCACTTTACTGGAGACTTACAACAGATTTAGAAAATCCAGTCAAGGTAAGCCAAAGAATAGCTCTCCCTAGAGAAAATAAACAGCATATATATGTGAAACTACTTAAAGACAAGAAGCAGATAAAACAAGGGCCACATTATGTACCCCCTGAAGTAAGTAAAATTGCATATAACAGTAAAGGCTGGATTCAGGGCTGAAGGACTAAGCTTGATTTCCCATCACTGTGACTATATATGCACACAAAAGGGCATGCATCACTCATAAATAAAAAACCTGCACAAGATATGGAAAAGAGCATTACAGAAGCAGTCAAATATTCAAAATCCAAGAAATTCCAGATTTAGGAATGTTTTTGTACCTTGATAAAGAATGTTTTGTACCTTGATAAAGAGGCCCATCTGCCTCTTTATACTGCAGATTGATAGTGTTTACTTATATGATGACAACATTTACTTCTGAACCCCCAATTTATTAATACAGGAAAACTTAAAGAAATAAAGTAAATTACTGGTTTTTAGGCAAAGTATCCTGAACAAGGTATTGCACTGAATATCACAGACACAGAAAAAGAGACCTCCTCTTTTACCACAGCAATGGTCTGGGATCAGAATGCACATAATCATGGAATTAGGGAATGCACCATACTCGATACTCAGAAAGATGAGTTTTACAGGAAATCTCAGTACAGCAGTGAATTTTCCTAAACTTGTGTTTGGCTGTGTGACTTTATCTCAGTGTTGCACAATACATTTCTGAAAGCAGGTTATAGAGTTCATCTTTTTAAGCTAAGCATTTCAAGGCCTTAGTGATCAGCTTCTTTAAAAGTAGCTGCTTGAAAATAGGGGTAAGCTATTAATTTATTCGTTGCTAATCTTTTCCTACTGGATATAAATGTGGGTGAATCACAGGGCTAAAAACTTCTTGGGAACTATCATGCAAATTCTCAGTATTAAAAATTTCATAGGCTTATATGGAGGAAGGAAAAATATTGCTCATTACAGTAGTAATGAAAAGAATCAGGCAAGAGTAAGAAAACTAAAATTAATATCTTCCTAAAAGTTGTCAGTCCCTGAATTTTACCTTGCACTGCTCTGGGCATAGGAAAAAACCTCTAAAGGAAGGGAAACTGATCTTGGTGTGACTGGCTAACTTTAAGTCAACTTTAAAAGCTGTTGTCTATCATTTTGCCTCGTCAGCAGGTAGCTTGGTAGGGACTAAGTTTATGTCCTTGAAGGCGTGCCCACCAATATCTGGGGACACATTACACTGGAGTGCTGACGGAGAAGGGACATGTTTAACCTTGGCAGGGGGAAGAAGGGGAACTTAACAATAAGCAGTTTTCTTTTAAGCAGCAGCTGGTTTCTTGAACTTCACTTAAGCAGAGGAAGTAACATCCAGCTGGGCTATTGCTATAACAAAGGCCTTCACTAGCACAGAAAAGGGGCTGGGCAGAAAAGGGAGGAAGAAAAAAATCAAGCCCAAGATCTGAATTCTTATATAAGATACTTTGTATGCCAGCACAGTTTCTAGGAGCTATTCATTGCTGGAATCCCTTCCTCTCTAAACTCGTTGCGGCAGAAAAACTGAGAGGTTGAGCAATTTCAAAGTGTTGCAAAAATTGTTTCTGAGAAATAAAAAGCAACTAAATATCATGATGCTGCCTCATAGAAGAGGAATTTTTAGCACAAGCACTATTGTTATAAGTGCCATGTAAGGAGATACACTCAGAGAAACTGCCCCCCACCCAGCCCCCTCATGATTCTTGGATACCTCAGCAACATTCATTTTACGTTGATCAAAATAGAAGGAAAAAAAGCAGGGCTGGAGGGGACCAAAATGAATGCTCTAGCAGCTTTGAAGAGCTCAGAAGTCACTCTTTCCACTCAAAGGCAGAAATTCAAATACAACTGTTGGCTAGAAATTCAAACTCCTGAGTGATCTTCCCAAATACTGCTACTACATGTTACTCCTACATATTCCAAGCCAAAACAAAACTACTAAGAGAGTGAAAAAAATACTGAAAGATTGCCCATTAAGAAATAGTCCTGATATGAGAAGATAAGGTGCACATACACTCTAAAAATAAATGAAGATGATCTTTGCGGCCTGAAAGCAGCAGCCAAACTCCTGACGATCTTTCTCCAACTAAGTTCTTAAAAATCCATTTCAGAGAAGACTGCCAACTGCACAGACAGGGTTTTACGGTTTGAATGGAGCCTCCTCACAGAGGGACACCTATCACTAGTGAAGAAAGGATTACAAACTGAAGCACAGTTGGAGAACTGGCCAGAAAAGTCCCCTGGAGAAGAAATCTGGAAACTCCTGGGCTCCTGTGGCAGCTTATGTTGGTGATACAGGGATGTGACTTGCACTGCAGTTCACTATCACTAATTACACATTTTTAAATGTGACTTTTAAAGCTCTAACAAAGAGGAAATAAAACAATGGTTTTCTGTGTTACTGTGATCTTCAATAAAACTCTGACGTAGCAACCATCAAAGTCAAGAAGTTACACAAGCAGTTCCCATTATCAAAATGAAAATGTGGCATATCCCTCAAAATGCCCAGATTATTCTTGACTGTAATCCAGAAACTTCAAAGACAAAACACACAAGGACTGGAAGTCTGGATATCTACTAAAATAACCAAGATACCCATTCAAGCAGGCTGTTCCTAAATATCAACAAGTTTTGTGTCCTGTACATTATAAATGTGGAGTTCATAATCACATAATAGATTTTACAAGAGTTACACATTAATGTGACAGTGGTGGTGGCTTAATGGCAGCTCTGACATTTAGATTTTTTTTGAGTCCAGACAATTTCTCAGGTTGTAAAACATATGTACTATTCATCATGACTGATCTGGTCCAACACACATGCATATTTTCCAGTAGTTTAGATGGCCTGAACACCAGTAAAAATGCTTATGCATGGGTTTCATTTCAACACTCTTGTCTATGATATTTGTGTTAACACAAATATCTCTGACTACATACCATTTGTGTGAAATTATTCAGGAGCTGACATGTTTCTGAAACATGATGGGATTTCTTAGAACACTTTAACATACTTAAGGCTAACCATACAAAAACTGCTTTTATTATGCTCCCAACAAAAGGGTTTTGCTAATGTCCTGACTTATTCCCACATTAAGATTTGCTGGTGCTGTCAAGGTGAGAGACTTAGTGGCTCTGGGCAGACTGACCAAGCTGATCAGTCACTGCTTTTCAGTGTGCACGTGGCTGTGTGTGTTGCACACATAAATGCATGATGGGTGGAACAGTCCCTTCTAAGACTAAATTTTACTATGATTTTATGACCTGTAATTCGACATTAAAAAAAAGTTTTAAAATATTACAGATTTAAAATAAAATGGAGTCTGAAGACACAGAAAAAGCGTGTGCAAATCAACAATGGAACTTACAAATAGAGTTAATGAACAATTCCAAGATCAGTAGTTCTTACAAAAGTGCCCTCATAGATATTTAATACACACCCACACAAAGAGTTTGTTAACTGAAAATAAAAAAGAGTTCTTCCTATTTTTTCTTGCTTTTAGCATCATGACAACATTAATGTCAAACCTTTCCTTCTTTCAGGGACCCCACAAAAGGAAATTCAAACAGCCTTTACAATGTGAAAAGACAGCAAGCAGTTCTGACTCTAGCCGAGTAACACCTGCACACATAGATTTTTACAACATGCATAAATCCCAAATGGTTTTTAGCTCTATATGAAAAAATGAACTGAAAATTTTCTAAATTACAGATAGAGGATATTCAAGTCATTTTAAAACACATATAATCTGTTAAACCCTGACCATGTAAGAAAAAAACCAGAAAGTTTACAATAACTTCAATTTGACAAAGTGAAATTTACTCAACTCCAGTTGTTGGAAGTCTATATTTTTCAGAGAACTATACTGAAACTATTGTTTATGTATTTCTTGTCAACAGAGTATCTCTGCAAGTTTCTTTTGAGAAAATCAAGATCCTAATTGTTGCTTGCATGACTTTTCCCCTGTGCCACGGTTGGACTGCATCATATTTTTCCTGCCATATAAGCATGTCTATAAGAAGCCCAAACAAGTTCAGAAAGAGTTATATAACATTTTTTGCATTTTTGGGGACTATAATTAAAGCGATAAGATTATGGCAGAGATCCTAGAACAGATTAAGCTCAGAATTCTATGATGAATGAAAGTTTGGGTCATTAAAAGTGCAAACCTAGATTTTTTTTCTTTAAACCACACTCAGTTCAACATGTACAACATAAGATTTTGCTCTTAATAAGCACCTTTAACAGGGACCAGCAAGAGTACTGATGTATACAGTAAGGAAAAACAAAAATGGATCAAAAAAAAAAAAGACAAAACCTTTCTGTTAGCAAGCTTGACTCAAAATGCCCTTGGTGTATCTAGATTTAAGGTAATTACATGGAAGGACATAGATCTAAGAAATTTATATGAATCCTTAGGGGAAAAAACTTCCTAAAAACTTATTACAGCGATAACTTGGATGTACACAAGACCTGATCCACACTGAATTTATGTGAATCAATACTTTCAAGATCTTGAAAGTATTGATTTCATAGATCTTGAAAGTTGTCTGAAGATAGAGCTTAATATTTACTTTAACATACTGAATGCTAGAAATAGTAAGCTAAAAGATTCTGTGGTTTGAAAACCAGAAGAAAACTGAAGTCACCTAGCCTCCAGCATGTACAGTGCTGGTTTCCAGCAAAAGGAAAGGAGCCTTTCTGCTGGAATGAACTGCTTACAAATATAATATATTCCCAGTATTTCTCTTCACACAGATAATTTCTCTATGTGTTAAAGATCTGCCCGTGTTGTAACACGGAAGAGTAACCCCATGGATACCTGAGGTGACTCTCCTCTTGCTACATGATGACCAGCAGATATCACTTCCATGCATCATCAGTCATAAGCCTTCAACACTGAGCACTCTTCTTGGCCAGTGCCAAAGAGATTCAGTGGGTTTTTTGCAGTCCAAAGCACTTTTATGCAGGATTTGAACTATTTCTCTAGTATTTGGCTAAACAGAAATGCTAAAAAATTTTATTATATTAGTACATATTCTTGAATTTAAGTAGAACCCACATATAAAATCATTGCAGTGGATCTAGCTTTCATCTGTAATGTCAATGTAGTTTTAATCACAAAGATATATATGTATATAAAAAAATACATATGAAAATTCAAATCAACTTAAGAAAAAAAGTCAGGCTTTTAGGGAAATTAAAAAAATGATAGAAGGGAAAACATCCTTAAGTAGTTCCTAATTCTAAAATTATAGCAGACATATTAAAAAGGGTTTATTGAAATAACTAATATGTACATAGATGAAACTGGTTGAACACTGAACTACCAGGATAGAAATATATTCTAGAAAAATAGTATGTGCTTTGAGTGCCTGAATATACAAACATGTTGCTGCACATGTTTTATACACATGGTTTGGCCAGAAAAACAGTGATAGATTAACCTGGTTCTGTCTCCTGAAACAAACTGTCCTGAATCCTCTTTTCTGATTTGAAAGAGAAAGCAGAAACTGTTTCAAAAAGTTGTCCAGAGTGTGTACAAACACAGCCTCGTGATACATAGTCAAAATAGCCATGGCAAACTCTCCTGTGAGTGCCTTTCAAATTACTTTGTCTATTTGACTTTCCTCTTTTACCCATTTCATCCCACAAACTACTGTAAGAGTGAGTAAGGCACAAGTAAGTGTAGCCAGCAGGTTAAGACTTGTATCTGTCTGACTGAGCCAGGTCTTGTTCAAGCACAGGATGTCAGGACTGCAGACTTCAAACCGGCAGCCATGCACTTGGCAGTGATGCAAAGCAGAGCAGTGGTCAGAGAGCAGGGCTGCTCCTGCCTAGAGAGCTCACAGCCCTGTGAGAAGATAGTGACAGGCAGTCACAGGGGATATCTCAGAAAGTTCAGGGAAAATTGCCTGAAGAAAAGAGAAGACACAAGGATTTGCAAGTTCCCGAAAGATCGATGTGTCTGGAGAGTGCTCACACCAGTGTACATTATTCTACAAATGCTCTGCAATCTCCAGCTGCTCTCCAAATTAAATGCTGCATTTGATACATAGAAATCTACTAGCTAATTTTTCCCGTCCTTTAAACATGCATGTTCAGATATTTTACATTCCATTTGGGATCAGCCATTATAAACCCTCTGCTGCATAGGTAACATACCGTCTAATCCACATAATCTAATGCTGGGCAGAAGTGAAACAATTACTTCCAAAGATAGACATGGAAAATGACAGCGTGTCACCTTAAGACTCTAATCAATTTATGTGTAACAGCTACTGCTGAGGCTTCATTGACTACAAACACTAGACCAACAAACAAAACAAAAAAATCCACCAAAACCCAGAAGCAAAACAGTAACTGCACACGCTGCTTGCATAGCCGCAGTGCCAAAAGCCGAATTTCTAACAGATGACAAAATGACACATCTCATCTGCAACACATACTTCTTTCTGGACACAGCAAAAAAAAAAAAAAAAAAAAGGAGGCTAATGTTTCTGACCCTTCTGAAGTCAGGGGGAATATAACCATTATCTTCAAAAGGATCAAAACTGACCCACAAATCTTGTTTTCCATTCTCATGAACAACTTAATAGCAATCATGAGAATAAAGAGTTTAGGATCACTTCTAAGGTGATTATGGCCACGAAACACCACTTTGAAAAACCTGCAGTTCAGATTTTCTTTTTGCTCTTTTAAGAAGAAAATCCATTGCTGTCTAGATAGGCAGGGCTACATGGGATTTCTCAGCTGACTTACTGTCCCAGCAGTGAACTGCCACTGAGAAAAGTGACAGCCTCTTCCACGCTTGCTGCTTCACAAGCACCAGTGAGTATCTGGCAGGTTAGAGCTCCTCAGTGACATACAGATTATTTTTTGCTACTTCAGTTTTCAGCTCTAGCAGAAAACCAACTCAACTCATCCATACAAGGGCTTGGTGGAATCAGGTACAATGGAATGGCTGGACAGACCCAGCAAGGGGGAGTAGAGTGCAAGACATCCTCCAGCAGCAACCCAGTCTCAGATCAGTGTGCACATATCATTACACTGCAATATTAATTGGTCAGTGTTCCAAACAGCCTGGAATAAAACGTGCTTCATTTCTGTACAAACAGATCCAAATATTTTGCTTTCCGTTTTCCACCCCTCGATAGTTAATCTCAGTTTTTCAGCTTCATTGAATTCAAGGTTTTTACTACTAATACAAACAAAACCTGATTCCCCCACACCACACAACTTGGGCAATATCCTGAGAAAAGTTTTCAATTATTTATACCTGCCTGTCAAATACAGGCTGAGTACATTTTCAGTATTTTTTCCATAAACATTCTCATCAGATTGCACACTGCATCAGTAAAACATTATAGGACTCTCTTAAAATCTAGGTAGTGCCATCACACAGTATCCTGCTTTCATCTTTGTGAGCTTAATCAAAAGCAAAATTAATTCAATGAGTTCTGGATCAAATCACAATTCCAGTTTCAACTTCTGTAGCATCAGTTTATTGCTCCATGCAAATAAAATAATGTAAGGAACGCAAACTTTATTTTTAATATATGGCTTTAAAGACAGAGTTTTCAGCACCCTTTCTCAATATCAAGGCTGACTATAAAGAACACGTAAATTTTGCATTTTTGCAAACATGCAAACATAATTACAGGTTTTTATAAGGAGTAAGTAAAAATGAAGAATATCTATAGACTCAGTTTTGCTTCTCACCTGCCAAAAATACCATCTGTAGAACAACAGCAATTTTTAAAGTAGGTTCAATAGCCTTTTATACAAAGAAAATGAGCAGAAATGGCTGCTGCCTTGGTGAGATTACAAGCATCAGCTATGAAAATGTCCATGGTATTTACAAACAGTGGAGTGATGGCAGCTTCATAATACTTCAAGAAGACACGAGAAATTCCTTTCAGGATTTTTTTTCACCACATATGCAAAGTTGAGGCAAAATGCTTTCCTTACATAATGCATGAATAATGCATTCTCTTTGGATAATGCAAACAGGATTGCAACAAAAATTTTTATAAGACCACCTGTAATAGGTATTTGGTGAATTTCTAAAAAAAAAACCTCTGGTAGTATCAAAGATTGCTGGCACATACACTCTCTCTATCCCTTCTAGTGGACAAATGTATTTAAATTTGAGGTTTTATAAAAAATAAAGAGGCTGTTTTTCTTTCTACTATTAATTAACTGATTTCACTCTATGTGTCAGAAAGAAGCATGATCATAGTTATTTTTCTAATTTCAGGTTTTTACATTTATTTCTTTCTAATTAAATTTTAAACTGGAGTGTTTTTTCCCTGAAGAAGCAAAATTTTTCAGCATATTGAGGAATATAATATAAAAACGACCTCTTGCTCACAGTTGGCAGTATCTAGAAAACAATAATTAGTGAACTGCATTTTTATAAAATTATAAAATCAAAAAATGGGCTGGAAGGGACCCTAAAGATTATTTAGTTCTGATCCCTTTGCCATGAACAGGAACACCTCCCACTAGACCAGGTTGCTCAATTAAAAATTATGTCAAAGGCTCACATAATTATTTAAAAAAATAAAAAATGCCCCCCCCCCCCCCCACTTCCCCCTCCAAAATGCAGTAACTTCCAAAGTATTTATCTTACTTTTATGGCAGTTGTGGGCTATGTGAAGGCAAAGAGAGGGCAAAGTCTTTGTCATTCTTACTTCAGGATCAAAACCCACCCAGAGGCCACAAGAACTGAACTGGCAGACCCACACAGCAAGCCAGTAAAGCAGAATGATGCAACCAGTTTCTGATAACTCACCAGACGTAAAAATAAATCTCATGCTTTAGGAGAACAAGAACACCAGTGGGATACATTTTCCTCTATATAATTACAAAATGTTGAACTCACAGTTAATATTTGCCCAACTGGTTTTATGTTGCATTTCTTCAACTGTTCCTGGACTAAAACATGTCCAGGGAATATAACATGCTGTAAGCAAGGCCCAGTGTAATATTTCATTCTAAGAAAAAGTATATTAATCATTAAAAAATGTCCTCTGGAATTAGGAACAAAAGAGCAGTGGGAACAATTTGCAGGAACTTAGCCTTTGTGATTCAGTAAATACATCAGCAGTGATTTGAACCTTCCCATTCAGTACTTTGTGGTTGTGCTAACCCAGCATTTCAAAGCAAACTTCAGTTCCATTAGCACAATCTCCCATGTCTTTAGTTCCATAGGGGAGAGAAAAACTTTTGAAAATTTCACCTACTTTCACCTCGAGGCTTCATGAGACTCCTTTGAAGTTTATAACCTAAGGTTTCCATGGGACCAGGATTTACACAATTCAAAGGAGAGCTTTAAGGAATGGTCACAAATTACTACTTTTTAAATTAACAGACATCTATTCTTATAGGGAAAAAGAAGGAAAAGCAAAAATAATAAAAACCTCAGATTTTCCTCAACAGATTATCATGTTTTTAACCTTTCAAGCATTCTACTTCAACCATCCAATAATTTTATTTGTACTCTGCTTATCTTTCTGAGACCATCAGTAACTTGACAAAGGCAGTAACTTGCAAGCAAAACTCATGGGTAGGACCAAAAAATTATATAATTCTTCATTGTATCATGATAAGATCTGACAACCTCTTTTTCCCCCCAGAGTTTAGATTTCTTTATTCAAATATAACAGAGCAAATTCAGCTTGCCAAGACATTATGTTCTCTCTGCTATTACTTGAATAATTTAATTTAGCATTTGTTTCAAGAACATTTTCAAAAAGAACCCATAAACTCATGTGTCCTCTGACCTCTTCAAGCAGTAGCTTCCGCATTTCCTCAAAGAATGTAAACAACTTTAAAAACAACACAGTACTAATGGATAAAACATTACTTTTCACTGCACAAGGCCAGTAAATGTAGCCCCTTTCTGTCAATGCTATTTACAGAATGATGGTAAACCGTGCAATCAGGTAATGGTTAACAAATTTTAATGAAGTCTGCATCGGCTGTCAAATCCTGAACTTGATGATATTTAGGTTCTGGGGAGCTGCCTGTGGCTTCGGAGACCCAAATCATCAGTCTAAATCCAGTTAAAAAGCAGAGTGAAACAATACTCAGATATTAGGTTACACATGTGGCTGAGATTACATGTTAGCCTAAGGGATATTTGAACCACTTTGAGTGTTTTATATAATAATACCACATTGAAGAGCACTGTAGAAAGCAGTTAATCTCCTCGGGCATATCACCCAGCAACAATTCTTTGCTAACTTTTCCCACAGATTCGTGGCAAATTTCCAAAAGTTCAGAGGTTTGGTGAGTTTAAGCCTCTTTAAATTCAGATTCCTATCTAAAACTCCCTCATTTCTGATCCAGAAATCTCATTAGATATGATCTTCCCCTTTCTCATCATGCTAGGAAAGCTCTGCAAGCTTCCTTTCCTATTGCTGTTGCAACACAGAAGTCGCCATTAAAGGTCTTGTTCTTGAATACTGCAAGCATGAGAATGTGTGGCACAAGACGGAATGGCTGAGACTTCAGAAACATGACCACCAAGCTTCTCACATCTCAATGAAATCAAAAAGGATTAACCAGGAGTTAATCACAACCCAGAGCTATACAGAATTTTTAAGTCCTGAAGACAGACCCTTTTCCTGGCCAAACTTTATTTTATTTTTACTCTTTGATTGTCTAAAAATACAACAAGAGAGATTTCTGGAATGCCCAAATAACCTAATTAACTTCTCTTTTCAAACTTGTCCCCTACTGCATGGGTCCATAAATAAATAATGTGTTATATTCATCAATATATCAAACACACCTACTTTCCCTTCTGAAAGTTGTATATACTCAATCATTTCTTTAAGAAATACTCAGGGAAATGTATTAAAAGTAGCTGAATCAAGTTGTAAAAAAAGCTTTATTTCATTTGGACTTGATGATCCTTGCGGGTCCCTTCCAACTCAGCATATTCTGTCATACTGTGATTTCTACTTCAGAAATTCAACAAACACTGCAGACTGATAATTTGAAAGAGGATGGCATCACTCTTTGGCATGCTTCTTAATTAAGTCTAATGCATTATGCATGATGCCCTTTTGGCTCTGGCATGGCATTGCCAGCTGTGGTTCACTGCTTGTGCTCCTGATGAGAAAGCACAAGATAGTGTAACACTTCTCTCTTTCTTTCAGTACCTTTCCTCTCAGCAATAGAAAAAGCGACTTGAGAAGTGTTTTATCAAATTTACGATATACTGTTTACCTGCATTACAACATGTAGTACTTTTTCTATGTAATGTATGGAGAACAAAACATTATGGACACGCATACTGAAATACCTGCAGGGAATCCTGAGTTTCTTCTATCTGACAAACCTCACTCAGTATTATAGCTGGTATTTCCAGGTGCTCAGACACATTATTTCACTACTCTAGAAGATGATGAAAATATAGTGCAGCTACCTTAGTTTTGAGATTTTTAATGGCATAGACAGTACTTTCAGAAATATCCCTTAAAAAGAAAAGGTTCAAATATTTATGCTGCATATGGCTGTCTGTTTGCAGATGTGGTATTAAGAGGAGTTCTCTGCTCTATGTGGGTGAACAAAATGCAACATTCACCAACAGCTACATTTCCAAACAGCTCCTCACTTTTCAGGTGTACCACAAAAAAAAAATATTATGTGCAAAGTGCCATCTGATTACATGTAAACCTGCCATCTTTGGCTCAGGAAATGCCCAAGCCATCTAACTCATGATATGGGGATAGTACTCTGGAAAAAGGGCACGATATGCTTTACACTCTTCCTGGACATTTCCTTTGCCACTGTCAGAGACTGGGCCGCCAGACATGGTGTTGGTCACTCTGCTCATATGTTTCAAGCAGAACTTCAAGAGAACAGAATTCAGTTTTGTCTTTTCTTTAGCCCTTTATACAAAGCAGTTCTCAAAAGGGGATGAAAGGAATCTAGCAAGAGGTTTAAAGTTCACATTTCAAGCAAAAACTACATGAGCACACAGGATTAATGAAAACCTATAAATATATGCAAAATCCCTAGTCTACATATAATATTCGCTGTTCAACATGTTTTCAGAACCCTTCCTGAAAATGAAGGTCTTTCTGAATATCCATTGATCTGTGTAAGCCCCACATACTACCTTATTTTGCTCTTATGAAAAACGAGTTACCTGAGCCAGGCTTTTTCAATACCTACTGAAAGTCATTATTCACACACCTCTCTTCACTGTCTGGATTTCTGCAGTCCTATAAATGCAACAATGACCTTTAAAAGCATTAATTGTATCTGCTTTATTTTCCATACTTTCCTGTTTCCAGAACTTGATTAATTTTTGGCAAAGCATAAGCTTCACACAGCTGAAAACTCTGGCAATTCACAAGTATAAATTTTTTAGACAACAAGAAACACTGTCCAAATTTCTGCTATCATTTAAGCCATCTTAAACCCTCTGAAATGAGTAAAGCAGCACAGAATAAAATAGTGTGTTTTATTTTCAGGGCATAGTTTTTTCTACAACTCAGGAAGTAGTTTTAAGTAGCAGAATTCTGTGCGATTTTAATATTGGGTTTCTGAAAACAGAAAAGACAAAATAAGTACCACCACAGACTTTTCAATAAACTACTTACCAGCAAGAGTATTCCAAGTTAGTTATTTTGTGTGATTCTGTGAAGCTTCTTGGAAAAACTTATTTATAGAAGCTTATGAAATGGATCCCATTCATCCTTCTATAGGCTGAATGCAAAGTTAAATACCTAAAAGGACAATTTTCCTTCTTGTGAACTTGGCAAGGTGCCCATATTCTGCAAGAAAGAGTTGCAACTGGGTCTTTCTTGGCTGTATTAAGGACAAAACAGGGTGATTTCTCTAGGCCACAACTTAGATTACGGAAATATGCAGACTTACTACTAGCTGGTATTATCCTGTGCACTATTAAAGTAGCTAAGTTTGAACCTTAACCTTCAGCACGCCTTCCATAAACTCTCTTTGCATTGCTATGAACTATGTATTAAAAAGCACAGACAAGATTTGGAAGGAGTCTTTATTTTTCAAGTTTCCTCAGTTCTGAACAATCACTTTTTAATGACTGATCAGTTTACTAGAAGAGAACAGAAAGCCTTAACGATGAGATACATTTTACCTGTACATATTGTATACATTTATCTTTAATGTTTCTTACTGTTTGTGGAAGTTGTAAACACTCTTCACCCAGTGTTTCAGCCTTGGTCAAGAGGCTGTGGACTCACAGGTGCACAAGTGACACAGCACTCGCACTCCTCCAGAGAGACACTTCTCCTAAAGGCTGAGTTGATGTTATAAATCACCTTTGTCATAACTTAAAGGAGATAGAACCATGTGCTGAATACTTCTCAGCTTACAGAATGGCCTTGGGCTCCACTTATGTGGGAGCACAGAGAGGTTCCCTGCATGCTTCCTTACACGCAAGCATGAGACTGTGGACTGGGCACGGCTACTCTTACACAGCCCACAGTAACTATGCAAGAATAAACCCTGCATCAAAAACCCATGTTTGGTTTTGCTAAAACTACTCACCCACAAGTGAGATAAAATGGCATGAACAGTGAAAAAAGAATCTGATGGTATGGTTTTGAGAAGAGGAGATCAAGCATACTTCAAGCTATACCCTACCCAGACTTGGCCCATATGTGGTGTATGGAGGAGAAGACATGTTATGCCAAAATTACTCTGCGTAGATGCTAAAAAAGCAAGGAAAATTTTACTAAACTTGCAAACTCAGATGTTTTGTAAATGCCACTTCATTCCCATGGTGAAAATCTCTTGTGTACAATTATAATTTATTAAGCTTACTACAGTTACCAAAAAAAAAAAAGTTGTAATAAAGTGCCCAAATTAATTCCAAAGAGAATAATTTCCTGCATTTAGAAAAGAAGCCACAGAAGAATCAAATTTTATATACAGTTTCCTTTTTCCTGACTCTTCCTTTGGGGTGCCTTAGTTGTTTGCTTGTATGAGCAACACCGAACAAACACAGTATAAAATGTTTCCCCACGACCTCTTGTGTGTCATGGGCTTTCTTTAAATAGCATTTAAACCAGTCAGCTGGCACAAATAGGCATCCCAACAGCTAGCCATGTGAGCACTATTATTTTCATCTATTTCAAAGATAGGTTTTATCGTTGCAAATTTATTTTTATCTTGAGCCTATTAGAGGCAAATTGTGAAGAGTGTTTTACGGCCATAAAATACAAGTAAAAGCTCAAAGGGTGCTAGGACAAGGGACCAGTGGGTCATGCACTCAGGTCTCTTTTGTCCAAACAAGGGAACCTACAGCAGTTGTGAGGAGGGTCTCAGGATGTAGGTGCAGAGGAAGGACAGAAAGAAGCTCACAGCAGATGTCTGCAGAGTGACAGATCCTGTTACAAACCAGTTCCTTCCAAGCGATGCTGCCACAAGTCATATCCTTATCCTTCCCACTCTCCCAAGACAAAACTAAACTGAAAGCCACAATACAGCTTTAACACGCAGCATTTCATTTAAAGCAGCAATATTAAATTATGCTGTTGGATGAGGAACAGTACTGTGTTGCCACAAGAGCTGTAAGATAAAGAATGCCAAATTAGGAACCAACCAGGTTAACACACCCATAGCACAAGATTATACAAAGATTCTGTGGACCCAGAAAGTGAGTGGACTACTCCAGTTTGAAAGTCTCCTACCCTCTTCACCCTGTTTGGTGTTTCTGTCTTTTCTAATCTCTGCTTAAGATAGACAGACAGACTTGCCAGGGAACATACTGGCAAAGCATCTGGGTAGACACTCTGAAAATTTCTCCTTTCAAGCATGCCTCAACTGGAGAAACACACTTTTCCCAAGATCAGAAGTGCTTAATATGTAATTCCAGCTACTCTGTCCAAGAGATATGAAAACAGCACCTTAAAGGCCCTTAGCTCTACCTGTTATCCTAAAAACCTCCTGTCTGCACATGATCAGATCAGGATTAAAATCCTGACATTGAATTTTACGCTTGGCTGCACTAAGATGTCTTTAACACAGTGAACTACTGACATAGTTAACTCTAAAACCCTAACATGCAGGCATGAGGACCAAGGTTAAAGAAGTCAGCACGAACTCCAGCTTGCCCTCACCTATTCCATGACGGCAGTTGCAGAATCCTGGCCACAGATGCTGACTCGGGACTATTCCCGGGACTGTCGAGGCCTCAGCTGGTTCCAGCAAAGCAATCCATGGAGCTGCAGCTGCAGCACTCACTTGTACACATGCAAACTAGGAACAAGCCCTAGCTTTGAGAGGGTGTGAAAGAGTCCTGTTCAGTTTGGGTGCCACATCACAAAAGAAAAGTCCTTCCTGTCTGAAAGAGGAGCATTTAGACTCCTCTGATTGATGCTGGAGGAGTAATTCCTCCTGTGAGCCCTTGATGAGTGTGGCTGCACTGCTAGCCTGACTTGAAGTTTAACACTAAAGGGACTGATGTGAACAATGAATCTTCAGTGAGCTAACCAGGCTTTATTAATCCTTCAAGAGCAATAGCAATAACTGAGCTGCATAATAGCAAGTTTCCCAAAATGGGGTCATCATGCTGGAAACAGGGGCTTGTGTGTGTGAGAGAGAGACAATGATTACAGTATTTAATCACCAGCGTCACTGTTCCAACTATTCTTGACCATCGTGTCTACTTTCAGACAATCCACTGATCCTGGTCAGTGCATCCACACTGGGTGGCAGTCACTGGGAAAGCTAAATTTAACATATACATGACACAAATTTCTGAAAAACCTTATTCTGCCAAAATTTAGTATATTTACATAACTTCTTAACTGTATGATATACGAAACACCACCAGGTAGTATTCTAACTTCAAGTGCTTCAGGAAATACTCTAAAGAAAGAGCCAAAATCAGTATATTTTAATTTCTTATGGTATAAACTGCCTGTATTAACCAGAATTTGGAATTTAAAAATACCTACTATTGTACATAGTCTGTGTATGTGCATATATAGCAACATAGGAAAATAAAATATTTAAATTAGGTTTAAATATAAATGTGTATAAATGTATATAAATAGGTATCATAATAGAAACAGTGTAAATAACATCACTCTCTGTTGACCTACAATTTTATTCTACCTTTTTTTAACCAAAGTTAACACTTATCTTTAAGAAACCTTTGTCAATAATTTTACATTTAAACTGCATTAAAATAGCTAAAAATACAGGGGTTAGTTTAGTCATTTGTCTCACACGTACAAATCCACTGAAGCAGGGATAATAACGAACAGAACTGGGCCCTAAAAAGTTCTAATTTGACACTAATCAGTAATAAAAGGCAATGCAAACTTGTGTTAAACTGATTACATGCATATAGCAATATCTGTATAATGGCTTTAGCTGCTTAGCAACAAAAGTACAAGAATACCAGATAAAATGGATTATAAGCTCTGATTAGTCCCAGATGAATGTAACAGTGGCAAGTCAGTCAGGTTAATTTGCACTGTATATCATAAATGACACTTCTCTGAGCTATAATGGCAGAAGACATTTAATTTTTTTTTTGTACAAATACACATAAAAGAAATAAGACTTTATTTAACCTTACCAATGACAGTTTAGGTCATATACTACAAGGATTCTTCCTAAATTAACTTAGAAAACATGACTTAGACAATCATCATGCCTATTATTTCTCTCTTTTTTTTTCTGTTCTACGCTTTCTTACTAAAATAAATCACTTTAAAAACAGAACTCCACGTTATGAATTTCCACTGGACTTGCAAACCCTTTTCAGAAATATTTAAATACAAGCCATAGTGGAAGGAAGAGCAATTACTCTTGGTTTTTAGAGGGGTCTGACGCAGAAAGAGGTTCAGGGATTTTTCAGAATAATAAAGGGACATCATGATAGCTGAAATGGAATAACACATCCTGAATTTCAGCTTTATAAACACCAGATTTCTAGCATTACTCAGAGTGTGCTCGGTGCAGTGCAAACAGCAGAAAGGAGTAACACCTGAACTGCAGAACTCACAATCCAGGATAAAGCAGCAGTAAGCCATCAGGCAGAATGTAACACTTAAGGGATCAGCACAGTCACACTGGGGTCACTACAGCCCCTTCTCCATGTCCTCCGGCCATGTCATATGGCTGATCTCTACCCACAACACAGGAAAGAAGGGAATGGCCTTGCAGGCCAGCCCAGGAGCTATGATGTGGATAGATACACTGATTTTAACACTGAAAGGAAGGATAATGTTTTTATGGGTGACATAAGTCTGACTATTCAGACTGACTTTGTCTACCCTTCATTTAACTACTTGTTTCCTCCAAGAGAAATTGCTATAATGTTGATTAAGCATCCTTTACAAGTTCTGCAGCTCTATCATTCAACAGGAACATTTTTGTGTACTAAAGATACTCTCTAGTACATCTGCTGAACATAGTGTTATGAAAAGAGAAAGTGAGCACTATTTTCAAATTTATCTGATTTTATGAAGTTGAATAAAAAAATCAAATGGCAGATGTTAAAAGCAGCAGCTCTCTAGTCTTCTAATTTTATACTGAATTATAATAAAGCTTTCACTGCCTTAAATAATTTAAACCCCATTTAATTTCTTAAGTATTTATTAGGATAATTCATTATAAATTACAGGGTGTGCACATACATGTGTAAGCATCTTATAGGGTAGAGGTCTAGAAAATTTAAAGTACTTATGAAGAAAATTGACAGAGGTGTAGGAAGAATTAAGTGAAGCTACTTCTATCTTCTAGACCTTTCCATAAAAAGCACTTTAATTCTCACAGTTCAGAAACATCCAACTGATTGAAGACAAGAAAGTCTTCAGAGAAAACATGTCTAGAAACATTTAAATCCCTTTTGTCAGACACCTGATTGAAGCATTATCAATAAAATCTCATGTTAATACTGTTCTGTAGTGGATCCTTGAAACAGGGTATGATCTGGGAGGGAAGAGGACACTGAAGAGGGGAACTGGGCAGCATCAGATTACTGTCAGGTAAGATACCCCTTACTGAAAAATCAAGGGACCAACACATTAAAAAAGAGAAGGTATGAGGAAAAGTAGAAACAAAATTAAACCCTGAAAATGCCCTTTGATTTCTCAATACCTTTATTGAGAAAACAATACCTACACAATGAAGTCCTGAATAAACCAAAGGTGATGATCAGCAAAGGTCAGTTACAAAAATGCTGTACCCTGTATGCTAGGCCTGGGGCAGGTTCTGCCATGGGAGTGCCAAATACAGAACCCAGCATTCATCGTTCATATTCCTACAGAGAGACCACAGGCAAAACACAACTCAAACCTCTGAACACGCTACAGACACAATGACCATAGCCTGGCAAAACAACAAGGGAAATGTTACCATAGTATAAGAGATTGAAAAATTGAAAATTGAAAAAATACTGTCCTAGGGTGACAGTTTTACAAGATATACTGCACTAAAAGAGTTAAACTCCTTCCACATAAAAATCCAGATCAGCTGATGCCCTGCCTGTAGATTTACCTTCTTTCTGATGTGTAGGACTTGGTTGCAGAGCTCATTGATCAAACTATTGCAGAAAAAACATCCTGTATCAGCTTTGCATGCTTTATCCCAAGATTTAGAGCTCTCTCAACTTCCAAATCACTGAAGAAGATTTTAAAACTATTCCTGAAGTACAATACTCAAAAAAAATTTATATATATTTTTAATAGATAAAATGTTGATGGGGCAGGGGGTGGTAGTGGCTCGTTTTTTGATGGGCTTAAAGCAAATTGTTTTGATCAAAGCTTGCTTTTGTATTATGCAGGAACATGAGAAATATCAGTCCCAAGAATATTTCTTTAAAGTAAGGAAGCTAGATGGAATTGTTAAAAGAAATTAGATATATAGGGCTTAAACCACACTAGTGTGTAATATATGTTAATGTTAGGCATTATTTGGCACAATTTCTGTATTCCAAAGTAATTTAAAATATTATCCCTTACTTGCCGTGGTAATAATAGATTCATTCAGTAAGTGACACTAAAAGTCTGCTCCATGTAAAAAATAAGTAATACTGAAACGTACTTATTGTAAAAAGCATATGAAGCAAATTTTCTGCAGTGTCTTCAGCTGATTAGTGAAGGACAACACTGCAGCATACAAAGTCAAACTTCTACATCTACATTTTTGTGGAAGAGGAACAAAGCAAGTAATCTCATTACGTAAAGACAACCTCTGAGTGCTTTGACAATGAATACCGACTCAACCTTCCCATTAAGTCTGGGTGTATACGACAAATAGGCTCTACTTGAAATGCAAAATTTAATTCCAGTATGATCACTTCAGGGACCAGTTCTGCAAAGTACAGCCAGCATGCCATGGCACACAATAGCAGTGTAAGTAACTATATACTACTGTGAAACACACTTAAAACCCATTGTACTATAGCTTTTGTCCTAAGGAAGCTATTTTAACCACAGAATATGTTTGTTCAAGCAAGTTTCTCTGTTTTGCTACTGAATCTGAGAAAATCATTCAGTGACTAATTTACTTGGTACATTCTCATTTGTTGCCATTCATAAATCATCTGGACTTTTAGCAGACATATTGCTTTTGCTTTTTCATATATTTTGTTGATTGGTATTTTCATTCCTTTAGAAAGAATTATTTGTAAATTTTTCATAGGACATGCTCAAGAAAACCCTTTAATTTTTCAACTATGTATTTTTAATTTGATTAGGTATCACTAGAAGTAGTTTTGATTGTTTGACAAGAGACACTACCCTATGACTTATAGCTATAAACCAATTCAGTATGAGTTCCTCTGAGCTCAAAAGCCACAAACTACAGTTCTCTCTGGTAAGAGATCTGGGAAGAGAGAAGGCAGTGAGAAGAACTTCTGAGTATCTTTAATGAATGGCTTTGGAGAGCAAGGAGGAAGCAGAAGGCATGGTACAAAAGAGAGAAGAGCAGACCAAAAATAGAAAAGGAAAGGAATCTCCAGCAAATCAGAAGAGTAGCAGAAGAATCTTCTGTCATAATTTACTTAATATACTACTGATCTTTACCAATGTTCTGACATATCATTGACATCAGGCTGCTGATATATTTATTTACACTCCAAGGAGTGCACTCAGTCCTAAAAGTCCCTTTCTGTTCACAGTTGATACCTCGCCCCACTACAATCTTTTAATAACTTCTTTCATCTGAAACAACATGCTTAATTCTAGTTATACATTTTAAAATAATGTGTTAAAACATTATTATATATGTGAACATACATATAATAAAATTCTGAATGTGAAACACCGTCCAGGGACAAAGACGCCTTCCTGGGCCACTGCTTTGTGCCAACTTCAAAGCATGTAAAATGCTAGCACATTTTCACTATTTTAAGAACTGTATAAACCTATTAATTGTTTGCTGTTTCTGTATTCAAACCACTATGATCTTGATCCTACTAGCCGTTTTCCTATGGCTTTCCCACTGTGCTATTCATCTTTCCTGACAATTTTGCTAGAAGATCTTTCAGTCATTGCTTTTCTGCAATTCTAGACACAAATAATCCACACTGGATGCTAAAAACATTTGTACTTAATTCAAAAAATTATACACCCTATTAATGTACCAAAGAAACATAAAATGGCACCTCAGTAGGTGCCATTTTTGTGTATTTTATGTGTGAGGGTTTTTTAACATTTTTTAACTCTTTTACTGCCATCTCCTGGTACTTACAAGGCAATAGTAGTTATGCTTTTCAACAGCAGCCAGTACTCCTTTAAAATACCACTGAAATGCTGAAAACTTACCAAAAATATTTTCAAAATATTGCTGTACTTTAAATGCTGTTTTCTTTCAGACTGGAAATAATCAATGTTATTCCTTGGGCAGAAACTAGTAAAAGACTCATGTAGCTTACCTTTGTCTGGAAGCAGCAGTAAAGTTGTGTTAAATATGGATGTTTCCGTGCTAATGCCAGAATTCTCTTTTCTGTCATTGTACAGTCTACATCATCATCTTGAAGTATGACATCTTTCTTCAAGACTTTCACTGCATATACTTCATCTTTTCCTTTTAGCTCAGCTAACATTACCTAAACCAAAGAAAAATTCTCTTTATGTATGAACAACAGATGCCATAAATGCAGGGTTTCATATGAGTTTGACCGCACTGAAAATAGAAAGACATTTACATACTTGCCTAAATGAAGCTGCAATTTATAAAATAAAAAGTAAAGTACTGTAATTTCAGAAGCACAAACCTCTGGTATTCTTTAAATTTGAAACAGAATGTATCTGTTCTGTTCGTTAGTTAAGTATCTTAATGAGTACCTATTAGTGAGGTCTCAAAAACTAAACAAGGAAGGAAGTTGATGTAAAACAGAAATTTATTTCCCACTTTTATCTCCCACTTCTGGTTGTGAGATTTAAGTGCGATGGACTTTGTATACAATCCAAAGTTACCATTCCAGCTGCTTTCAAGTTGTTGATTTTAACTACTACTACCATTGTTTAAGGTTCAGGCCCTATATTCTATTTAAGGTCACTTCTGGGTTGGAGCCAGGATAATCTTCAGAGAAAGGATTAGAAAACAGGGACACAAAAGAACTGCTTCAGCCCTGTTCCCCTGCATGTGAAGTTCCCGTAATATCAAGGAAGGAAGAGAGTACTTCTGAAACAGATTCATATTTCAGTCCACCTCTTTGATTGCAAGGTGCACAACAGTGTGGAAAGAAAACCTGTAAGCCCTGTAAACACAGCATGTCCCTTCCACCCTCACCAATTCCCTACTATGGGAACTCTGGTGAATTACATCTCTCTACTGTTACAGCAGTAACCTTTCTGCTGCTTACACTGTATTTTGGGCAGCTGTCTAAGCTGCACCATATTTGAGTGGAAATGCTTCAGTTCTGTTTCCTCCAGCACTGAACACGCCCCACTGAGGAAAAACAAGTATGCACAATGTTCTGTGAAATAAGTAAACTTGAACGGGAACTTATCAAGTAAGTGAATTAACCCCACAGCATTATTCCTGACCTGATTTTTCCTGCTTGATCACAAGCAATTTTGTGGAACAGTACGTATGTAACTGTAATGAAACACTGACATTTTGTTGCAAAAGGCTTAACCATAGTTACCAAAGTGAGCTAAAGCACAGACAAGGCCAGCTCACCAGGAGACTGATACTTTTGATCTGTTGGGTAAAAGAAAACCCCTAGGCTGGAAAGCACTTCCCGAATACCAATATGAACACTTCCAAATTGGTACAGTCAAAATCACCCCTGAACACTAGCTTAAAAAAAAATAAAAGAAGAAAAGAAGAGTTAAAAAAGCTACCCACCTTTCCAAAGCTGCCTTTTCCTAATACTTTGATGAAGTTGAACTCTTCAAGACCTATTCTCTTGCTCTGGGCCTGTTTGACCTCCCCATTTTCACCATTCTCCCCAGGTTTGTTAAGCTGGTTGTCTGTTGATGTTGTAGCTGTTGCTCTGTGTTCCTCTCCCCGATTGTCAAAAGATAATGCTTTCCTAATGTTGTTTTCCAGCTCTTTGATTTCTGTGGAAATGTGAGGAAAAGTTAGTTTTGACCAATTGTCAGAAAACCAGCCTGTTAGTCCGTATCAGTGTGGGAAGGGACATTCATCTCTGAATGCCGTGTTTAAGAGCATTCTGTGGTTAAGAATACATATTTAGCAAACTGCTTCTCCACCTTACAGTAATCAGCCAAACCGCTGCTCTAACAGGAAGGGTGGCCTTTTAAAATGAACTTAAGAAGATGACATATCCAAAACTTGAAAGATAAGTCAGAATAGTAGCCAAATAGTTGTTCTAGTGACTTTGGGTGTTCCTGTACCACAGAGAAGTACTTTGTTTTTAATATCCCTATCTTCCTGTAGCACTTACTCATCTTCCTGCTTAAGTATTTTAGAGCTGTGTCTCCAAAAGTTCAAAGGACAGTTGGGTGTCCCAGTCCTTGAAGTCAACATGAATGGAGCATCTTATTCAGCTCCAGCTGTTATCACATGCCTGCCAATAAAGTGTTTGACCACTTCCTAGTGCTGCTTCAAGCAGCAATTGTGTAGATCTGCTAAATGGTTCTGAAGGTTTCTTAGTATTAAATACAGACAGTCCTCAGGATCTGCCCTGAGCTTCTGCATGGTGCAGAAGCTCAGTGCAGAAGCTTACCTAATGGTAAGCTTACATTACTACCTAATGGCCTTGGAAGCAACAACTTTACTGCACAGCTATATATGTCAAATTAAAGAGAGAATTTAGACAAATTCTTTGTCCTTATTTTAAGCAAAACATCAGGTATTTTTAAAAATCACGATTTTATGAAAACAATGTTTTGCGAAACCAAAAGGTCGACACATTTAAATCAGTTCTAGATTCAGAGGTCACAGATTTCTAATTTTTAAAAACAATTTGATCGGACTCAAAAAATACTGCTGACATACACATTCTGTCAATCAGCTGCTCAGCTCAATGAAATCAGGTCATATCAGTGAAGATTAAAATGCCTGTGTCCAAATCTATGCATAAAATAAATTGCTGAAAGGAAACATGGTTTTAAGAAGCCTCTAGAGACCACATGGACATGCTAGCATAGCCTGTCTGGATGCAAGATTTATTATTACTAATGTTCAACATGGAATTAAAAGGAGTAAATTTTATCTCAAAAACTTATTAACAGATGGGTTTTCAGGTGAAAAAATGCTCTCTCTCAAGTTCTGTGTTACTATTAAAAACACTTTCCAGTCTTACAACAGAATATATAAACTACTTCCATAAATATAATTTGTTGAGAAGGACCCATATAGTAAACTTAATAATACCTTAAGATGACTGTTTTATAATTTTCCCTTTAAAAGCCACCTAATTTCACAGATTTATATTAAATGAGAAGTAGGCCTTTTTTAAAAAGATTTTACAGTTCATAACTTTAAATGTTTCAATTTCTGCTAGTAACTGCTTTCATAATTTGCATCTACAGAGGCTTATGATCATAGATTTTTTTATTTTTTTTTTCACTCCAGGAAAATGTGTGACAAAATATGTAGATAGGAAGTAAAAAGATCTGTTTGACCTTGATCACATGGAGATGTTGGTGCTGATTTCGACCTATCTTCTTCTGAGGACGCGCATCCCGGAACTGGTGGCTGAGTCTCTGCACCTGCAATTAGCTAAGAACAATTCCAAAAGGGGTGATCTTCCTGTGCCATGAGGAAATTTAATTCAACCACCTTAGTTAAAAGTAGAAGTATGAAGGAAAGTGAAGATCTTCTACCCCTGTAGATTCCCACTGGCAGAACCTCAGCCATACAGTAGATGGTATTACATGAAATAGAAGTCATAGTACAAAGGGAGAAAAAACAGGCAACTAAAAGAAAAACAGGTTCTTAAGATGAAATAAATGTAGTGTATATACCCAGTGAGTGGGAAAGTTTTGAGAAGCCACGATGAGTTTGTAAATTCATCCAGTGAATACATTTAACTACGTGTATCAGCAAGCACTGCAAACTACCTCATGCAGTAACAACATGACAACACCTTTTCCTAGGAGTGCCAGATCAATTAATTCATCCTCGAATTTCCTACATTTCTGTAACATTTTAAAACAGCTTACAGGGGATCCCAGTGTGCAATAAGCAGGAAAATGAACAGAAGCAACTGTCAATGTTTAAAGACAAACACAATTTGCGTTTTTCTGAGACCAATGGGTCTGCTGTGACAATCATGCAAACAGAGATACAAAGTGTGGACCTAGTCTCATCCAGGATACACCTCATCTCTCAAGTATAACTCCATCAGTCCTGGATGTACTTGGGGTGACCTATGCTTTTTATTTCTACAACAGCTTGGTTATTCCTACAAAAGGCATAACTCCAGAACTGTAATCTGGCAAACATCTCCTCTTCATGAGAATCAGCACAGTGCTTGTTTATCAACATTTCCAACACTATGGAGTAGTGCTGTCTGCCAATCAATCAATCAATTAATTACTCTGAGCCATAACAGATATTTATGTTTTTAACTGTTGCCAGACATTGTCTGTCAAATGTCCTTCCTCAAAACCCTTCCAGAAATTATAGACTTGAGATCTGCAACATTGTACCAGGTCAAAATAAATTTCATATTAAAGTTCAGAATAGACGATTTACACTTACAGACAAAACTTGAAGTCTTAGGTCTGTACTGACATATAAAAAAGTTACTGTGCAAGTCATTTGAGTAGGATTGAATTCCAACTAATAAAGTTACAATACAGTCATACTTCTCTGATTTTTTTAAAAATGTGACAATATTTAGTAAAATTACCTTTTTCCTCCTTTGCCCACTATTAGTGATCTTATCTGGAGTGACTCCAAGATCTGCAAGTACTTTAGCTATGCCTCTAGCATCCACTCCACAGTTTGGTGCCACATTTGTTTCACAGCGTCGATGTACATTCATCTTGCAAACTGCAATGAAATACACAGTAATACAGTAAATTAAATACTATCTTGGCATGCATTTGCCTTACCTAAACCTATCAATAACTTTTTCAAATAAATACAATCTCAGTAGGAAAGCACTTAGCTGGATTTGAAGGTATATTTCAATGCTGATAAAAAGTTATTAACCTGATTATCATTCTTCTGATATGATAATGTAGAGTTGTATTTTCAAACAGTGCCCAGAACAGACACAATAACAAATGGAACTATCAAATCATCCTGTAACTCTTAAATGAATTTGAATTAGAAGAAAAGTCCTTCTGATCTTAGATTTTAACCGTCCACTATGGAAAGCACAACATTAAATCCTTATGCATCATTGCTTCTTACAGTATTTTACTGAAGTAAATTAACTTTTAATGTAGGCAGCCATAAAACTGAAAGTGCTTTTAAGTTTTAATACAAATGAAGGGTTAAACACCTACTTTATTTAGATGGCAATCCTGTTACTAAGTTCTTTCCCTTAAATCTCCTGAAACTATTATATTATTATGAGGAGAAGAAAAAGGTTACTTTGCTTACAGATTATGAGGCAGAGGCAAGAACACAGCTCTATTAAAACTCGTGGAGTGTGGATTTGTTAGGAGCAGAGGACATATTTTATCTGAGACTTCAGTGCCCTCTTGTGGAGCAAGGCATAAAGAGAGCACAGCTACAAGTGTGATTAAATCCTAGATTATTATTCAATTGCTCTAATTTCTCACTTCTTTATTTTTTAGAGAAAAGGAAATTATAAAAATATGTATTAATAAAGTTAAATTTCATTATATTTTTCATAAATAAAGCTTTCTTTGTACAACCCCTAAAGAAAAAAACACATTCACCTCTGAGACTACACCTAAGCATTGAATCTGGCCATAACCATGTGCTTCAGAAAGCTGGTGACTTTCCTTTTTAAGTACGTTTCAGCTCACAAGAAGAGCAAAAAGAAACAGCTAAACATGATATTTTCAATAAATGTACATTCAGTGACAAAACCTCAGCAGTAGGTAAAATGTTTGAGCTAGGACCCATAAGAGTGGACATTGAGGAGACAAACTGCTTGAAATAGCAGGAAAATTTTGCTCAGTCCCACTTCATAAATATATTTTGTAAAAAGATGCACAGGAATAATCAGTGAAAAAACCTGAAGAAGAATAAATCTCTGGTATATGCTCCTCATGGTGTTAATAACCACACTGGGCAAGGAATTACACCTCTGAAGAAACACGTGTTAAAGAGAGAAAACCAAGCACAGAGAAAATGGCATTTTCAGTTCAGGTGAGTTCTAGATTTCATGCAGAGAACACTGTATTTTTATAGACAATGATTTTATGGACATGGAGAAGGCAACATAGACTCTCCACACTACTGTTTCTATGCATCTGCTACACAGTATGAGAAACAACAGTTAAGACCAAATGAACAGTATGATACTTGAGTTAGAATATGAAAGAGAACTCATGTATGCCCAGATTAGGTAGAGAGATACTATAGCTCTGGTTGAAAAAAAAAAAAAAAACAAAGAGAAAAAAGCCCAGATTTAATTGAAAAGTCTCCACTGAATGCATCTTCATCATAATTAAGACACTGATCAAAATCTTCAATAGCTGCAAAGTAATAGCATTTAGAGCCTAACATTTCCTCACTGTTCACTAGCGGGAATCACAAGCGAAGGCTTGAACTTCAGAAGTCTCACTGTGTATAACTTTGCTGTGAAAAATTTCTTCTTTACCTTACTGCTCAGCAACGTGTGACATGGAGCACCAGGTCTGACCTTCACCTATAGTTATGTGTCACCCTAAATACTGCAAAGGATGTATTTTTATAGATAACATATTTATACATGTGACCCTATGTTTCTGCCGTTGAGAAGTGTACACAACATGATTTTTGTATTTATGAAGATGGATCTATCTATTCCTAAGGCATAACAAAATTAAAATGCTCATTATTCCTCTAGGCAGTACTTCCTAAGAACCTGACAATCATTTCCTTCATGACATCATTTCCTTCCACCTAAAAATTGAAGTATTTTATTAACTATTTCTAAAATATTACTTTGCTTTACAATTGCTTGTACTCTTTTTTCACCCCTTACGTAGGTCTGCTTGAAAACAATGAGATATGGACATTTTTGACAACTAAAATTACACAAATGCACCTCCCAGCCATATTTTCACATATAGCATTTACATAGCCTTTGAGTGGCAGAACATAATGAATCCTTCATTTTCTGGACTAGAGGGGCTAAGCAGACCATCACAAAGGATGATTCTGATGGGTATCAGAATACCTCATATTCTGGACACGGGCACACAGGAATGGTTCTACCTACTCTAACCAATACAAACCAGCAATTTTTGAAAATGGTATTAAAGGGAAAAGTAGATGGAATATTGATGTTTAAAAAGCTTAACAAACCTGAAAACACGAAAGGCATATAAACTGAAGATATGTAAATTGTCATGCTCATCATTTTGTGTTAACTTCTAATATCCTGTGTGGCAACAAACCTACACAGGAGTGAGTGCAAAATGCGTTTCTTAATGTCTGACCTCTGTATTTGTTACTGACTGATGCTGCCAACAGGGTTAGGACTGTGTTCTAACCATGATGGAAATCCTTACATTGCTCCACTGCTTATTTTCTATTTATTTCTGTACATGCTGACATAGTGACTTGAAGTCTTTCCAAGTCTCCAAGTCACCCACAAAGAAAAAGAAAAGCTCTGAAGTGGTGCCTTACCTTTGCATTGTAAACCTTGTCTCAAAAGACCCCAGAGCAATGAACCACAGTGGTCACAGAAGGTGGGCACTTTGTAATTGTGAATGCTGAACTTGTGAGGCATGTTGACACTGAAACGCTGGGATCCCACTTGCTGAAAAAGGACAGCATAGCATATTTCATTTTAATTAATTTCTTAGCAATCAGTGTATGCTGAGGCCCTGTTGCATTTTGAAACCGCACAGAATTCAAAACAGATTAAATAGATCTGTGCTCAGATGATGACCCTCACATTAGATACACTACAGAATTCATTTCACTATTTTATCTGGGGAAAAGAGGGGGAAGGGCTGCTGTTGTCCAAGAGATAAAGACTAAAGTCTACTTCCTAGTGCTTTTGGGAGCAACAAATACATAGCTATCAGGAAAGATCTCAATGTGGAAGGCAAGGAAGTCACTCCCAATTGTTTTAGGAACACGAGGCCAAACTAATACAGGACTAGAAAAAGAAATATATCATAAACCCTTTACCTTTTCATATCCCACTCTTCTTTGGATTATGATAATGACAATGACAACCTGTTGTGTTCAGGGATTCCAAGGTATGATTATTTACTCATTAAAGGATGTAATTGATAAGTTTTCAGAGTGGCCATTGCACTGCAGGAGATTTATTTTTATGTTTTTCCTTCCGTTTTCTATTACCGCTGGCTTTTCTCCAGTGATCTAGTACCCCTTCTAAACAATGAGACTATCAGCAAAGTATGCAAGTCTCCACCAGTCTGGAGCCTGGGAATATAAACCTGCACAAGATTTTGTATATTCCTGTGAGTACTACACAAAACCAGCACTAGCCCAACACAGTCCTTTATCAATACCAATTGTATGCACGTGATCACATTTTGGATGTAAAATATTGGTTGTGGACCAGGTATTACAGAATGGTCCCAGTAAGGAAAATGCTAGTGAATTGTGCAGAAAAAATGAGATAATGAGTTAGTGCCTCAGTCAAACTCATGCTGAAGTCTAAAGAGTAGATTACAACTGCCCTGTTACATACAACTCTGATGTATAACTTAAAGGCAGGCTTTTTCAATCCTATGAATGTAGGTTTTTAACAAATAAAATTATGAAATGTAGATTTTTTGTGTGAACAAGGAACTGTGATCACCCAAAGACCACCTCACCTAAGCCTGTGGTGAGAGACAACAGGCCCTTGCTGCTGCACAAAACAGGCCAGTGAGCATACTTTTGTTTTTCTCCTGAAGCACAAATAAAAAATTTCTGTCTAAGAAAAAGCATTCGCTGTTTATACCCAAGGGCTGAAACTACTTTTAAAAAAAACCACATTTTATTGGTTTGGATGTAGTCTTTGTTAATGTGAGACTTTGCAAGCAAATTCTGGTCAGTTGGCTGTGTTGGTGTCAGATACCCACCCAAGCATCCCAGCTCTCTGATCAGCTGCTGATGGCTCAGCCACACAAAATGCAGCTGGGGAATGAGGGATCCCAGCCTGCTGCTTCTGAATTAAACTGACAAGAATTGTATTAACTCAGAAATGGAGAGAGAATGTTAAAAGCAAAAAGGAGTGGAAAGAGCTCTCTGAAACTTTGAGCTCTGATGTTATAAAAAGTAAACCAATTAAAAATAAATTTTTGCATGATAATTCCCATGTAAATAAAACTGTGCTAGGAATCTAGCATTCCAAAGTAAATGCTACACCACAAAATGACCAGAAGGGCACAAAAAAGTCTGTAGCATCTATTGATTAAACCGAGGAGATGATGTTATTTTGAACAGATCAAAGACAGCATTTTATACAGAAAAATTAATTTATAAACATTTACCTCATCGTGAGTTTCCTGTTTTTTTAAGCCAGCACACTTCGTTATTATAAGTTCATGGCATCTCTTGTGAACTACGCAAGTGCAAACTGGAAAGACAAACACATATAAAAGAATGAGATTTCATGAAGATTAATTTTAAAGCAGAAATCTGATCTCAGAAGACTAGAACCACTGGGACTTGAAAGTGTGCAAGTGACTGGTGGTGATTTGGTGAGTCCTATGAAATAAGTTGGTTTACAAAAACAGAAGATAATGGACTTTCAAAAGACCAAAGAATTTTAAGATAACTAAAGCATATCTGCCAAATATCTCATCTGTAAAACTACAAATTACCTTCTGAAATGTTAACCGCAATTTTTCTCAATTTTTACATATGTGATTTGTTTATCTGATGAAGTCCATGATCTCCACATTACATGAAACACAATAACAAAAACAATTCCTGTTTAAAGAGCTTTCAAAAGAAGACGGATATGAAGATAACTAATTGTAAAAGTTAAAGGAACAGAAAAAAAAGTCAAATATTCTTTCGGTAATGCATTATCCTAAGTTGATAGCAGTAAAAGGTTTCAGGAGGCAAAAATGTTTTGCCAATATACATCCTGATTACTTAATCAATGAATAACATTTGCAGATATGACAGATAAACAATTACTAGATCTATCATAATGTAAAATTCAAGGTCATTAAGCAAAGTAAAAACCCTCATAGTGAAGTAACAAACTTCCTCCAGTTTTGGTCGTTATTGTAATAAAAAAAATTAGATCAGAAGTCAAGGTACTTCTCCAGATACCTCTGTGTGTTAACACAGTAATTGCTAATATAGCATGTAAAGATCTATAAAAAATGGCATTTACTTATTTACTCTGAGATTTAATACAGTAATTCTTATTACAGCATGGAAAGCTCTATTAAAATGGCATTTACTTATTTAAAATGAGATTGCAGCAAGTCTTTTGTAACTGAAAAATCATCACTAACTTGATGGTTTCTACTTGTTAGATGAGACTTAAGAACTAACACATCATCCCAAGAGGCATAAAGAAGTAGGAGTACAAGAAATTGAGTTGAAAAATGGGAGATGAAAATGAAGCACTTGTGCAGTCTTCGCTATACCCTTCTCTAGTCATGACCTCTATAATTATCTCATCAATTAAACTACAGTCTTTGCAATTACCTGGAATTTTTAAACACAGAATCTTAAGCAGAATAAAGAATTCTCAATTTTAAAATGCAAGACTTGAAAAATGAAGAAGCCAAGATCTGCAGATATGGTTCCCTAGATGGATACACATGAAGCTACATCTGGGATTTGATGTTCAGAGCTGTTAGCAGAGCTTCTCCTTCATATATGATGCTTAAGACCAATAGTTTTGAAAAAAATTACTGTGACTTGGTGCAAAAATTGTATACTTGTTGAGACAAACTTATTCTGATCATCATGTGCTAAATACTTAGCATCATACATATACAATCTTATGAAAAAAAATCTTATTATTTATATAATATAATAAATATATTTAAACTGTCCTTATGCAGAATTTCTCTTACCTTGACATTGGTATCCCTGTTTTCCTATTACACCCCTGAAAAATGAGAAAGTGTTTTAGAAAACAAAGAGGAAATACTTTTAAAAATGAAAACATTTTTTCCTTACTTTAACTGGGTGTGCACATGTTTAAAGAAAAGCTTCTAATAAACCAGTCATCTGATAATTGCATGCCTGGACTGAGATCAGTTCAAAGTAGGAACATTTCAGGCACTGAGAGGGAACAGGAGGGATAAGAAACCATGATGGCAGTCAGAAGTACAGACAGATTTACTACAGTGGAACAGGCAAAGCCAAATGGTGCATGGAAAGGGGACAAAATGGTAAATCATCATCAAGCAGACCTCTAAATAGACAGATTGCATTTGTCAGTATTGCTTGAAATCACCTCAGCCAACATCAAGTATAACCCCCCAGGCACTTTTTAGAGGAATACAGTTGAGTTTATGCACATTTCATGTCATTCTACATTAATAAAGGCCAATTTATTGCATACTCCTAAGAAATATTTACTGTCGATCACATCAGATCTTCTGTGCAAATCAGTATCTCTAGGTCACTTTGGAAAATATGAGGAGTTCCTGAAAAACAACTGAAAACGGAATGTCTCCACCACTTCTCCCTATCTGAAAATTGAAAATACTCAAAATAATGCAAATAATTTTCAAAAGGAAGTTCTTGGTGTACATTGTAATAATAAAGACCCTGTACACTGAGCACCAAAATCTCTGTGTCATTAGAAGTTATTCCATTAACTATTCCATTCCATATTCCATTAACTTCAGTAGGATGTAAAGAAACTTTGCATTTCTTAGAAGAATGATGGTGATTCTTAATCATGTAACAAAGAATTCTGTCACTGTGACAAAATGTAAAGGTCTCATATTAAGTCTGAATCTATACTTACGTCTTACATAACACTAGACTGGTTGTCTACCTGGAATTTAGTGTGCATTAGATAGGGAAATATGGAACTTTGTAGCTCAAAGGAGAAGAACCCCAAATACAACAAATTCTAATATTTGTGATGGAGGTTTAACAGCCTTCTGTTATCATCTGCAACGCTGTTGACAGGTTAATGCCAAAATAAAGAGGAAAACAACTACTGCTCTATACCATTTTCACTGCAGTGAAACAGGAAGGTGTGCCAACTCCCCAACTCAAAGCTGCAAAGAAAGCAAAGCCAAAGTTGCTCCATACCATATAAAGTCTCTGCAGTGTGAGCAATACGTTGGTTGTCTAAGGTAGGTGGCCATGAACTTGTGTCCATTAACCTGATGCACCCTGCGCCGCACGGCACCCTGGCGCTTCCTGGGGCGCATCCGCTCCCGGAACACTCGCTCTTCATTGTCCTTGGGGGCTGAAACACAGGGAAAAACAATAAGCACTGGCTGTCACAGACACAAGTCTGGAGAAACTCAAATGCTATGCCTAGGTAGATAGTCTTCAAAAATGAAAATAGTCCTCTGTATCCAGCAGTGCAAAATAACTTCCTTAAGTTTTGAATCATTTTTATTCATTTTTAGCATCCATTGCCACAGGGCAAAGGTTTTCATTGCTTAGTACAGGAACTTCTAGTTCTTTTAAAGCTTCATCTGTAAATTCATGCTATATTGGAATTAAGTCCTCTACGCTTTATCACTATCAAGCACACTGACAACCTCTTAACAGTAATTATACAGTTAGATTCTCCTAACAGATCAGACATTCACCTCACTTGATCTTCAGGAGAAGAAAAATATCCCAACATCTCTATGTCCCTGTACATTCAGAAAGTGCTGATACAAGTGCAAAAGCAGAGTAAAAATACGTATTATCAAGCAGAACAAAAAATTCCATCCAGAATTGACTACTTATTAGAATTCCTGATAGAGATCTGAGCTTCAGGCTCTAATAACTCACTTTGATACTGACACATGCTCAGCAAAATGTTCAAGGGAAGGAAGTTGTTCTTCTTAATCAATTCCTATTCCAATTGTACATGAGATTTAATGGTAGAGGAAGTATAAAATGAAATTGATACAACTCAGAGTGAAAACATTTGGAAAAAAAAATCTTCAGAGTGCATTGGGTCTTTTTCTTAAGGTTTTTTTTTTTTAATATCACCAACACCATCATAATATTCTGTATGCATTAAGCAAAAGCTGAGGATGAATTAGCAATGAAGAACAGTTCACAATTTTTAATGAAAAACAGATTTTACAGACATTCCCTGAGCCACTCATGCTTTGGCAAACTAGACTATAAGACTTGGAGAGGACCATATTCAGTCATCCATTGCCAACTGAATCTATGCACTCAATACTTTGGTGCATATAACACTTTGACCTGTAGTTAACACCTGTCATTCTTTGAATTTCAGCTAATGTGAGTCATTACAGTGGCCTAAAAACACCAGCTTTGGTCTGCTGCAAGCTTTTCTGTACATGACTGAGTTGTCCAAGCAACAGTACAGTGCCTAATAACAACACACAGAAAATTCAAAGAAAAAATTCAAAGAAAAATCTGAGAACAGCTCAATGTATAAAAAGTCTCAAATTCTTTTACAAACATTGGAAAAATCCTGGTTTTGAGGGTTTTAAATATAAAAGGTATCGATTAAAGAATTTCTAGAAAATTGTCTCAAATTAAACCAACGGATGGATATCTTGGGAAAAAAACAGAGCACAGATGAACAAACAGAGACCAATGTCTTTCACTGCAGAGCAAAGGCTAAACTCCTTGACACCAGCAAATTTATTTATGCACAGAAGAGGCTAAGCTCCATACACATTAATGTTTTACAAACACTTCATACTCAGAATCGGTTTTCACCCTAAAATGACACACCTGTGGGATGGCCAGAGTGGCACTGCTATTCTAAAGTTAGCTCTCAGTAAATAAACACTGCCTTGTGCACAAAGCTACCCCTTTTATTTATGCTGAAGAACAACCAAAAAGCAATGGTTGTAGGTTGCCCTTCAATAAAGAGATAAGAAATATCAGAGAGTTACCAACTATGTTTATTTTTATATTGTCAATTTTGTTTATTTTTAGGGATTAAGCAAAACTCTAATGTCTAATAAAAATCACAGCTCCTTAAGAGAAAGACTGTCTTCCACAAAGAATATATAACAAATAGTTGAAAATCCAACAAAATATTCATTTTTCCAGCTTCTTGAATGATTTACTGACTTTACAAATCTTCTGGAAATCTTTCAAAAGCTATTATAGGAAATAATTCTATATTAACACACTAATCTGCTATTTTGGTTATTATCCAGATTGTAGACTTTGCTACAGTATGCACAACCTGGATGTGAAAAAGTTAAAATCCAACTCCTCTGGAAAGGTTTCCCCCAAAAAGTCCAGCTCTTCTGGAAAGGTTTATCAAAAAGTTATGTGCTTACATGTAATGAACAAGATGTTCTGACAGTGCACAATACATATTTGATATGATATTCAGTCTACAGTACTGTTTTTCTCATTTTTTTCATTTTAAGTGCAATTCTTCACAGATATAGCACCTGTAATTTTACAGAGCATGTAAAATCCTCCTCTTGTTTTGGCTACATAAAAGCAGTATCATGACACTGGGGTTTTTTTGTTTGTTTGCTTTGTTTCTACCAAAAAAGTTTTAAAACTGCTTTCACTGCATTAGTTTCAATTCCATATTTAATTATTTAATGAAATTCCATTTTTCCCTTCTAATACTTACAGTTTAAATAATATAATGAGACAGGATCCTTTTCAGAAATGCACTGACTTGAAAAGAGATACAAGTGATGTATCTGAATGCATAAGATTAAATGTCAGGCCTTGATTATCAAAAATCACTTCTACACAAACACCATCCCTATGTGTGAGAAGGATCCTCTACCTGTAGTTAGAAAATGTAGTTTTCTTGGTCTGCCTTGGATAATGCTGGAGGTCCACTAGCCAGTTGCTCTCAAACAGTCTCTGCTGTCAGTCTGCTATTCCTCTTTTGTCACTAAAAAACAGCATTTGGCCAAATCCACGCACCGTGCCCTGCTTTAGAGTGCCAGTGCCCAAAGGAACTCCATGTTTGAGAGCACTGCTCTGCCAACACCTCGCCTCTCATTACACCCTGTGTGTGATCCCCACCTCGTCAGTTGGCAGCAGGACTCATTTAGAGGGCTTGGAGCAGCATAGAATCATAGAATCATGGAATCATTAAGACTGGAGAAGACCTCTAAGGCCTCTTGGTTCAACCTCTAAGCTAGTACTGCCAAGGCCACCACTAAACCATGTCCCTAACTGCTACATCTACATGTCTGCTAAATATCTCCAAGGATGGTGACTTCCCCAGGCAGCCTGTTCTAACGCACCACTACACAATTTGTTAAGAAATTTTTCCAATCTAGACCTCTCCTGGTACAACTTGAGAGCATTTCCTCTTCTATCAATTGTAATTTGGGAGAAGAGACCAACTCCCATGTCACTTCACCCTCCTAGAGAGCAGAAAGGTCTCCTCTCAGGCTCCTTTTCTCTAGGCTAAAAAAAGCATCTGACATTGCAGTGCCTGTAATGTCCACTGGATGACTGGACATGAGCCTTTCATCACAGCAAACAAAGTCACAGGAGAAATTAGCTCACCTACCAGCTTAACGTTAACTTCAAGTTAACATTAAGGTCAGTCACTTATTCACTGTGGCCCTATATAAACATATAAGCAATGCTTTCCCACAGTTCCCAGGCAAAACACTGCCACATCTTGCATCAGACTGTTTTTTAAGGAAAACTCTTTACTGAAAAGGTGGCATTGGCACAGGCAGCCCATAAAGTGGTGGAGTCACCATTCCTGGAAGCATTCAAAAAACATGTGCACATGGGACTTAAGTATGTGGTTTAGTGCTAAACATGGAGGTGCTGGGTTAACAGGCACACTTGACCTCAAAGGTCTTTTCTAACCTGAACAATCCTGTGATTCACACTGCTGTTTTGGGCCACAGGCATAAAATCAGGCAGGAACTGTCCCAGGTGACTCAGAAGCAGATGATCACATCTGTTCTGGCTCGTACCCAGGGTTGCGAACCACTTATTTCTAGCAGAACATAATAGTCTATATTTAAATTCAAATCCATTTATCTCATACTGAACAGTCATGCTAGAGATGTTAATTTATCTGTCTGAAGACACCTACTTCAGAAGGGAGCTACACTGCTCTCCCCAAATATCTCTCATCGTTTACAAGCAGGAAAGCAAAGATTAGTAAATGCTAGCAGACAGCAGGGAGTATTTGGGAAAACCCCCAACATCTGTATGATATAGACAACTAGTGTTTTCAATGCATTCTTTTGAAAATACTAGCATCCCAAACAAAATTGGCCTTTAAAATATATTTTTAAAAGTCTTACAGAGTTATGTATTAGGTTCTAGAAAATACCATTAGCATACTGCATACTTTGCATGGCATTTCTATTCTTAGCAAAGGAGTTAAAATTAAGTGAATTTTTCATAGTCAGAATACTAGCAAGTTTCAATATAAACAATTTCTTCTCATGGTATTTCTACTAAATAGTCACAGAGGTTTATCCTTTCCTCAGTAAAGGCTGTTTCTTTATGTAATGTACATTCTGTTCCCTGTTTTGGTTTTGAGTCCTTCTGTCTTCTGTACGATTGAGTTTATCCTTTTAAAATGCATTTTTTTCATTTTATTTTCAAAAGATGGAGTAAGAAACGATGACAATTTCCAAGTGTTCATGGAGAAGGCTGTCAGTGTAGCACACTGAGTTTAGGCTTCATATGATGGTACTTGGCAAATTTAGGACTAATTTTATTTCAAAACCATAGCCAGTAATGCCATTACTTCTTTTCACTGTAGCCAAGAGTAACTCTTGAGTTATTTGAAAAACAATAGCATATAATTGCTTTTATATACTCATAGGTACATACATACATAATGCCTACAATTTAAAGACTCAAAAGACTTGCATGCTTAAATCGAAGCTCTAAGGGAAGTGTTACAAAAGTCAGAAGTATCTGGCATGAAAAATTGCACAAAACTCATAAATACCTGCAAAATGGAGGCTTAAATGAACTGTCTGAACTACATTTAATGCTGTTCTTTGTGTAGTATCCATTAAGCATGAATTATAAGTCACAACTTAAAAGTAATTTCTTGAAATTTAAAAGAAAGGAAAGTACTGCATAGCACTCAGCAATCTTCAAAGGAACCAAGACTGGGGGAGTAAGACCTGTACACCAAATATCAAAGGCTCAACCGTGTCAGGTCTTGTTTCATACTAAAACAGATTCAGCATAAATGAGAAGGGCCCAATGTGGAGCACTAACTGCAACAAGATTATCCTGCATAGCCATGTCTTATCTTCAGTGCTCTGAGTACTTACAGAATTCTGACAACAACAACAACAAAACAAAACAAACCAAAAAAAAACAAGAAAAAAGGAAAAAATAAGGCAGAAAAAGAGCAAGAGAGCTTACACACAAATAGAGGGGGTACCCAGCATTTCTTATTGCTGATGATGCTGACTTCTAAATGAGAACAATGCTGATCCCTTCCCTCAATCTGGAGGTGATTGTTACCAAACTGTCAGTGTTTGGGGAAGGGAAAAAAAAACAATTAAACTTTACTTAAATGGTTTCTGCCCCATCAAAGCCAAAGCATGGGCCATGTATGACAGTAACACGGAAACTGGTGGCACTGCCAGGTAAAGCCTTGCAAGAGAACCCTGACCCCTCATGGTGCTCCTGGCACAAGGGGCTTTTCACCCTGGGCATCTCCTAGGTGTCACATTTCTGTCATCCCTACCTCACAAGCACTATCCAGAGAGCTAGCTAGTTTAACATCAACCTTTAATAATTACAACTGACCCTAAATGAACAACAAATTCAAAGGAAAAATGGTTGTACTGATGTTTCATTGCTAAAGATGAAAAATAACAGCTTTTGCATCATATTTAAGCCTGATCACTTTAACCAGTATGTATGTACTGAAACAGAGATGTTATTTTAGCACTACATAATGTCTAAACAGAGGAAGGATATTGATTGAAGCAGGAGAGGTAATTTGTCTAAAAATATGTTGGAAAGTGAGAAGAGGCAGAAACAATGTCCAGAACTTCTCAGGGTTCAGAATGGAGTGTAACTAGATCATTATGCATCAAAATAAGGTCTCGAAGGATTATTCCCAAACTGTATTCTGAGCTGTACAGTAGAAGCATATGTACTGCCATTAAGATTTCTCCAGGCAGAAATCATTATAGGATTTTGCATTTAAGAATTTAATCTATTTTAAAGGGAAAAAAACCCCAAACCAACCCAAAACAACAAAGATCCACCATGAACAAAAAGCTAAACACCCCCTTATATTTACATTTCTATATCCTTTCTTTTGATAAAGTCTTGTTTAGTAGTAACAAATGCAACAAACTAATTCCATATCTTTTAGAGGAAAAAAAAAGTAAGGTAAGTGCTATAGTATGATATCACAAAACTGTTACTGATGAGCACAGAAATGATGTATGTAGACAGTTTACCACAGTCATAGAAAGAGCATGAATTTTTCTATGTCTTTTTCTAGAAGTATTATGTTTCCAGACTACTTCTTAAACAAAGAACAAGCACACAGGTTTTGCTACTGTATCTCAAATCTGCTTTCTTTAGGAGACCCAACAGGAAATTTCTCATTTGATAGGAGAATCAGATCCTTCAATAACACTGTATTGTTAACAAAAACAAAAATGCTGAGTGCTACTAAAGAAATGAAAAAAATGCTCACAGAATGTGTGAGTTTTAAAAGAGATATGTGTCTAGACATGTCTGCTAACACCAGCTATTTACTCAATGCACTGAAGGATAAATTCCATTTCAAAGTATATAATCCCAAAGATGGTGGGTGGCTTTGTAGCATGGGCTGAGGCTCAAATGTATCTGCCTTCAAACACATGCTTACCTTTAAATGATTAAATTCTTGTCTAAAAGAGAGATTCTGGTATTATATTATACGTATTTTAAAATTTCCCTTGAGACAGCCACAGAATTGATTTCCCTTGGGACGCACACTATATTTTTGTTTGAGGGCTTCTGTTACTTTATTTTTTTTTTTTAAAAAGAGCCCAAACCAAAACATCAATAGCTCTATAATGCTATTCGATGATTACTTACACATGATACAAAGGTTTTCCCCATACTTAATTATTATCAGAAGCACATTCATAAGCTCACTCAAAGCTGAAGGGACAACAATAACTCCCCACATCTTTCAAACAGAAATACTTCCACATTCAAAACACTTCATAAAGGAGGACCTAATGTCCAGAAGTACTAAAGAGATAGAAGTACTAAATAGATACTGATAGTTCAACTGCAATTTCAGCATACACAAAAGGCCAATTTAGTTTTCAGAAATGTCCCAGCCTGGGTGGCTGGCAATAATTTGGACCAAGTGTTCAAAACCAGGAGTGAGGTCCTTGACTCTGGTGGGAATAGAGTATAAGAAATGTGTAAAAAGCAGCTTTACCCCCAAAGAGTTGCAGCCAGGCCAATTATCCAAGATCAGAAACAGGCTTGACTCACAGCTGTAACCAACAAGGAAGAACAGTCCTATAATACGGGGAGAACTGGGACCTAGAGTCAGTTGCTGTCTGGGCTTTGAAGAAGAAGGAGCAGTGTTGAGAAGAACTACCCATGAGAAATCACCGAGAAGGCATGGGACTCTTGCAGTAAGATAACAACACTTTTACGTTGAGAACACAACACTTGACGAGACTGAGTGAACCCCCCAGTGCTGCCCCAGCTGCAGCCCATCCACTTGGCTACAGCAGAGGCTGGGTGAGAAGGGATTAGTTTCCATACCTGCTCAGACAAAATTTTCCTTAAATGACTCGGAGACTTTCCTTAAGAAAGTCTTCAAGAAAAGCCCTCAAGTTTCTGCACTTGATTTCCACAATGCCCACAGAATTAGTGACAATTTACACAAGCTTAAAGTATTAACAACATGGAATTGCACATGGTCATCTTCAGTGACCATACAGCATAGTTTAATAAATCTAATATTTAACAAACAGAATTCTGTTTTATAGGAACTGGAGCACTGGTAGGGGATGGATATAAATATGCAATCTGTTTTTTAGATCCCTGGGATCTCACAGGCATGATGGGGTACTGACCTCATTTTGGAGGGTGGATACAGCAATTTCTGTACTTAAACAGCTGTCAGATCCACAAAGCAAGCAAATCAGAGATGAATCCCTCCTACTTCCTCTCAATTTCTTTATTGGTAACATTAATGATTTAAAGAAAAATTGTATTCCTGAAACAATGTAACAACTTGTAACTACAAGTTTCATAATACAATTTATTTGGCAAAGGAAGTTATATCAGTTGAAATACCACACAGAAATTATCTCTATGTGGCAGGTTTTCTGAAAAGTGATTTTCACATCTCAAGGTTTTTAAAACGAAGTTTCAACTTCCAAACCTTTTTCCACAACCCAACCCAGACAATAGTGCTTTTTCAGTTGTAAAGGAGATGTCGCAGGCAACAGGACCAAAAAACAATGCTAACTAATGTTATTTCAGTCTTTCGATCTTATGTTTCAGGAGGAACAAACAGCCTCGCTCTAAACACAATGCCCTTATGTCAACAAATCTGCAATTGAAATTAAAGAACTGGAAATGCATTCTACATATGGCAAATACTAACGCTACTATTCATGAGAAAAGGCTCATTCCATGAAATTTAATGTGTCTGTTCATGTCGTAACTAGTACAGCAATAATTTACAAAACATAGAACAATTTTTGTGCCATAACTTGACTTGATAAACTTGCAGGCAGAAAATTGAATTAGTTTGTGTCAGTAAGAGTCAGATCGTGTTGTTACAGTGTTAGTAATGAGCAGTATTAGCAGCCTGGTATTAGCATTGTTAGTGTTAAGCACCTGACAGACTAACAAAATGAAATATCTCCTATTAAGTCACCTACTTACCTGAAGTAAAAAAGCAGAAAACTTTCTAAATGAAGAAACTATACATTTGATTATTATTAGACATTTATTGCAACTGATCAGATTATTGTATTGATCAGAAGAGCTATCCTTGGGACTTGACCTCTCTAGTGTCACTGCTGCATGCCTACCAACACGTCCTGCAATTTGACTGCACCGCGCTCCTCGGAGCACGCCCAGCCCCTTGTGGTGGCAGTGGTGGTGGTCGCTGCTCTGATGACATGCGCCCACACTGGCTGTGTTTTGTCCTCTATGAAGGAAGGAGGGCAAGACAAACCAGCCCAGGCAGGGCTGTGGTGGGAGGTGAACTTCCACAGCAGCACACGGCCATGCTTATTTTAACAGAGCTCCAGGCTATGGAAGTATCTGCAGGGTCAAATGACCTCTCTGCAGGGTCAACACCTGAGCTGCTGGCTTTCGTCAGCTTGCTGGAAAGGAAATAGTGTTGTGATGTGAAGAAGGAAAACAAGCATTGTAAAAACTTCAGGACAAAGCTCTTTTCCCAGAGGTAACTATTAAACCAGTCAGATCCCAAATGATGCTATTTTAAGCAAGTGCTTGTGATATAGATTAGAGAAGTTCAGCAGTCTCTTTCTAATATTTGCAAAAGCTGCGTACATTATGATGAAACAGGACCTTGTATGTCTGGGATTCTAGTCTTTCAGAAGTTGTTTCTTAAATATTTGTTCAACTCTAGCTTTGTTCCTTTCCCACAGAAAACAGAAGCCCAAGTGGCAGGCACCTAGGAGGTTCCTGAGCTCAGTCTCCTGCAGTAGGGAAGTGTCCTATGTACTTCAGAGGCATCCTCAGCTTTCATTTTTTTTGATGGTTCTCAAAAATCTCCAGTGAGGGAAATTCCACAACACACTCATGTATCTTGTTTCATTACTCTGGAGGCAGGCTGTTTTTCTAATATTCAACCTCAATCCTTTTGCAATAAGTTATGCTGGATGAGTGATGGCACCCTGAAAAAGTAAGCTTTTGCCCACACAGAAACTACCGAAGTATCTGTAGCAAGGCAGCCATTATCTGGTGGATACCATGGAAAAGGCCAGAGACACAGCAAGATCTCACAGAAAAGAGGGCTGCAAAAATTTCGTATGATTCTCAGGCCATAGAAAGACAGAAACTGCTTTGCACTACACAGGACCCTGTGGATATCCCAGTCACATGCTAGCTACAGAAAAGTCACAGCATCTGAAAGCAAAAAAGGGAATGAAAATCACTTACTGCCTTAGGCCACTAAATCTCAAAGTTGTCCTGCTGATTCCATTTCCAGATCCCCATCCTGATAGCAACAATTTGTTTCTATCCAAGCTTTGAAATGCATGTAACAAAGCACCCTTGTACTTAAAATTTCCATATTAAAATTCCATATAACCACATTAAGGATCTATGGGACACAACTACATAGGTCAGAGAAGCTGGCTTTCAAAACATGGTTTTATAAAGATTGTACCCTCAGCAAGCTCAAGCTTGCTGATTACACAGATTCAAAGTACTTCACAGTGGCAGTGAAAACTTACCTACAATCCTACAATTAGAGAAGTGGTTTTGCTTTTCTTTTTTTTCCCTTAATTTTTTAATTTGTTTCTCAATAAAGTACGGTTTACTTGTATCCTTCACAGGGCAGGGGGAGCCCACTGCAGAACTGACTGTGATTCAGAGAACCTCCCACGGTGCCTGGGTAATAACTGAGACAGCCAGAGAAGATTGCATAGCAGCTTCCTTTTCCCAAGCAGGAAGAATCCTCTCAATATACCGATTTTGGTATAAAGGAAAAAACACAGAATCCTCATTACTTTGCTCAAAAAATGCCAATGAAAGCCAGAGGAAGTTTCAAGGACAGGAAGAATGGCAGTGATACATCATATTTTACTTACACAGATTTTTTTTTTTTCTTATACTTTCAGGTAATGATACTGCTATTCTTCAACTAATTAACATAAAGACTTCAAAATTTGGACATGACTTCTCCCTTCCAACAGTACTACAGTAGTAAGACACAAAGTAGCTGTACCTTCATGCAGATAAACACACTGATGGGTTTAGTTATATAACTAATAAACAAAAGAGGATTTGACCCTGAGCAGTATGACATATTAAAACAAGGCAATCAAACCTTTGGATTCAATTTTTCACAACTCTACTGATGAACTGAACAAAACAAGTGAAGGGTATTAGTGTTATGCCTTAAAAGGACTGTTCTCTGATGCATCTGTCACAAAAAAATAACATCTGACAAATTTTTTTTTCCATTTTTGACCCAATAGACAACCCATAGCACAACTAAACCAGTGTTCCAACATGTCACTACTCTTTCTAGTTTATCTGTTAGTGAGGACTATGTTATGACAATCCTGTGATCCTCTACCAACAGCCTCATCTTGCCCATTTCCTAAGTGGGCAGTTCTTGCAATTAATTGCAAGAGACAAAACTCAACAGCAAAAGAACTCCTTCCCTCTTTCCACTGTCTTTCTTGCAAATGTGGGAGGAATTTTCCTTATTCTGATATCCCCACCAAGCACACAACAAAAGCTTAATTAAGAACATCTCTGACTCACAAGAAGCACTATTAAGGTAACTCTCACATCTATGTCCTTCAACATTACATACATCACTACAAATTTCCACTCAGAAAACAGTAATAAATATCTTATGTAAATCCTGAAGTACTTGATATGATTTATTATCAGCATACTACTTTCACACCCCAGTTCAACAAAGTATTTCTGGATGTGGCTATAAGAAAGACCATATTCACTCTGCCATGGATTGCAATGGAAAATTTCCAATATTTAAAGCACTGTTTGCCTGCCCTGCACGATGTTAATCCTATGCAACTAACGCATGGTAAAAATGGACACATGAGCTAAACAGGATAGTCTTTCTCTTTGCCAGACTTATGGACACAGCATCATGAGGGAATCGCAGATGATGACTCTATGTGTTGTCAGTAGAACCTGAACATATTATATAGGTTTTTACTGGGGAGGCAATTGACACATGACAGGAAGAAGGAGATGACCCCTTGTTCTTGTCATGACATCCCCTCATAACCTATTATTGGCAGAAGAAGCATTTCTCAGTGACATGATTAAATAGGAGAAGCTTTAATGTCTTTCTCATTTGCTTCGGGTTTCAATATACAGAATATTTTATTGTTCAAACACTACATAACTATAAAAATAGAGAAATGAGGGGAAATCAGAGTGTTAACTCGTTCTAGAAGGAATTGGGGTTCCATGCAGTTCCTACCAGGGCCATCATGTCCTCTGATTTGTAACATCAGATTGCTAGCTATAAATACAATGCTGATTTTTTGCAGGCCTTTGTGCAAAAGAGCAGTAAAGGGATCTCTATCAAGGTTCTTAGGATTCCCATGCAAAATTTTGCAGTATGAGGTTTTGTACAATGTGCTTGCTGAAATACACATCACATGAGAACCCTGGCTCTCGTTAAATTAAGCAACACATATCTAGCCCTCAGGTTATGGAGGAGCACTTGTGAAATTTGATGCAAGTGCATACCCCACCCCAAATATATTATGGAAAATTGTGCTTGTCTCTCTACACTGGATACATGAATACAAATCAGTACGGGGTTCACATGGCAAGGTTTTGGTGAGGGTAAGCTACAAGGCAGATTCTGTGAGAACCTGCTAGACAATTCCCTTAAATCCACAAATACCAGCTGGGTGCATGACGGACGCATGCTAGCTGAGGCTGAGCCCATCAGCAGCAGGGGTAACGTCTCTGGCTTCAAGTATTTAAGAAGCAGAAAAAAAAACCCACTGTGCAACAGCAGGCAGAGAAAGAAGTAAGAATATGTGAGAGAAACAACACTGCAGACAGTAAGTTCAGTGAAGAAGGAAGAGGAGAAGGTGCTTTAGGTGTCACAGCAAAGACACCCCTGCAGCCCACGGTGAAGACCATGATGAAACAGCCTATTTCCCTGTAGCCCATGGAGGTTCACAGTGGAGCTCAGATCCACCTGCAGCCTATGGACAACCCCACACTGGAGCAGGTGGATGCCTAAAGGCTGTGATCCCATAAGAAGCCTGTGCTTGAGCAGGACCCCAGTAGGATGTGGAGACCCATGGCAAGGGAAGTGCATGCTGAAGCAGGTTTGCTGGCAGGACTTGTGGAAGGGACACATGCTGAAGCACTTCATGAAGCAGTGTGAAGGATTCATGTTGGGCAAGTTCCTGATGGTCTGTCTCCCATGAGAGTAGCCCCGTACTGGAGCAGTGGAAGAGTGTGAGGAGCCCTCCCTCTGAGTAGGAAAGAGCCCAAGAGAAAATGTGTGATGAACAGATGCAATCCCCATTCCCTGTCCTCCTGTGCTACTGGAGGAGATGTAGAGGATTTGGGTTTTAAATTGAGTCTGGGAAAACAGGAGGAGTGAGGGGAAGGTGTTTCAAGATCTAGTTTTATTTCTCATTATACTTCTCTGACTTGATTGGCAATAAATTTAATTGATTTCCCCAAGTTAAGTATGTTTTGCCCTGAAAACACTCTCCGCACAGATTCCTGTCTCCCTGTCCTTATCTCAATCCATGAGCCTTTGGTAGTACTCTTCTCCCTGTCCTGTTATAGAGGGGAGTAGCATCTGGCTGGGGTCGACCCACTTCAGCTGGATTAACTTTGTGTCTTACTGTATAATGCACACAAATGGGTAAAAGACAAGACTCTGTTTGAGCCAAGTTCTAAAAGTGTACTTATTTCTAACTTTTGGGTTTTTTTTTTCCTTTAGATTCCAAATGTCCTAGCTGCAAAGTTCATTTAGCCCTTATTCTCCAACCTTTCGTAAAACAGATGCATTGGTGTCTTTCTCATTTTCAGTGATTTGGTGAGCATGTGGCTCAAACTTTCACATGAAATGCAAAGTGGTTCTGGCATATGAAAATATGCTTAACTGGCCACCTAATTTCTAACTGAGTCAGAATTTCAGAAAAATGTTGAAGCATCATCTGCTTGAACGAATCGAATGGGACCCGATCTGTTTTACTGATCTATGGCAGATTAAGCCTCTAATAAAAAGAACACTCACAGAGGAAAAGAATTGGCAGAGAGTCTTCAAAGAAGCAACAGATGTGTTGATTGAGATGTATTTTATTTTTGTTTTTCATAGTTCTCTAAAATTGATGTAAAATTCAGGAATGCTTAAAAACTTACTGATGGAAGCAGCTGGCAAGTGTGAAGAGTGGGATGTTGGATGATGAGGTGACTTAGCATGGGAATTGAGAGGGGGGAAAAAAAGAGAGACCAAAATGGAATCCAACAGAGCTTTAAACCTCTCACTTTGGAGAAAGAAAACTCAGAGAAAATGGGACTTGAAAGAAATGGGAGGAAGAAATAAAAGGGAACATAGGGTTGATGAAAAAGAGCACATCAGAGAATGCTCCCTTTCCTCCCTGTAGGACGAACTGTGAGCAACACAGCTCACATCTGTCAATGGCCCAAACTCCAAGGGCAATCTGAGTTCAGAATTATTGTTAATCAAATAATTTCCTTTCTACTCATTTGCTGTACAGAAAAGTTAACTCTCCTTATTAGAGAAAGGTCATACATAAGAATTAACGGATATATATGTACAGAGTTAGCTACAGAAAAGCACTCAAGAGCCATGCCTTTTCCAGAGGGATCTAAGTACCTGTCTTACAGTGCTTTAACAGACTGGATATTATCATGACGAAAGAAAATATGTTAGACTGCTAAGGTTTCCCAACGATATTGTCAATCAAATTCACTGAAGCAACTAACTTAAAAACCCCAACACAGATGTTGTGTCTTTAGATTTATGATAGTTAAAGCTAATTTAAACTATATTTATGCAGAAGAACAGGTACAGAAAGTCAGCTTTTCTAGGTCTTCTCCTTCCACAAGTCACCTTTTGCTACTTCCTAAAACAGAAAGCAGTTCAGTACTAACACACACCCTCAGCATTCACTGACTTTCAAAATATATGTGAAGACTTCATATAAGAATTAATGTATGCAGGAGAAAACTTGCTTCTAACATTTCTTAAAACTGTAAGTCTTCCAAGAAAAATACTTGCTAAACTCTGGGCTGTGTATCTGTATCTGAGAGAGAAAATAGAACCAAAAAAACCCAAACAACAAAAAAAGCTCTGAATTATTTTCTTCTTCAGAACAAAGATCAAGTAAAATACTTCCTCAGGATCCAAACAACTTTCTCCCTACTCCAGAAAGTAAATCAGGCAATGAAAACAGAGAAAAAACAACTCTTGGAATGATTGTAGATTTAATTTTTCTCTTATTATTCCAGTGCTGTAACTGTTTTCCATTTAGCACTGACCCTGTCTTCACACCAGTGGTACTACCTGTGGATATTCTAAGGCATCAGGTAAGTTCTCCTAACACTGACAGCACAAAACTCATCTAGAAACCTGTGCACATCACAAGGAGGATTGGGTACAACCAAAATCTGTGGAGAGCCAAGAGAATGGCAAGGAGACTGCCTGCAGCACAAAGGACAACTATTTGTATCACTTAATGCTTTAAATGCATAGCCACATGAGGATAAGATCCATCTTTGGTTACAGCTCTACACTCACGCCAGAGAACAGAGACACACATAAAGTCCAGGAGAATTTGGCTCAGTTTACTTACAGTAGAGATAAAAAAAGAAACCTTAATTGTCCGTGTCCAAACTGGAAAGATACAAAATGTTCCAGCAATTGTAAAAAACAAAAAAACAAAAAAACCCTCTAAAACTTCATTCCAATGATTGTTTTGTTTTTTTAACAAGTCAAGAGATGGCAGACACTTTAAAAAAGCCTTTCCTTAAAAACTCAGGTCATAGCCCATTATCCCAAAAGCTTTCTGTCCTCCTTGCTTTGCCAGCACCTCTGCTCACATTCAAACACTACATAATTCATTTTAACGTAGCCTTATCAGGTTGCTGAATAAGAATGTGAAAGTCAGCTGCCTGTAAGCTGAAAAAATATATTCAGTGCCTTCTTATTGCTGCTGTCTCTGATTTAGCTGTTCCCATGGTAAACCTAAATACCACCACAGGAAGCTGTATCATCTATCAATTCACAAGTTGCAAAGTGTGGTGGATGGAGATTTCATTTAACAGATCCCAGAACTGTCTGGTTGAAGGATGTCACAGTTGAAAGCTGGAGACTGAATTTCTTTTTTTTTTCTTTTTTAAAACAACCCTGTATAATCTCAAGAATAAGACATATGGCAGCATTTCCAAGTTGGTTTCAAAGAGATTTTGATTTCCCACTCACTTTCTCTCAGTGTGAATTACCTAAGAAGGTGTCAGAAGTTCCTCGAGAAAATCCTTTTAGCACTGGTTGTCTTTAGAAAAAGAACCTCTAGAGAGAAGCTCCTTTAAAAAAAATAAAACAAATAAAAAAACCAAAATCGCAAACAATTTTGCCTGTTCTATGGCTGGAGCCTCTAACTTGACTCTCCATGACATGTCACAGTAATCATGAATTAGTTTATTATAACATTTTAAATCAGAAAAAATGTGCTTCCTTCTTGAAAAGGAGACAAAAGCATCCTAAGAAAGAGATTATCCCACACACTAAAGAGAGTTTTAGCATCAGAAATCTCATAAATAACAGCTAATGTACCCTATGAAACCTCTTCCTCTAAACTATCTTTTAAAAATCAAAAATATATTCTTATATGTTGAAAATATTTTTCTAAATTTTTTTAAATAAAAAATTACCTTTGCCATTAGCATACAGTAGCCAAATTAAAATATTGAATGCATTTCAAGAAATACAAATGAAGGTAGAAAAAAATGTAATTTAAACTAAATAAAACCACATCTATGATCTGACATTTTCTTTATTCCACTTCTGGAAAACCATAACAATAAGACTTTAACAAAGAGAAGAAGCATATAAAAATGTTTTTTAACAAGTAGGAAAGAAATGCAAGGAAATGGAAACACAGCATTTCAAGATTTGAGCACTCCAAAAATCTCTTTAAAAAAAAGTCTTCACTAAGAACTCTCAAGATTTTTTAAAGCTCCCAATAATACCCCTTCCAACACATGAAACCAAACCTTAGTTTTTGATGTATTTGGAACATCCCTGAATCTGAAAATTTGATAGCACACAGTGAATCTAAACCAGTCAATTGCCAATTACCAATTTTGTCATCCTGTATTTTTGGAACCACTACAACAAACTTATGCTATAAAGTACAGATTTATAGGATACAGTGAAACTGTCTGAACTCAGCTGCATTACAAGTGTCTTAAATCCTATATCCAAACCCAGAGGTATTCAGAATAGCTGCCCCTATGTGGGAGCTTGGACCACAATGTCCATATTGCGGACTCAGTTTACTCCCTCTCCCACATGCAAGAACACTATCTTAGTGTACACAATGCCCCTTGTTCCATGGTGGGGAAAAAAGTCATAGAAATAGGCCAAGAAAATTAGATGTCACTAAGTGATTTTCAGTCAGCCCACACAGAATATTAGGTGGAAGAAAACATTCCTCTGTGCAAGCAATAGCACTATTATTAGCAGCATCTAGACTTATTTAAAATTATTATTCCTGTATCTATTCCAGCAAGCAACACAGATTACACTTGTCCCTTAGATGGAAAGACAGACACAAAATCATGAATATGATCCTCCCTCTGCATTCTATTTATCTTTACCAGAAGGAAGAAAAACAGGATAGAAAGTTTTCCTGGAAACCAAGGGCAAAAATAAATCTTGTTTAAGAGAAGGCAATTGAAACATTATGATTATTGTGCCAGAGCTGTGGTTTTGATGAAAATTAATTGTAAATTATTTAGAAAGAAGTAGAAAGCTGCATCACAAATCAAAAGTAGTAAGATCCCAGTTTGAGTACGGAGAGGTCAGCAAATCATTGCTGTCTGCCATCAGCAATGCCGGAGTTATGTGGCTCTACCATTGCACCAGAAGCACGTTTTGAATCGCCATCAAAATAAACTGACCTGGGCATTTACAAGTTTTTTTAACTAATAGGACAATCACTAGATGCAAGGAGCAGTTGCCTTCTGACCAGTGAAGACCCCCAGTTTTATCTCTATCACATTTCCCCCTTGCTTTTATTCTCACAAATGTGCAGCTTCCTGCTGACACTGGAGAACATCTCCTGTCTGGTCACACGTGCCACAAGAGGGTGAACTCCTATTAATAGCCACTAGAATACTCCTGGTGAGTTGGCCTTTTTAACACGCTGTTTTACCACTGGTCCTAACACAGGAACTCTTGCAGCCCACCACTCATTTCTTTAAGGGGCACTACCTCTAAAGCAGCTGTTTCCCCCTCAGACACAAACTGCATACTTGCTGAAATACAATGGTCTTGGTCAGGGACCAACTCTGATCAACTGCCAGGAGTTCTGAGTTCCAATGCTGTAAACTCACACAAAAGTAATCTGTCTCTGCACATGTAAAATAAGGAAAGAAAGAGTTCTCAGAAGAACAGTTGTTTGGAACAGGTTTTTAAGGTGCTTTATAGCTTACGCATAACAAAATTAAAGCAAAAATCTCTCAGCAAGCATGAGACTTCTTTAAGAAATGAAAATAGAAAATTTCCTCCTATTTAAAATGAAGCAGCAAGTTATACTAGACTACAGCAAAAATTACTCATTTGTTAATTTTAAAAACATTATCTTTTTATTTACATGCAATGGTGTTATTCTTTCATGCAAGTCTAACTCCTGAGAAAGAAAATTTCTTGTACAATCAATTTTTTCTTCTATCGCTGTCAAACACCAGTTCTCTCTTTTCCTCCATCTCTGGGTTTCAGAAGAACAAAACTTAGAAACCAATTTCTAAAAACTATTTCTAAAACCCCACTTATAAAAGCTGTGATTTTACTTCCACTGAGTTGGCCATGATGGCCCACTTCTCTTCCCCCTTTCCTTATCTAGGGCTAAGAAAACAGTCTATATCAAAACTGGCAAGATTTTCAGATACAATTTACAATGCAATAGGTAGGCAGGCAGGCAGATAAATCAGACAACTTCTTAAATTTAGTGATTTATGGTTTACTGTGAAAGGAGATATTTTTCATGAGAGGCGCTCAGGATTTTCTGGTTTATTTTTGGTTATCACATCTTCCTAGCAGATCATGATTCATTCACTAGTCTTCAAGGAAGACCAGTGCACATGAGTATTTTTAAGCACAGTGCTGGCATAATTTAAAACTCGTTTGCAGCAGTAAGATTAGATCTCAGATGAAGGCTCAGCACTTCTGCCCATGTATTACATACAAGGGGCTGGGGAGCCCTACAGCCTGGGCAGGACTCCAGCCCTGCAGAAACCCAGCTGCAAAGCAGCAGATGCTGTGGGGATCTCCCCAGACCAGAGCTAATGGTCATAAATGGAGCCTTCAGCACAGGGATGTGGATGTTTTTTGCAGTGAAGTGTAGTATTAGAAAATACTTTTAAAATATTTAACACACATATTACGTGGCATGTTTTTATGGGCACGTATAGACATACACACGGTCAAATCTAATGTCAGAAGAGTTGTAAACAGTTCTGCTGTGGCCTCCTCTCCCTGTGAAATTTATAATCACATGTGATCTGGAAAATTTGGAAGATTGCAGAAGAAAGTATATTTACCAGCACAGGGACTCTCTCTCATAAACTTTACTAATGCAAATTCTCTTCTGCAAGTATGATACAACTTTCATTGCCAGCTCTAACCTGGTCTGTTAAACACAGGTGTAACTTTTGGGCCTCTTGAACGAAACCACAACCAAATTTCCTAAGAGGTAGCATCATGTAGAAATGTCTTGTTTTCCCTCTTGCTGAAAATATTCCTCTAGTGCTTGAGGTTTTTCAAGACTATTCAGTTTAGTGACAGTCCATGAATCAGTGCTCTGCTTCCAATTGTTGCTGAATTACTAAGAATTGGAAGTAACATTTAGAAATTTTAAGAAAAGAACTTCTGAGAAAGGCAATTCCTAGGAAACAAGCCTGTCTAAATACTAAAGAAATATGTTAATGTTTAAAATTATAAAAGATCATAACAATTAAAGTCAATTATTAAAGGAGCTATAAAAATTCTGAGCATTCTGAAAATAAGAAGATTCATAATCAAGACAACCAAACCTTTGAACACAGCAATTCAAACATCCCATTCTTCCAGTCTCCAAGCTGAACAAACCTTTCAGTTGTAAGTCGAATATCCACAAATATTCCATAAACTTTAAAATCCTTGAAGACTTTAGGATATGATCCAACATATAATTAGAAATTTTAGGAGCTCACTTTGCCTTGTGACAGCAATCTGGAACGATGATGTATTTTATCATAACCATAAGCTGCACAGTGTGTTACTTTTTCACTCATGCTACTTGCTCTAAGTAGCTCCAAAACGCTACCCTCAGACACACATAAACTCATGTATACTCAGAATGGAAATCTAACAGGAATTGTTTTTTCAGAAAAACATTCAAGGTAGCTTTCAATTATATAAGTGTCAATTGCTATATTTTAAAAAATTATTTGATGGATACGAGATTTCAATTATTTGGGTTTTTTCCACTCAGTTATAAAGAACCTGCCAAACTGCCTCTAAGGAATGCTATAATTTACATGGAGAGACCACCTGAGAAACAATCAGAAGAAAATATGTCAAATATTAAACAAATTTTAAACTAATAAAAGAAGCTTGGTTTATATTTAAGATGTTGTGACACAGACACATTACACTACAAGCTGTTACTAGTTTCACTGTTGTCCTTTCACCTTGTTTAATGGGTTCCTTTTGGAGAGTGAACTTCTCAAACAGGGACTCCAGAATGAAAAAATACATTAATGTGCTGAGAAAGCTCACACCCACAAAGCATTAATGAGAATATTATTTGTTTCAGGTGAATGCACCACCTTTTCCTTTCAGCAGAACTTACTTAAAGATTCCCTGAAGACTTGCTCCTGAACAGTTCTATGACCCAGTTTAAAGAAAATGTAAAAGGATTGTAATTTTGGCTCTTTAAATCAAGGATTTTTTGCATTTCCAAACTTTGCTGAATCGTTTTGGCTGTAGTGCCTGTCCTTATCTGCCCAAGCAATACTCAGCAGTATGGAATTTGCTTCCAGTGTACGCTGAAAGTGCTAGCACTTTGCAAAAACCATCATTTCTTTAGCAAAGCATCTTTCACTGTATTGTACAAAACAGTTTTGAAACCTTTCGATATGTACGCACAATGTCCATCTGCAGAGCAGAAATGTACTCAAATGCAAGAAAATCTTCAGAGGGTGCATGGCTCTATCAAAACATGACCTAAAAACATCCTACAACAGAACTCTGTTGATTAATATATGAATATAAGACCTAGTGCTCCAAGCATCAAGGAATAAGCAGAGAATGAACTGCTAAGACTCATTGTCTAAGAAGGTTTTTCCAAAGGTTTCAAAATCTGCAAAATCAATTAAAAGTACCAGGTTTTATTATTGAACACATTCTAACTACATTAACAGTAGAAGGGGGATGACTGAGCCTCAGAGGTAGCGCTCAGCAGAGTTAATAAAAAAGAGCTAAGTGATTTAATTACACCTTTCAAACCTGCCTGCTCACATAGACCCCATACTTCAACATTCAAACTCAGTTTCATCCCTTCTACTAAAAATATCTTTTATTACAGGGGAGTAAAAGTAAAAAGCTTATTCAGAACAAAAATTATAATTTCAGACAATGCATGGGGTGAAATGACATGTACCTTCCCATGTTAATGAGTATTTCAGTAGCAGCACAGCTTACGTAATAATCACGGGGTTTATGGCAGCTGGTTATTTTGACAAGAAATCTGAAGGAGCTGTGTGAAAATAGCATGGAAAGAAGGAAAGAAAAGCAATAGGTCTGACAAGTAGATACCCTTATAAAAAGCATGCCAAGTCTGCTCTTTGCAGCTTAGTTTTCATATTGAAGGTCCAACTTTGAATCCTATGAATAGATAAAAAAGGAATTTGCAGCAAAAATCTTAAGGAACCCTTCTGCAAACATGTTTCTACAAACCTCTCCACTGAAATTAAAATTGTTAAATAGACAGTGGGCATATTTCTGTGTTTTTAAGCAAAGCCTAACTTTTTAATATAATGCAGTGAATGGGAAAAGCAGAAACAAGGTTTAATCAGTACAGATCAGTTGTGATTTTGGACATTTTAATTTCAGTTCTGACAACAAAATGTAGGGCCTAATAGTGTTCTCAAACATCGAAGAAAGATCTTTAGTACTTCTTTTCAACAAGGGAAAAGGCTAAGGCAAAAATTTGTAATTTACAGTAAATCCCAGCAGATGAAATGACAATTTTACTGAATGAAATATTGTTGGTTTTTCTTTCTAAACATGTAATTTGAAGTTTAACCTTTACAAATGCTTCAGTTAAAGTCTGACCAGCAAAACCAAAACAATCGTGGTCGTTCACGGTTCGTTTTCATGGAAGCCACAGCAGCACACCTTTGTCAAAAAGGTCGTGGATGGTGAGCAGCACAACCACACGGTGGCAGAAGCAGCAGGATCTTGCTCAGGAGCTGCATTGCTCTGGGGAGCCCATGCAACCTGGCCGGTTTGCACAATAAATTATTTGTCCTTAATAACGACGATGAAAAACGGGCTGGCTCAGGGTAACTCAGCCCTCAGGGCTGATAAAGGTCCGTGTCTTCCCAGAGCATTCTAGCTGCTGCAAATTGAATTGCTGCTTTATAGATTGAAAGCTTGGACAACTGGAAACTTCAATTTAAAATAAGATCAGATTATTTTATATCTAATTGTTAATAAAGTTTCAGGGGAAAAAAACCCTCCAAACAATTGTTTTTATGCTAGATTCAGCTTGAAAATTTGGAAATATCTGATTTGAAAACACATTAAAAATAACAGCATTAATTGAAAATTTTATATACCCATCCATAATTTTAAGAGATTCTTTTTATCACTATTAAAACAGATCACTAATTATTTTACTAGATTAGTAAATAGGGCATCAACTACCAGTCTGTTTTACTTTTCTCTCCTCTGTTTCATACTACAGTAAGACCATGGCAGAACGGGATGCATTTCACCACGCACATGTCAGGAAGGCTTGTTCTCCTCAGTGTCACCAGCCTGAGCAGAGCAGGGGCTGGAGAGACACAGACATCCCCTGTCCCAGCCCCTGGGAGCGACCCTGCACGGCTGCCCCAGCTCAGCATCACAGCCCTGACACAAACACCTGCACGGCGAGGAAACAACTCCCTCTCCTTGAGTTGCGCACAATCCTGCCACAACAACGACTAACCATTAACCTGCTAACCCAAAAGGATGATTCCTGAGTGAGCCTGAAAGCTTTAGCAGCTTACTGCACTCAAGTGAAACCAGGCAGAAAATCTACTGAAGCAAAGCTCCAGGGAATACCTCCTGCAAAATATCTAAAATACATATACACGTATCTCATCAATTAAAAAAAAAAAAAAATAGCGTGTTTGGCAACTAAACCCAAGAATCCAACTAAATGGATCTCGCAGTCTTTTTATACAGCTCTCTAAATGTAGCTCCTAACGTTTACAACTTTAAATAATTGCACATAATGCTTTTGCCTCTCCACAGAGATTTTTCTGCTCCTCAGTGTTTCCTGACAAAAATCAAAATGCCCTCAGCTAGACTGCAGCAAAATAAAAGAATGACTGAGGGCAGATGTAGATCCCAGAATGCACTATGTTGATGATGACTTGTTACATTCATAGATACTTAGTTGTCTGTAGCAAAACGAGATAATCATCGGAAGATTCCCGGTGTGAGTATAAGAGGACAAAAAGACAGAATGAAGCTCCCCTCTTCCAAGGAATGAAAAGTGTGTCTACACAGGCATTTAATCACTAATTAAGTGTGTCTTTGGGAAGCAATTCTAATCATCCCTATCTAGCACACTTTGCTCCACATCATCAATTGCTCTCATGGAGCACAAACCAGACCCTTTCCCAGCAAAACTAAGGCAGACAACAGCTTCTCTAAAGAAAAGCCCTCAAAACACACGTAGTGTTGGCACTGGATCCTCCAGCATTGGAGCTTTGCCATACAAGTCCAACCCCACGGTGCTGGATGCTGTGCTAATGCAGATCCACCAGACTCTGGGACATTGAGATTCAAAAATACAAAACAATAGTACTGTTGCTATCACAAATTATTTTAATGCTTTCTCTTACATGAATATTTCATTGTGTCTATCATGATATATCTCATTATTTGTAGTATGTTAAAGTACAAGTCTACCTAAACCAGAAAAAAAACTTGTGCAAAACATTACTAAAAACCTTTTAAATTAATACTATTTAGTTATTTAAATATCCATGGCATGTTACTGATTTCAGCAAGTTTAATGATAAAAATAAGCATTAACCCACATGAAAAATTACTAAAAATGATTTGGGAAATATAATTTTTTTTTCTTTCCACAAATCAGAACTACAACAAAGTACTCGGGAACAAAAAGCTACAATGGGAATCTGTTTACAAATACTTTTAGAGAGCATACATGCATCATCACTGTCTGAGTGACAAAATGTTCACATTGGCAAATGGCTCTTAAGCTAGGTTCTGAGACATACAGTTAAACAGAATGTTAATGTTTTTCTTCCTGTGATTTTCTTTCATGAAAAATAAAATTTGAAAAAAATAAATATGCAACATCTAAAACGTGAATTCAACATAACCAAAGGAAAACATTTATATTAAATAGCTTTTCTGTTTTGCTTAGGAGACATAGCCATAGTATAACATACTCATTACCAACTTCCCACTGTACATGATTAATTTCTGTTTGACAGGTGTCACTTAAAGAGGAAAAAAAGTTTAAATTTGTAAAGTTGGAGGTTTTTTATTGATTTTTAAAATCTAAAAATCAATTTTAAATTGATTTTTAGCATTTTCAACAAAAATTTGGATTATAAGTACCCTTATAGAAAATGTCTCTCCTTACTAGATTATAAAAAGAAATGTAATACCTCAGCTTCTCTTCAGCTTTAATGCCCTCACCCATTGCTATTTCCTTATGCATGTACATCGCATCCAGGAGTGAGGTGGCATTGTACCCCAACCACACACGTGCATTAATAATTTAGCCTGGAAAAGACCTTGAAAGGTCATCTGGCTGGGAGCCCATTCAAAACAGGACTAACCTCAGAGTCAGTCAGGGCTCATGGCACTCATCTGTGTAGGCTCTCTCTGTTTCCCGTTTGCAGCCTTATGACATACATCTGAATAATTCACAAGGTCTCAGATTTCTCTAGCCACCGTACTAGAATAACAACTGCATATAATTTGTAACTTGTGAAATATTTTGCTAATGTTTATACATCGCTTTGAATCCTTGCAGCTACTATAAAAGTAAAAAGTGTGTGAACAGAAGAAAACACAAAACTTTAAATTGAGAATTGTAATTGAAGAATCATTTAGATAGTCAGATGTATCCTCTAACTGAAAACGTTAGGGAGAAAGAAAAGTTATCTCAGATCCAAATTCCATGAAATCACATGACTTGAAAGCCAACTGCTGAACAGCAGCAATCCAAACAATGTTAGTAACCGGTCACAGAGAGCGGTTTCATATTCAAATTCATAGGAAAAAAAACCCACTGACATTCTTGTTACAAAGTCATTTTAGACCATTATAAATCCATGCTACCAGTAGAAGAAATATTCCTCTCCCTTGTCAATTCTGCTGGAGCATCACCTCTGTCTCTTCGTGCTGCTGCCTGACAGGTTCACTCAGGGCATCAACATGCTGAAAATCAGTGCAAGAAGGTTGAAGGAGAGAACCAACTTATGCCAGTTTGCAGTCCACATCTAAACAGAGTCTCATTTTCATTTCCCAGAACAATTCAACATTAGTCTGCATGCTATTTTTTAGAATTTGTGACTTCCAACAGGAAGCATAAGGCTGTACATTCTCAAGATTCTCCAAAAGACACTGCCAATATGCCCTTTGAAAAAGGATTTACTAAGATGAACATCAAGAAAATGTATATCATATTAATATTAATTATAGCCTTAATTAGAGATGCAATTACAGGTACATCACTTTTACATAATTAAATGCTCTTACATTTGCATAGCCTCTTTCATATTTGACCATCTGCTAATTTAACATCTGTAACACTGATGTCCCACTGCTCCCTTTTCGTCCAACAGAGCCCTGGAAAATCAAGATCCCCTTTGAGACTAACAGGTTGTGATATTTAGGTAATGGTTGGGGTGGTTCTTGCTGAAAAGCAGCATTTCCTAGCTCTGCTTTTCCTACCCTGCAGAGAGAGGAGGAGCACTGCTTTTTCACATCACTTCTATTTTTCAGCTTTCATTCCATTCCACCCTTCCAAAAGCAGGAAAACCTTGGCTTGTCAGCCTAAGAATGGCAAAACATATTTTTGCACATGCTCCTGAGGAGATTTGAGCTAAACTACAGTTAAATTTTATGAAGTCCTATCTGCCAGCACTCAGCTCTGAAGTCAAGAAAACCTGATGTTGCCCTCTAGGTATCCAGCAAGAGCAGAAGCACTGCAACCTAAATCCTAAACAAAACCAGGACCCTGCTATACATTATTTATATTCGGTGACATCTGGTTGGACTAGTATCAGAGTATAGATTTTAAACTTGTACAAATAAAAGGAAAACAGCTTCAAACTGGAAACTCCACATAATAGCCTGCATTATCAAACAGCCCCTTCCTGGCCTCAGTGCCCAAGCTGTTAAACTGCTGTTTAATAGCAATATGGGAGAACTGCTTCAACTGCTTTTGATGCTTCTAAAAATATTCTTTCAGTAGTCCTGAAAGCCACAGCTGTAACCTCCCTGAGGTAAGGAAATTTCTGAAACACACCGATGAAACTGGGAGAGAATCTATCCTGTAAACTTGAATTAATTTCTTTTACCAGACAAAGAAATGTCAGTAAATTTTGATCCAATTTCTTTCCTAATGGCATTCTGACTCTTGGGGACAGATCCGTATCTTCACACCATCTTGGAAAAAAATGATGCAAAGCAGCAGTTCCCAGAAATACTTTATTATTTCAGTGGATTCAAACAACTCCAGACAAAAGAAAAGCTGGATTTGCTCTGAATTATGAGTGAAAAATGCTTGCTTAAAGTGATAGAGAGGAGGAAACCTGCTACAGCCTGATGAATGATTTCTACCTGTAGACTGCACTGGTAATTGCCATTCAGGAGCTTAAGCTTCCGTAGCAGTGTCAGAAACAACTTCTCCACCCCATACTAGGGAACTAGCACAGCTTCCTTGTTTGGGCCAACTCCTTCTGTTTTCCATCTTACAATCCCTTTACAATTTCCCACCCCCCTGCTGCATCACATTCCACACGTCTATCCCAAGACATCAGCCAAAAACAGAGGACAGAATGCCAACATCTTTGAAAGCTTAAAAGCTAGCAGAGCACAGCAGTTTTATCTACAAATGGGGCTTCTGCTTCTCAGAACATTCATGCCTGGATCCCTCCCTCTGCTTTTGAGCCACAGAACAGTCATGGCTCTTTTTGTTCCTCTATTCACTCCAATTTGATGTGTTTTTTCAAACCACTTCTGGTGCACAGAACAGCATCCCAAATGTGGCCCAGATTCTGAGGACCTAAATGCTAATTAAATCCCCAGGATACTTGGCTTCTAGAGCCAAGGCACCTCTGAAGGTAGAAAGGCAGACCAAGGAAACACTTGGCAAAGGAACACAGATGAAATGAGATGGCTTGACTTGAATGTTCTCCCCTTGTTCAAAAAAATGTCGTACTTCCTATTTATTCCAGAAAACATTTACAATGCAGAGCTGAATTGCTCTGTTTACTGCAGCCCTCCAGTGTTGTTAGACTGCAAATTGTTTGGGGAAACCAATAATGGAAAAGTTTATTACAATATCCTGCAGACATTCACAGAGCATGTCAGCTAACATTATCTTTGTTTACTTGCCACATTTGCTATTGCAGACTGCTACTGGAGGACAGTAATTTTCTTTCTTTTAAAACTAAGAGACATTTCATTTGGCAATTTCCACCCTTTTTGCCATACAACATGCTCCATGCCAAGGCATACTAAGTACGACAGGAGACTCTGGAGGGAGAGGCGTGGCTGGAACCAGGTTACCCCTTCTGCCCCACTCCAAAGGACAGAGGCAGAATAATCAGGAATCAAAATCACCACCTTGGTAACAAAGTTTCTTTCTTAATGCCCCCCTCACTGCCCAAGCAGCACATTCTCATGATTCTTTATGGCGTTTTTTCCAAATACAAGAGGAAGCTGTGACTGCTGTCACTCTGTCACCAATGGTTGGCTCATTTTTCTGATATGCTATATATGAACTGGTTCATGAAGAAGCTGAGGCCCCCTGTACTGTCAGAACAGGAACTGGGGCCTTTGCTTTCTCAACACTCCCAAATTCAGTTTTGGATCAAAGCAGACAGGACAGGTGCTGTCACAACATCCTTTTGAAAAAGGGTAGCGAGAACTTACTTGCTATGCTATAAGCAGAGCAAAGCCCCCCTACACACTTACCAGAAGGAATACATTATTTTTTTAATTACATCCTTAAAGAATCACTATTTGTGTCTCTAAAAGTTCTCCTTTTCCTTGGTCTGTGCTCACTTGTTTGAATTTGGCAGCTATACTCTCACTCTTGACCTCAGATTGTCCTTTTGTGCTTGATATTTTTGTGACTGCAAATACACTGAAGTTTACAACTGTTCTATTGGAGTTTCAATTTAAATCACCCTGATATGCATCTTTCCTTAAATTAGTATTACTTCTAACACCTGCAGAAGTCTCAGAATAAGTTAGTGAAAATAGTGCCATAGGTTATCAAAAATAGTGCCTTCAATAGCAGTATACTTTGTCTTTCCTTCTATTTATTCTACAGAAGTAACTATTATTTTCACAAGTTCTTTGTGAGGGGTGAAAGCCTTTCTTGAATAATCAAAATGTTAACCAGTTGTGCACTATGAATGTCTCTTTAGCCCAAAGAAGCCCATAATGGACAAAAAGTGCCAAAAAACGAGCAGAAAGTCTAAGCAGGATAGGTTAGGTCCAAAACTTCTTGTGCCTGAGTGTTCTGTGACAGATTTTTGTTGTTAGTTTATGTCCAGACTAAGAACAGAAAAAATGGACTATACACAATTTTTCCAAAATTAATATGCCTTGGTTCCAGCAGCAATCAGAGCAATTGAAGCTCCTCCTTGTCTTGTCTAGGAGTTGGATGAGGTATTCTGTTATTTGCAAACAATTATATAATACCTTGAAATAGCTTTCAAATCACTGTCAATATACTAAATATAGTTCATGAACTTGCATTGTATCAATACAAAGAATACAGTTCAAGCCCATTCAGCCAACACACACATAAAATACCCTACATTATACATGTTAATGATTCATCCACAGCCTGCTTATCTAATGGAATAATTCTGCAAAGCAACTCACAGGCTAAACATTTGCACATGCTCCCTCTCAATTTTAATAGTAAAAGATGGAATTAGAATTAATTTCTAAAAGAATTAATCAGAAATAATTTCATAAAAAAAAGATGTATTGACTCTGTGGGGTATTATTGGATCTTTTATGTCTTTAGTCTTTGAGAGACTGATTAACATGCACACAGCTCTGTACTACCATAACTAGGCTATCTTGGCTCCTCTGAGTTCATTGAAGGTTCATTCAGAAATCTTTCAGAGATATGAGGAGGGCTGGGACCATTATGGTGAGATTAATTATTTATTCCAAGAAACAAATACCCATTACAAGTATTGCTCCTCCTCCTCTTCCCATAGCTGTTTCTCATAGAAACCCAAACTCTTCTTCCAGTGTTTCTCAGTTTGTTCTATTCCCACTTCTGTTAAAAGCCCCATTATGCTCCTGCACAGAGGTATTGCTGTCAAAAACTCTTTGTAATCAGTATTAGCATTCCTTATCTGTATTTAAGGAGAACTTACTGGCTCAGGTTTCATGAGGACTCCCACAAAAGCTATCAAATCAACCTTCCCTGCTCACACCTGGCAAGAAAACCACTCATTTCAGGAGATTCAAATTCAGCCATGGGAAACAGCAGTTCCAGGAGGCCCTCCTGGTGCTCTGCACACCTGGGCACCAGGTCACAATCCAAGGAAGACCCATGATTCACCAAAGCTTTTACACACTTAAATCCTTCTGTTTTCAGTGGTGCCTGGGTTCCAGGATGGCCCCTGAGCCTAAACAGAAGAGATTCAGGTGAACAGCTGCTCTGTGGGTGACTTCAGGCAGTTGCAGGGGCTGTGCCATCCTGCTCAGGGCTGGAGAGCGTCACATGAACCACAGCACTCCCACGGTGACACACACAACTACTGCTGCCACCCAGCCCTCCCACAGCACCACCACAAAATACGCAGATGAGCCAAGTGCTATCTTCTATTCAAACAAACAAAGTATAGTTCCTCCTTTAGGTAGGGAAGGAGTTGTTTTCAGATACTTTCCACAGTGTAAGGGCAGAATTAAGAAGCAAAATAAAAAGGGAAGGATGGCTCAGTGGTTATCAACCTTACTGGAAAAAAGAGGACATAGTAGGCATAAGATTTTCTAAAAATCTATTAGTATCTACATTTGTCACTTTTAATACTCCAATTAAATTACTTGCAATAATAATAATAATAATACTTGTATAACAATTATACTTTATGCAAATGTTGGGCTCTTTCTGCTAGTGGATAACCTAAATCTAACCTCAGCTGGAAACATGGCCATACAGCAGGAGAACGAGACTCCCGGTCTCATCAAAGAAGACTTCCGATTACTAACAGACAACAGCGCTTGCCCCTTTGTACAATTTCATTTCTTTGCTCCTGATTTTCCATAAAGAATATCTGCAAGTCTACTGGATCTTATATATAAACATAAACTTATCAGGCTTGGCTAAATAGTGACTACTGTTCCTCTGCTTTAAAGCTTCCACAAACAAAACTCTCTATAGCAAGCACAGTGACCACAGATTAGGATAATGCTGAAAAAATCCCTTTGCACTTATTCTCATCTTAACACCCAAGTCAGAGAGGACCTTTGAGATGGAAAGTTCTCGCAGAGGTTGCCACTGACAGCCAAGGAGGCAGCTGCTCCCACAGCCTGCATGGAACCCCTTTCCAATGCAAAGCAATGATATGGGGCAAAAACCCCTTCACCACTCCTTGAAACTGGTCAGCTCACATTATCTCTGTCACTTCTTCCTCCTCACAGGAAGGACTTCTAAAATTCTTCCCCCTGCTCCAGCATGGGTCCCTTCCACAGAATCACAAAGCTGTGCAAGCAAACCTGGGTTTCCCTTAACGTGGGTCCACAGGTCAGCCAGCTCCAGTGTGGGCTTCCCAAGCAGTTATAGCCTCTTTTGGGCATCTACCTGCTCCACCATGTGCCTCTCTAGGCTGCAGTTAGACAGCCTGCCCTGCCATGGTCTTCACCTTGGTCTGCAGGGGAAGTCTGCAGGTGAAGACCCCTGCAAGGGTCTTCACCTTGGTCTGTGCTCTACTCAGAGCACAGAGCACATCCTGCCCCTCCTTCTGCAATGACCTTGGTGTCTGCAGAGTTGTTCCTCTCACATATTTGTGCGCCCCTCTCCACCTCCAAGTGTGCAAGTATTTTTTCCCCTTCCTAAATAGGTAATCCCAGAGGCACTGCCACCATCGTAGTCAGCCGTGGGCCCAGCCTTGGCCAGTAGTGGGTCTGTCTTTGTGCTGGCTGGAATTGGCTCTATTAGACATAAGGAAGGCTTTCAGCATCTTCTCACAGAAGCTGCCCTTATAGGTCTCCTACTACCAAAATTTTGTCATGCATATACAATCCAAAGCTTTAATTACACATCAGATCTGTTGCCAGATCCTGGATGTAATTATACTACCAAGGAAATCCTTGTGCTGCAGACACAATCACTACAAGTTTGGAAAAATGCTTCTAAAGAACACAGCTGTGAAAATGTCTGCATTGAGGCCCATGTTTATGTGATGCTTCTTTCAGTTTGGAATTTTGTACAGAAATCAAGCTTTGTCTAAAAACAAAACAAAACAACAAAAAAACCCTTAAATCGTATTATGTATGTATGTTCTTCATATGTGGGCTGCTTTCTTCAAGCAGCCTCCCAAATAAGCCACTGCACATTCCTCCTAAAAACCAGGACACTTATCTCATATGCACATTTTTTTTCATCAAATTCGTTTGTATGACTGTGAGCATTATTTGCTTAACTCAAAGTATGTTTCAGAAGTAATCTTTCAATATCTCACTTTCAAGCTTGTCAATTCACAGTTTATCAATATCTTGGGTTTAATCACGAGCATCTACAGCATTATAGTGTCATCAATTATTCTACTAAAATCACCAAAAACTAGTTCACATTAACTTGATTTGCTAAACTTATTTATATTGCCAAGGCTGCCAGAGGTCCAGGCAGAAAAAAAAAAAAAGAAAGATAAATACTTTATTATAGGCCATTATTTTTAAAATATTGTCAAACCGTCCTCAGTCTAATTTTTGTTATTAATTTGTAAATAACTGTTTACTCTCTCAGCTGTAATCTTTCATGGAGTGCTGTTTTTTAAACAAAACATGAGACATCAAGACAAAAATGTAATGGGAACTTCTCTTAAGGAATCACCTCTCTAAAATTTCCTCACATCCCACTCTTTGAAAACTCATCCCTCTAACAGATGACTCTCAGCTTTTTCTTACCACTCAACTGCACACTGCCTTGCTGGTGAGAAAAGGGAGCTCCACAGCTCAGTAGGACTGCAGAGGAGGGGCAGGGGAGATCCTCTGCTCTCTCTCACGCTTCCTTGGGTGGGAAAGGAAATTGCCGAGCCCTTTGCTTGTGATTTCTCGGGCAGATAGGAGCCAGCAGAGACAGGAAGCTGAAAAACCTGGCTTGTCTTCCCCCCGTCTGCAATGTCCCTTGTCAAAGGATGCTGGTGGGTTGAGCTGCTGAGACTGCTGCTCCCCAGATCCCCTCAAGTCTTTATTTGGTGCCCCCAGCGAACAGGCCGATCAGGCAGGTAGGTAGGACAGTGCTGTGCTCTGCAGGGCACTGTCCTGTACAGCATCCATCCCTTCCTTCCCCTGCTTTCAAACCCAGAGGATCAGACAAGTCTGTCAAGTGCATTTGAGAATATCAGCTATACCTACATTTTGGTCAAAGATGCCATGATGCAGGAAGAGTTACCTTTTTCTGCCGAGACCTGAGAAATCTTTAGGTAAATATTCTCTTGGGTATTCAATTTGACATAAGGAGTAATTTTATTTTCACCAGCTTTTGAATGTCTTAAAAAGGATATTCTACAGGTATTATGAAAGGTATCACAAAATACCTTTCATAAAAAGAATTAAAGAAATTTACTATGGCAAAAGCAGACACATGAAATTTTCATTATTACTTCAAATAAAGAACTCTGGTAAATTACTCAGTCCTCCTAGAGAACAAACCATTTTTGCCTTTGACACATTCAAATGTTAGCCATAGATCTATATCCAAATTTATTACATGTGTGCAGTAAATAAATTGCTTGAGTAAATATTTAACCCTGAAAGTTCTCCTATTTTTTCCTTTGGAAAAGGCGAAATGTGGGTGGTATAGGGGTGTGTATATATATAGATATATATATTTATACATACACATATAGACACTAGCTCATGTGCATGGCACCACGAGGCCAGATATGCATCCTATTTTCTTCATCTATTTTATCTTTCCTCCCCTGTCCCAAGTCTGCTAAAACAATATGAAGGAAGTATCAGCAAGAGTCTTCAAATGCAAAAAAAACCAAACTGAAGTGCATACACCTAAACCAGTTAACTGCATAATCATTGCAAAATTACTCTATTTAGTAGATGGAATGAAAAATTTCTCCCATGTAATGACCATCAAAAGGCCCACATAATAACAAGATATTCTTGATAGTGATTATCTTTCAGGGTAGAAAGTTGTCTCCACCATCTCTAAGGATGGCCTGACTTACACAATAATTCCTCTACATTTTATCATTATGCTGCCAATTAATACCATTTTAAGAGCCACAATCATAAGAAAAAGAAACAAAATAAGATCACCTACAGGGTGATACTACTTGAAAGGTTTTTAATCCTACCTTTTTATTATCTTTTAGCATAACATTTTCAAGTAGAAGTTCATATTAATAAAAAGGAAGAATCAGACTGTTGTTTGTACCAAAAGAATTAGAAATGCAGACTGGATTGGATAAAGGTAGCTCTGGATAATCTGGGAGCAGCCAGTATGTTCCAAACAATGCCTAAGAGTGATTCTAGGGGAAGGTATTTAAACAATTCAACAGTTGAACAATCCCAGCCAGTTTATGATGCAATAAAGACATCTCACTTTATAGAATGAAAGGAGGTAAATTAAACAAATAGCTAAAGGTAACAACAGTGTTTCAAGTTTTAAATTTTTTTTCTTCCAAGGGCAGGGAACTTTTGGAGGTGGGTACCTCCACATACATCTGGGCCTTATTCTAATTATTCATGTTCTGACCATCTACTTGGGGAAATCTAGGGAAAAACAGCTTTAGACTACACACCAGGAAAAGATGTGCAATAAACAGGTAACTGTTTAACTATGCATGACCTTAGCAATAACAGAGAAGGAAATTTTACCAGCAGCACATGATCACAACTATTTGCATGGGCTTTTCCCTCGGTTTCAGATAAATGTTCCCCTTTTCTTCATTGCAGCTAGAAACATACAGAATGTGATCCTGTCCCTGGGCAAGGACAGATACTTAGTCCATTTAGCTGAAGCCGTCTCCTTTTCCTGCAAGATAATAGTCTGCTTTTTATCAGCACCAGAACCTGTGCTGCTAGAAAAGCATTTCATAATGCACATTGTCAGGTAGATATGAAAATTGATCTGAACTTGCAATCTTTTCCCATCATGGTGTTTTTGCCTTAGACTCTGGGACTGGGCCAGACTTCCAGGGCCTGATTTCATTAAGCTTGAGTAGCCTTTTGCAAAACCTAGTTTATGACTACGTGATAAATTGCTTTCCGTATTTGTATATTAACAAGCAGATAACAGCTAGAGGAAGCTAAAGGCAGCATTATGGTTGAAACTGTGTTTATTAATACTTATTTCCCCCAAAACTACTTACCTAACATACCTAAACTCATCATAAACACACATTTAAATTTCTAGACTAATCCTACAAAGAATAAAGAATTTAAAATGTTTCTCTCCATAGCAAAGTATATTTTAACCTGGTCTATTTGTATTGCAAGTGATAAAACCTACAGAGACTACAATCCAAACCCCAAGGAAACAACCACTGAGCACATATACTGCTGTAACCATCACCCTGACCCCTGTGTGCTCCTTGATGCCATACCAGGCAGAACCAGCTGCAAGCCTTACCCAGAACACACTAAGGGGATACAGCTGATGCACTTTTTCAGCTTACTACTTACCAGGTATTCTAAATTTCTTTTGTGGTTTGCCACACTTACTAACATCTCTCTTGAGAAACACAATCTTTAAGTAAAGTTTGAGAGAAGCAAATATCTTGAGGAATACGAAAAAATTGCCAGATCTTCTGCAAAAGTTCAGCTGCAATCACAGTTGCAGATCTACTGGTTAACTCCAGACCTTGGCATGTAAAATTCTATTCTGCATCCCACATCCTTTAATTAAGCAGCAAAGCAATTCTTTGATCTAACACCTTTACAAGTGTTATTTAAGGATGTCAATGCATAAAACAAATTTTTCCTACTCAAGAAGTAATATTATTTCTCTGCTTTCAAACTTCTTTAAGGATGCTAATGCATAAATGGCTTTTTCCTACTCAACAAGTAATAGTATTTCTCTGCTTTCAAACTTCTTTAGTACAAATATTATCTTTTTAGCTTTCTAGATTTCTCTTTCCATCATTCTGATAAATGAAGTCCATGTTTCTCAGAAGTGTTCCCTAATTTATGGAATAAGCCTGAATAAAACTGGTGTATATTTAGTGCCACGCCAAGTTCAAGGTGATCTCAAAGCACTCAAACATTTCTTTACCTGTAAACTGAGAAAGGAATAAAAGGCAATGGTATATCTGTTTAAGCATTAGATGCCATGGACATGGGACTTCCACCAAGTCTAACTTTCAGCCTTCCAGACAGAAAGTAATGTGATTTATTCTATATATTGGGTATTATAATAAAATAAAAAAAATAATGCAAGCACTACATGTATACCCACAGACACAGAGACCTTACCCACATAAGGACACCTCTAGCATCTTTGTCAGATTTCCATATAGACTCCCAGAAAGGAACCAAGACCTCAAGCATGACTGCATCCACTATATCCAATTTACTGGGACACAATTTCATGAGATAATTATGTGACATTGTAAAAGCATTGTTCTTTTAGTTAAAATAGTTGGCAGTTAAAATTATCTTGCAAAGAAATATACATTGGATTCATAATCTTTAATATAATAAAGGTACTAGAAAGGCCAGTATCTTGGCTTTTTTTTATTACTTCTTACACTTTATAAGAGAAGAGTAACTATCCTGCTATTTTTATAAAAAGTTCTTCCAGGATTTTTATTTTTAAAATTCTTCCTCTGCCACTTACTTTAAAAACTGTAGAATGATGAAGAATTGGCTGGAAAGAAAACTTCATGAGTCCCACTGAAGCAGTTTATTCTGGAACACCATTTATAGAAATGCCATTTTGTCATTTTTACCCTGAACAGAAACTGTGTGTGATATTTCCACCCTTACACAGCTCAACTCATTATACTGTTACCATAACAACAAATAGCAGTACATGAAATTAGATCCCAATAAGATTCTGAGAAAATTAAGTTCCAGCCTGCTAACGTGTCTCCTAGAGACTCATCCAGGGAGCGAGAAACCAAATCTGCAAAGCTGGCAATGTGGGTACCTAATAATAGCAGCACAAGAGGTTAATATCTCGTGAAGGGAATCAAAGAAAAACTGCCTTAGCCCATAACAAAGGTAAGGAAAACCTGTGTCTCACACAGAGGCTGTATGTGTGGACACATTTAACTCGGTGTTTTATCCAAGAGTTGCCCAAATAGTGGATAAAAAAAAGAATAATGGCTCCACGGGGTAGATTGCCAGACAATAGTTTCTCAGTGGGAAACTTATTTCCCTACTCTTAAGGACTCCTACAGTCTAGCCTTTCTGTTCCAGATAATATACACAGTTGAAGTCTTTAAACTTTTATAATTGTCTCTAGCTGAAGACTATATATATAATTAATTTCTTTTGGACACAGTTTTAATTTTGCAAAACAAAAGAAGTGAAATGAGCCCGTGACAAGCTTCCTCTGAAAGGAACTTGGTCTTGACACAGAACCTACTGAACTCCAGTGCTACGCTCTGTTGTTGCCCTAAACTCAAATAATGCCAACCTTGCAGTGACCTGTAACACCATCACCACACACACTATAGTCAGGTTCAAAGGCTTTTCCTAACTACATGTCAGGGGAAGAGCCGTCCTGCCTTACTGCAGCCTGGTTTTATATATCTTCAGTGATGACAGACAAGAGCACAACTAGCAATTTTAATGCAATTTAATAACATATTACTAAGAAATTCATTAGACAGTAATGACCCTAGATCATGCTACTTCTTTATCCCTTCAACTTGTAACATTGAGCAGCTGTACACTGTACACCTTTCCTCTGACTCAAGAGGAATGGAGAAAAGCAAGATGGCCTCAATAAAAAGTTCTTAAGAACTGCTGATTTCCTCCTGGTACAAAGCATGTGTAGCTTTTCATACAGCAAGGAACATCTTGCACTACATACTTATCTACTGGCCTCTAGTGTTTGAGGACAGCAAACAAAATTCATCTTGCTTCAGACACCATGACACCAAATTTTCAACATTTCAGGGATCTGAGAAGGTTACCTAGACAAAAAAAGTCTGAAGCTTAAGCTACATAGTACGATATTGGTGGACAAATTCCTTTCAAAATATTTTTATCTGGCATTAATAACGGTCCTTTACATAGCCACTATAAGTAGTCAGGATGCAGTGAAGGAGTAAATGGATATCCTGGGGAGAGACCAGCACTCAGAATATTTGCCTGTAGGGGACACATAACTAGCCACATTAAAGGACTGAAATCTAGGCATTCTGCCATAACTCACATGGCCTGAGCAACTAACAAAAGCATATATGAATAAATAAAAATAACTGAAATAAAGGATACTGCCAAGGCCAGGAACTCCAGAATTAGCCACAGTAGCTGCGTTCTGGGCTGTGTTGCACAAGCCCTTTTCTGTGCCTGGCACAGTCTCTTGTCCTGGTCTGGTTATGTATCAAAGCAGACAAATCCTCCTCATTACCATACAGAGACTAGCAATTACTGTCTTTCAGCACCTGCTTTCTTCAATTTGAATGAACAAGAAGGCAAAAGGGCAGACCATTCATGCCTCTGTCACAGCATTATTCCCACTTCAGACCCGATGACATAGAGGTGCACCAAAGTGACATCTTACTACAACACGCGCCAGACTTCATTGCAGAACACTGAACTGCCATAGCAATAAAGTCTTCATCTAACCCTTCTGGAAAACGGTTCTTCAAAGCATAAAAATCCATCCGTTTAGGAACACACACTAGATTTCAAGTATGTACTTTACATCTTAAAAATCTGCTGACTTCTTTCTTGCAAGAACTAAATTCTATTTTAAAGTTTCCATCATCTTATTGTGTGCTGCTCCTGAACTTCAAAAGGACTCATTCATCAAATATTTGCTCTCACTCTAAATAATCCTACTATCTCAATAATCTTCACAAAAATAAAGACCTTGTCTACAAAAAGTAATTGTGAGGATATAAATTGAAATACAGTTCTTTTAGTGACCCTTCAGAATCTGATAATTTGCAACAGTAAATATGCAGAAAGAATCCCTACTCTGATGCTGTTGTGATGCCCACAAAAGTGTATTTTTTCTCTAGTCCTTATAGGAATAAGTAATCCCAATATAAAGTACAATTATATAGCATGCATGCACACTAAAATGCCTTTTACCAGCTATCCATATTGAACAGATTTCAGTAGAACATCTTACATGTGAGTATGCAAGGACAGAGCACAATGAAAGTGGTTTTCTTTTAGGGTGAAAGCCATCTTTAGGGATAACTCCCTCCATGATGAGCCAAGGACATTGAGTCAGTGAAGGACACGTGAAGGACAAAGAAATCCTTGCATTCAAATTTGAATTACTTGTGATACTATTTGATATTATTAGCAAGCATTTTCAGTCACTCATATCTAGATACAACTGTGGATTAGAAGCATTATTTAAAAAATCATTTTTCAAGCAATAAATAAGGAGAAGGGTCCAAGTCCAAGGGCCCAAATGCAAATTCCAGCCTTCTACAAACAAAGACAAACAAGTAAGGTATTCTGCTGACAAAACAGACACAGAAGGAGAAACATTCATCAGCAGGACATCAGAGTTCTGTGGTCAAAACAAAACTGCTTTGTCCACAAGAACAGATCAGGTCATTGCCAAGGGCCAATCTGGCACGTGGGCCAGGCAGGCTGGGTAGAACAGGACTGGTGCAGAGAACTCCCATTCCATTTCCAAGGCCAAGTCACCATGGTTTCACTGCAGTCAACTGAGGGGTTGTAAACACAAACAAATTGCTATTAAATAAAATATGAACTTAAAGTAACAATTTGTCAACACTCCAAAATGAATGGAGATTTCAGAAATATGATTTAAGAAATGTATGTTTGCATAGGTCAGAAGCATGCAACAGACATAGCAAATAAGCAACATAAAAAAATGAAATAATCAGTACCTAATCCACAACATCTGAAAAATATTTGATTTCTCTTTTAAATCATCACAATAGCTAACGGTAAGGAAAATAACTTCAAACCAGAATAGGTCAAATGTCTGTAAGGACAACATACAGACAACATATACTTCAATGGTACTTCTTTAGATAAAGTGTTATTGATTTTATGACAAATTATTCCTTTAGTCTAGTGAGCAAGACAGGAGGGAAGAGTGGCTGCTGCTAAGCAGAGAGCCCTATATGCATGCGACTGCTGCAGTGATTCTTCAATAATATAAACTTCCACTGCAAAGAGATAGTTTCTACTCCTTGTCAAATAGATAACCCTCTCCAAATGATAAGAGGCTCACAGGTCTCCTCAGAAAGAAAGAAAAACCAATGCACTGTTTAAATATCCCCAACAAAAATACAACATGTCCCCTCTCCCCTGCCCTCAGTTGTCTTGCTGCTTTAAATTTCAAGTCTACAATGATTTCCAATACTTTTTAATCTATTCATCACTGCAACAAATATAGACAGCAGACATATTCTTGGATAAAATGCTTGCAACTTGAATAAAGTCAAGATCCATAAATATCGGCACCGTTGCCATTCCTCCTGCAGGATTCCCAAAAAGAAGTCGGCTTGCTTATTGAACAAAATCTTCCAAATAGAACTTTCAAGATATTAGACCAATCACAGATAACTAAGCCAAAGTTTTCATTTTTTGTCTGGAGTTTTCAAACAGAAAAAGTAACAGTGTCACATTAGTGCTTTGAAACCTTTGAGAGAAAGCAGATCATAAGCAAAAAAATAAAAACAAAACCCCACAAAGTAAAAATAAAATATTAAAAAAGCCAAAGCACTTGAAGTTTTTAAGATTTGGGCTTTTCCCCTACAAAATTATCATAGTTACTCTTACACTGTGCAACTAAAATTAGATCTCTAGAGGTTTATAATTTGACTTTCTGTTCATAATAAACTGTCATATCAGAAAAGACTCCACAGTTTTTACCTGCCTGAAGCATCCACAATTACACTGAAAAGAGAAACAAACCTTATTAATAAACTGCAAATTGCACTGTGAGAGCAGCACTGAGTTTCCTCTACCTGTCTTCTTTGGTACGACCCAAAAACTGCTGACAGGAAAGATGGATGTTTAATTGTTAAAGTTTTATTGAATATAGAAAGTATTAATGGTCAAACTTAACCTGTCTTTTCATAAATGTGGTAAAGAGATCCAGTCCTGCTAACACCTTTATACATTTTGGGACTTAATTATGTACCATCAATATTAATATCATTTGCTAAGAATTATCTTTCTAGTAGTTTCCAGTGCTTCTACACTTAAGATGATTAAGTATAGCAAGGAAGCTGTAGAATAGGTTATATTAATACTGCATTGATCTTGAAAGGTACACATTAACAACCTAGAAAATATTAAATGCCAATAGAAAAGCTACTGCTGGATGATAAATTTTATGACAATAAATTAAAGCTCTATGCAGGAGAGCATTAACAGACAATGAATTACTTATAAGACCTAAACCAGCAATCCAGCAATAGTTAAACTACCAATAGTTGAAACTATTTCAATTCCAGTGAGAATGTTGAGGGAGTAAGTTGCAACTCAATAAATCTTACCATCAGGAAGAACATGAATAAGGGTAGCATAAACTTGCTGTCTCAAAAAGCACAGTTTCATTTTAATGTATTTTTTTTCCATCTGCTTTCTCAAATTGGAGAGGGTAAAGAGTATAGGACTCTTGTTTAAACAAACAGCTTTTCTGATGCAGTTCTGGTTGGTGGATTCTCAGACATTTATTGCTCTGTACCTGAGAAAGCAGAAAGAAGTAAATTCATACCTATCAGTGATTCTGAAGCCAAATTTTCTCCCTTAACAGCAGAGAACAAATGCTGGTTTGTGACACTACAACAGAAGCAAAAAATACACTTTCAGAGAATTTAACCTAAAATAAATGCATGCAAGTTGGTACTTGGACAGAGAGATACAATTTCCCACAATTTTACTGAATATGGAATTAAACAACCATAAAGTTAAAAAGAAAGTATTTTAATTTTTTTCTCCAGAGCAACCATATAGAAACCAGTTAGACTGATTTTGAGAACTGTAACTAACAAAAAAGTACCACCCTGTTAATCTCTGATAAAGATTTTCATCATGGGTCAAAGTGAGTCTCAAATCAATTCTCATTCCTCACAGTATTCATTTAAAAATATTAAAAAAGAAGTTTTCTCCTCAAATTGTCTGTAGAAAAACAGATTTGAAAATATCTATTTGCTCTGAATATAATTGTAGAATGTGTGATTTAATACAAGCAGTATTTGCTATGATAAATAATTCCCTCTTTCCTGAACTATCTCCTCACAATATATTTGCACCTGAACAACAGAAATTACCAGCTCTTCAGAACCACTATAGGTTTAATGACACCTTCAAGAGGGGGAATCCAGTGCCTAGAGGACCACTCACCAGCAGGAACACAATAATTCCTCCTACAGGCGTGGAAGAAGAAAGCTGCCTGATTCTCTTGACATCTACATTTTGTGTTGCTGGTGCATTACATACCAGTGCACACAGTGGGAGGGTGAGCTTTTTACGTATTTTGTATTAAACTTCCCCTGAGCACTCAAGCTTGGACTTCACAAAATTGCTGAGATTATTAAGTGCTCCTGAAATCCAGAGCGTTTAGCATTTCAGCATATCTGAAAATCATCTTCTGAAAACCAAAGTACATGTCAAAATGTTATTCTGATGTCTTTTGGAAGCAATGGGAACCTTCTTATTATTTTGCATGTCTCTGGATAATGTTTTATAGGAAATAAAAGGAATTGCAGGTGAAGCTGCTCTTGTAACAACATGCTCATCCAGATTGAAAAGCTCTCCAGGTAGAAAATACTGCAGCAGCATTTAATTATACTGCAATATAATTACCTTGTAATTTCCAATGCATTTTATACATTGAAATCTCTGGATTTTTAGGCAATTATAAATGTGCCAACGTTTTTCCTGTGACCAAATATTCTACTAAGTATGAGCCATAATGACTATGATTTCTTGTGACTAGTTTTAAAAATGGTTGCTTCTTGGTTTTATTGGAGCTCTCTCACATTTCTCTTGGGAAATATTTACAGAAATTTATTCCCTAATGGCCATTATATTTGTGCCAGCTATGCTCTTCAATCATTATTTTACTATGAAAACTAGTAATAATCTCCTAATGTATGGAAGCTCATTGCAGATTTTGCTATCCTTGTTTCAAGATTATTCTGCATGTGCAGCAGCCAGTCAGAGTAATAAAAACATCAGTGTGTTATTAAGTCAGTTGTTTAGAAATGTTTTGGATACTTTTGGCATTGGCCAACTTCACCTTTTCTTAACATAACTTCATTTGTTCTTTATGCACAGGAATGGAATTGGCCTCGGAGTACCAGGTAACCAAGTCAAGTGGGTGAAAGACTGGTGTGTTAATCCAAGCCAGCAGCCCCACTTTGGCTTTCAAATACCAGCAGAGGATATGACTACTCTCCCTGTCCAGACACATGGCAGAGGAAAGGAAAAGGCAGGGGAAGCTCTTTCCCTGATCACTTACTCTTCTGTGGAAAGATTAGGAAAAATATTCCTCGTGCTTAAAATACATAAGGACTCCCTAAAGCTAGAGAAAAGCCAAACCCCCCATCCGCCGTGAAACCAACTTTCACTTACCGGAAAAACTGGAGAATGAAGTTTGAGGAATTTGAGCTCAGCTAGAAACTTAAAAGTGAAATGAAAGTTCTGTGAATGTGTAAATATGACTAAGCAGATATGGTCCATGAATCATCTTTCCCACATCCTCATCAACTGAACTGCAATTGAGCAAAGTAGCCCCATACAACTCCTATACAAGTAAGTTAATTCAAATTACATTTAACTGAAATGAAGGAAGCTATTCACACCTCACAGCCATTGTTTTAAGCTCTCGTGTAAACTCAGGAAATAATTTCAACACTTCTGAAGCCCTTTTCATCTTTGGAATGTTTTCTTTGCAACTATTTGAAAGGCCTCAGAAACCTAAGCTACAAATATCAATATGAATTGTGCTCTAGCTACCCCTTCAAGTATTCTGCCTATTTGACTTCTGAAAATTGGACTGTTACACAAATTAGTACTACAATCTTGCAAGCTTCTTCCATAATGCTGTTTTGCATTCAAGAACCTCAAATTCCTCATCATTCCAAGGAAATATGCCTCTGACATCACGTCAATATAAATTAATAGACAGAACAAAACAAACTCCAAATACACTAATTTTCCACCACCTACTATTTTTTTTCCTTCTGGAATTTTGCTCAAACTTCCTTTTATTGCTAACCATGGAACTGAATTTCCCTTCATGATTGCAGTTCCACCATGAGGCTTTCTAATCATCTTATGATCCATTCTCCTTGTTTTTGATCTTTCCCAACACACTTTTTACCACCACAGTAGTCAGGAGGAGTTGGAAAGACCACAGGAAAGAAGAAACTAATCTGCAGCTGCCCAATCAAGTATAATTTAAATTATATGAAGAAGCGTTCTGGATTTTTTTTTTTTTGCATGAAATTGCACACACACACAGAGACACACACTCACACAATGCCAATTTAAATCATGCCTAGGAAGTGCACATTGTACATTCCCAGAAATTCATTACATTTTTCAGCAGTCAGCTCTATTAGACTAATGTAATAACACTGCCAGCCACCATGCATAAATCATAAGTGGTGTGATTGGATTTGTCTGCTCATTGCATTTTCAATTTGAATAATAGTCATTTTATTCAATTGAAAATATCTTTTTTTCTCTAAATACTCAACTGTTATATTTAGTTGGAGCTGGGACAGTAGCTAAGGAGCAACAGAACTGGCTATTTGTATTGGTATGCAACCAAATTCCTAAGTTTTGTGAGGTGCTCTACCTTACTATAGCACTAGAAGGATAAAGTCTCATCTCCTTATGCTACTGTTATAAATACTACAGTCATTACAAAGATTTTGTATTGGCATAATTGGGCTAAATTTTTCCAAATGTTTGGTTGCCAATTTTATAAGAAAAAGAGCTTTGTATTGGTCCAACAAGGATGGCAAGTACAATGTAAGTGCTTGTCTACATGGAGAAGCAAGTTGGAATGGCTGTTCCACAGCAGCTCATACAGCACTTGCTCTTATTTCAGAAAAAGAGCTTTTTTTACACATTAAGAAAGAGTAGAAGCCAAGGCACCCTGAGGCCTTGGCTGTGTCAAGTAATACAACATTCATAAAGAGTCAACGTGAAAGAGTTCCTGTTTTTCAGTATCTACACTGGACTATTTCATAAGGTTTTAATCTCTCTTCTCATTCCTTTCAGACAACCCTTTAGTGACTTATAGGGATTGATGAGGTTGATCTATGTTGTAGACAAGAACAGGCACCAGAATTTGAACTTTTGATTCAACCCTCTGATGAAGGAGACCCTTCCAGCCTGACTTCAGACAGGCCATTGCAACATTGCCGTAGCGGTTCACCTTCACTTCAGGGAATCTGTCTACCGGGGGAAACCTGAGGATTTATACTGCATAGGAAGGCAAAACCACTTCTTTTTAAAATATCAATAAATTCCATTATTAAAAGGCAACAAAAAAAAAAAAAAAACCAAACAAAAACCTGTTGGAAAAGAATTTAAGTGCTTGTACTTAAACAGCCCAAGATAGATTAAAATCTAACTTTTTTCTTCAAAAACTGTATACTGAAAAAGTAGACTGATATTTGTTCAGCCATCTAAAAAGAGTAAACTGACATTTCAGTTTATTTCATTCAATGTTTATATTGCCATCCTGTCTCTTTCATTCCCCCCACTTTGCCACTGATATAGACTGAAAAAAGGATAAAAAAAGGATCTAATTTCTTTTAAACCTTTGTAGAAAAAAGTTTATTTTTTTCCTCAAAACCCCCCCATAGATATAAACACAGGAAGGGCTCTTTTGCCTTCATGTAAATCAGTTGCAGAGGCATTTGATTTCATTTTCTGCAGCTAATGAAACCATGTACATTTTGAATCCAAGGGAACCCAAGGGAAAAAGAAAGCATATTTGCCTTGACTACGTCGTAAATAACTTTCTAATTTCTCAAAACTGTTAGCCTTTCTAAGCATATGAAACAATAATCAAACTGAATCCTTTTGGTTTTTATGTTAAATACAAGTGTTCTTTCTTTGCTGTGATTTTTCTGGAATCTTCAGAGTCACCCTTGGAGCACAGCCTGGGGCCTTACAGGAAAACAAAATAATAAATGAAACTAGGGAGGGCTATGTTATCTACTGCTCTCTGCCAGCAAAGGCCAGGGCTTGGGCTGTGGCTATGGCCCCCCCAAGCTGCTGGAATGACCATCTGTGGTGGGATTCATAACTTACATGGACGGGTTCCTCCTCCCCAAGACCTTGCTCATATGCATGTACAAACCAATGACTGATGTGAACAACATGGGCAGCTGATGCATAGGGCTGGAAGGGTTGCACCCTTTCTATTCCAGATGGAATTCATTTTAGAAAATGAATGAGGAGCAAATTCAAGAAAAATGTAAATTATTATCAAAAGTGCAACCAATCGGAAACCAGCTAGGTGTGAAAATAAGCATGCACTGGTGGTTTTTCTCACTTTTGGTGGTGTTTTGATAACAACTTTGGTTTTTATGCTGTCATTTACAGAAACACATGCAGAGGTTGGACAGCCCACCAGAGGGCTCCCATATTTTTTGTATTCAGGTTAAAAAAAGTTGATGTTAACAATAACAATAAATTGTAAATCTTGCTTCTAAAAGTTAAAAAAAAACAGAATTAAAATATGGAAAATAACAGGCTATTATGATTATTTAAATAAGTCATCTGGTAGCTGTAGAGATTATTTAAGAAAAGTTAAACATCCCCAAGTTTTGAGAGCTGCTTTACTGCCCATGTTCACAGATGTAGCACGAAACAAAATGGGTCAGGAACTATGTGTGTGTCACCTGTAGGCATTTCAGTGAAATGAAAGGCCTAGGTACTGATTTTATCACCTGGCATACTGTCTCTCTCTAGAGAACACCTAACAATTACTTTAAAAAGAAATCTGAAGAAAAAACCCAACAAACCAACCAACAAACCAACCAACAAACCAACCAACAAACCAACCAACAAACCAACCAACAAACCAACCAACAAACCAACCAACAAACCAACCAACAAACCAACCAACAAACCAACCAACAAACCAACCAACAAACCAACCAACAAACCAACCAACAAACCAACCAACCAACCAACCAACCAACCAACCAACAAACCAACCAACAAACCAACCAACAAACCAACCAACAACAAACACCCAGCACGACACCACTAAAACCCCCCAAGTGGGCAAAGGGAAACATTACACAGGCCAACAAGGGTCTAATATTTATTTTCTGAGTAGAACTGTCTGCAGAAGGAAAAAAAAAAAGTAAAAAACCAGTACAAGCCCGAGCAAAGCAGTGAAATGACACATGCACACTCAGAAATAACTTTAAAGTAGATATGGTTAGTTGTATTCCAGTTCACAAACAGACAGGAGCTGTTTGGTGACTGTAAAGACTAAGAGCCACATGAAAAGACAATGTCATGAATCAAAGATAAACCAACCCATTCACATTATGGGATGGGAAAGATGGCATCTTCCAGAGATTGCATGTGACAAAGCTGCACCCCCTGAACTCCAAGTAGGCTGCTGTGGGAGCAATGGTAGGGAACCTCTGGAGCAGTTTTAGCTGAAACAGGTCAAACAGCTACAAGGCTGAGCCTACAGCAGCAACAATACCACTTTCCTATCTCTCACTTTCACTGCAATCGTGGGCACACCCAATGGAAATTATCTGCCCAACAGTGAGGAAGAAATACCTTTGAAGCCATATATTTATGGTTCACTGTTTGGGACTAATGAACATTGAAATGGCCCCTGCACAAGTTAAAACAATTGTTATTAAACCACAGTAAGAGTTTCAGAAGGCAGAATGACTTACTAATAAAGGCATTTTTAATGCAGTTCACATTCCCAGCTTTCTATGAAAAGGTACTTTATCAAAACAAAGGCAAAATAGAAGCAGTTTGTCATATGATTAAGCATTTTATAATGTTTATAGGAGAAATTAATAGAAATACAGCAAGATAAAATGTATTTTATTAAACTGTTTGCAAGAAAGAGGCAATTTCTACACAATTATTAATGGGAGCTGAAAATACACATGCATGTAAGAACTAGAGGACATCAAGTGTGACAGAGGGCACTGACGTTAACTTAGCGCTCCATTGTTGGAAGAGAGTGAAAAGAAATGGAAAATTATTGAAAAATTATCCAGCAGATGTGGTGCTGAGGGGCGCGGAATTAGTGGAGGACTTGGCAGTGCTGGGTTAATGGCTGGACTGCACAATCTCAAAGGTCTTTTCCAGCCTAAAGGATTCTATGATTCTGTTTTTCTGTACCAATAATCCTGGCAATCAAAAAAGGAAAATTCAAGTAATGAATGAACTTACAAGGTCTAGGGTTGAACTATAGAAATATGATTCTAAATCAAAATTCTCAAGGGAATGCCAGACAGCAGAATATCCTCATGGTGCTATCAGGTTTTACAGAGAAGCAGAGTAACTCCAGATAGAAACAGGTTAATAGTATTTTTTGAAGGAAATACAGTTGACAGAGTCTCGTGCCTTCAACTTTTGGCATCACTAATGAAACTAGCATAAGTGGTACTGAAATTTGATGTAAAGAATTGTGATTGATACCAAGTTGAACGAAAAAAAAATATTCTAAGAAGGACAGGTAGTGGCTGGGCCCCTATGAGACCATAACTCTGCCAAGTGTGAGACACTATCAGTGTCCAGCTGGACACCACCTACAGTAGGAGGACACTGCAAGATGGAAAAAGTTATTGCTGTTATCAACTAGCATATTTGCTGTCATTTGTAGCATCTTACCACTATCTGGAAGAAGAAGCAAAACAGCCTTTCTGCTTTCCAGCAACAACAAAAATGTGTGCTACCTCTAAAATAAATACAAACCATGAGTACTTACTACAGACTTCACCAAAACTAGTCAAGGTCACACATTCTAGTGATGCTGTTCAACAAGAAAAGTTATGCAACATTATTCCTTTGCAATTTCAAACCTGTATCTCAAAACTGATACGCCTAGTTTCCTCTAAATGTCACTTGCACAGTTCTCTGATGGCATGGGACTTGTGGCTGACAGTTTTGAGCCACACTGGTCTCATTTCACAGTGCTGGAGTAAGGGTCAAAACAGGTCATATGCTGGAAGAGTCACAGCAACTGCTTTTTTTTTTTTTTAATCTGCTTTTCCATAAACAGCAGAGAAATTTGGCATTAAGCCAAATAGCTATTTATAGACAACATTTATTCTTATGTATTTATTTTAGACACCAGAAACAATTGCAGCTAAATGTACTTATTACTATCTGGAAATTTATTTTTAGAAATATCCTCTGTCAATGTAACTTTTTTGTCAATCTAACGGTATTTGGCCCTCTATGCACATGCTGTGTGTATTAATCACATACACTTCCACCACACTGGAACCTGTGTGATTTACCCAAACAAAAGATAAAACCCTGAAGTTACCCCTCAGTTTGTATGTAAAAAACTCTACTTGCTCTGCATACTGGTTTTCCTAAATAAATGGTAGAATAAAAATTGAGTCTCAGGATTTTGTACTATGACTTGAGCGAGTTGGTCATTGCTGATTGACCCAAGTTTTTTCCAAACCCTCTGCACGGACACAGGCTTTCAACTCAGAGCCATCCATTCCCACTGCTGAATGAGAAAAGCTGCACCCTTCAACACTTGTCAGCTGTTTACACAAAAGAGCAAAGGCAAAAGAGCATGAAATGACAATTGTGCAGTGTCCTTTGATGGGACAGAGCTTTTCACACTTAAAACATCATCTTTCTGTCTCTCTTCTCTTAATTTATAAGGCATCAACTTCCACTCTTTATATTTTCTGCATCTTTGCCCTTCCTTCGTCTGACTGATTTGTCCCACACTCAGGACAAGGCCTGAACTGACCTCAGGCCCCCGTGTTTGCCAGTTATCTATTGATGCATGCTCAGCTCAGCCTCTGCAAGGTAAGAAATTTTTGTTTACTCCATCCTGCAGACTGATAGCTGGGCTGCAGATCAGATGATTGATTGTATAATCCAGCTACAAGCACTGGTGCTTGCAAACTCTGTAATACCAGAGCAACATATTTCAGCCAGCACTTGCATGTGAGCTATCAGCAGGGATTTTCAGAAGTTTCTGTGCTGCTTACAGGGCTCAGAGGGATGAAGCCATTGCACTAAACCCAGGCCAGAAGGGTGAAGTGGCACACAGCTCTGGGCTCATGCAAAAATCAGCTTAATGCTCATGACTACTCACAAAACCTTCCAGATTCTTTTTCCTCTACAGAAAAGAGGGAATCATTGGGACAAAGAAGAAACAAAACCAACCAACCAATTAAAAAGAAAAAATATAAAAAGAAAAGCAGAAAAATAATTCAAAGAAAAAGTGAAAAGGTGACATAATTCCTCACTTTGAGAGAAATCCCACTGTTTTCACCAGCAGATTTTTACCATTGTTTTTCAAACAATGGAGTGACACCATTGTCTTTAGAACCACTGTGTGGACAGAATGCAACACAAACCATGTACAGTTTTTGCCCACTGCAAATGCCATAATGCCTTTTCCATTATTAATGACAAACGAGAAAGATCCAAAATGTTGTGAGGTGGTTACTGGACCCATAACCTACCTAGGCCATTAACTGTTTCTCTGATTATGACAAATGCATCTCAATTCCCCATCTACCTCCTCACTACAATTGATTCATCAATATTCATAAGATCCAAGGGCTTGATATTGATTACCGCATCTAATGGACTCATTATGCAAAGTCATCGTGACCTCTGAAGCAATTCTGCTTCTGTGACTTATCTAGATGCTTGCTCAAAATGTTTTGAGATATTGGTACCCACACAGGAGCAAGCAGAGCAGAACAAAACCCACCACAGAATCTTTAAATGATGATCCTATGACAGGATGAGCTTTTTCCACGCTTGTGTGAGATGTCACACAATCCTACAAGCTCTGTCACATTATCCCCAACTTAACAGGAGCCCTCGGTATCACACAGCAGAAAGAAGTAGTTAATATTAACTGATCATTATTAACATTCATTATGGAAAATCAATCTGATTGTGCTATAACCTCCTGCTGCAGTCAGCTGGGTTATTCTGATATTTACACAATATTGAGTTCCTGCTAACCAAAATTGTGGTGGTTATGTAACATCTTTCAACGTCATGGTGATTCTGCAAACAAAATCTATTCTGTTTATCAGCACCAAGGCATCAAATAAAGGCATTTTGCAAAAAGTTTCTAAGAGCAGATTTTTTACTGCTTCATGTGTCCAACATTATTAGTGACAAGCATTCTTTTTTGAAAAGATCAAAACAAAACAGGGCAACTACAGTGTGAATTCATCTTTGAGTCTCATAATCTAATCTTTACTGGGCTAATGATATTCATTAAGAAGTCACTTAACAAAACCAGCACAAAATGGTAACACTCTTTCATATGTTAAGAAACTGAAAAAGTAAAAAATAAAAGGCAAATTTTAGAGTAGGAATAATGTTAAACTAAAAAAAAAAACCAAACAACTTACAAGAAAGAATAACCTAGGAAGGAGGTGTGTACAGTATCACTTGGATTTTTTTTTAAATAAAGAATCTGTAACTCAGAAACTAATATCTGGATTCATGAATAATTTAGTAAAATATTGTTGTTACAACTGCAGATACTCCATTATAGTTAACTATGAAAATATCACTGGAATGTTTTCTGCCAACTGCATATGATTGAATCCTGATAGGAAAAAATTAGTGCAGCTACATTTTCAGGTCAGTTAGACACACCATCCCCCAACCTCCTCCCAATAATTTTTTGTGGCTCAATTACTATATGCGTCAAAGTTACGATGGCTGTCAGGCTAGTTCTCTTCTGAACTCTTGAATAATGCTTCTCTGTCAGAAAGCAAAGTTTCATTTGAATTTAGATTGTTGAAATACAATTTGAGGCTCCCAAAATAAGCTATTACACGTATTATATATAAATATATTTACAGACAAGATTATCACATTATTCTGTTCTTTAATGTGATCATATAGTTAAAAACTTTTTCAATACAGTCACAAACTGGTTTTGGACTTATTTCTTATAGCAGAATGGCTTTTGATCACCTTGCTTTTAATCTTCTCCACTACAAATTAATATAAACCCAATATAAGCTTCATGTATTTCCAGTAATTTAGAGATACATTTCCCCTACACACAGGTAACTGAAAAATTTAGTTATCTCAAAAAGTGAAGCATTTTAATCAATCTGAAATCAATTCAAATGAGAAACCTAAAGAAAGAAATGTCAGCCACAGTCAGAAAGTAGAAGCAATAGGTCATTTTCTCTATGCATGTTATCAAGTACATATATAGCTGATCTCCTTGGTTTAAAACATTACTTCTGTAGCATTTTCATCCTTAGAGGGAAAACACAGCAGAACACAGGCATCTCATTCAGGCTTTCCTTTTGCTACATCTGCAATTTTTCCTAAGTAAAGATGGAGCAAGATTGGAGTTGTGTTTGGCCTATTTTATGCAGTACTATAGCTAGTTTCTTCAGAATTAGCTGAAACACATCTAAAAATGATACAAACCAAAATACAGATTACCATAAAGTCTTTATTATTTTAATTTTTCACATTAAAACTAAATCTATATTATGCTGCAGGATAACAAAGCATGGCTCCAAACCAAGTGTTTGCCTAGAATAATTTGTAGGTTTCATTACATTGCTCATATTTGGGTATGGCCTAAACCAGCAAATATTATCCTCATTCATAAATTTCTATTTCTTAAGCAATATGATCTAAAAGGACATTTTTCTCCAGACAGGGAACCTAAATTAAAAATTCAAAGCACATATTCTCACTCTGTTTCACAGCTAAAATCTCTGCCAAGCAGCAACTGTGTCAGCACAAACCTAACACTGCAAAAATTTCAAAGGTAGAACTAATTAGAAAGCAAGCATAAAGAACACAAATTACACCAGTTCAAAACTCTAAAGCCTCAGTCTCTATTTAGACACAGGTTTGAAATTAGAGCATTTACACAAGTAAAATAGCAGCTTGGATTTACAGACCCACAAAAATTAATTTCCCAAATGTGACTAATATAGATGCATTTCCTATTTATCATGTTATGGTCACTGTTCACACTTACATACAAGAACCCTTATGTATGTAAACCCAGAATTCAATTATTCTCATTATCTTTATTATTATCCACAGCTTAGTCTCTGGTAGATAACAAGCACTTAGCTGAGAGAATGTGCAGAGTCTGTAGGTAAACCTTCAGCGAGTGCTAGAGCCTGGGCCACAGAGGACTGAACAAATTAGCAGCTCTTGACAGGGAGAGGTTGGGACCTTGCCCTTGAAGCTGGTCCAAGGGAGGAAAGAGCAGACCATGACTATGCATGACTGTGCAGCACAACTATGCACTGCCTTCTAAACACGGCTGCCTTGGAAGAGCAGTCAGATGAGGGTAAGGAGCTATTCACTCTGAAAGGACTCGCATCTAACCCCAGGAGTTAGAAAGGCAAACACAGCCTATTAATTTGGTTTTAAATTGAGCTCTACAGATTGTTTTTTCTAAGTCCTAATTATTAGTCTTTTTTTTCCACAAGTAGTTAGACAGGCCTATTTATTGATTATCCATCCTACCAATACTATCTAACATTTCAGAGTACTTACACCGCACATGTACACAAAAAATCTTAAATAGCTGCTGCGTTTAATTCTAAATATAAACCTCCATTGCATCTGCTACAGAGACTCCATACCCTTGGGCAGAAAGGCTCCAAGTGCTTGGGAAGCTGCAATGTAAATGCTGCAAAAACCCTGTAGCTTTATAAAGTTGCCAGACTTGATTTTGCACCTGCTAAAAGCCTATCACAGCCTCCCTGACATCTTTCAGACACTCCAGATTACCAGCAGAATAAAAGCAAGACATATACACTCTACAAATGGCACTAATAGGAATCAAGAGACAGTTCAGTATACTTGAAGATACAGTAAAAACTTATTCCAATTTGCCCCTGGTGATGATGACCACTATTGTGGTTGTTTTGTTTAAAGAGTCAATCACCAATCAACCCATAACTCTTAAATTTATTCCTCTCTCTGGGAAGCCATGTATCAGGCAGAAGTAACAAAGGTGCTTGATGACAAACCTAAGTCCTGTTCCACAAACTTGAATAGCCTGAAACATTAGTTCTGTGTTTCAGCCCTTTTAGAGGTTTCAAATACCTGTAAGATCAAGTTACAACAAGGTTCAGTTCTAAAATTCTGCCTAGAGAAGCACAAAGACCAGGAGCTGCCAAGGGCAAAACTGAGCCATAAGGGTCAGCGTGAAACAGAGCAGGATCTATGGAAACTTTTCCAGTAGAAAAAATGGACTTTGAAAAATTAGCTACATGACCAAAACCTTCCATCCACTTAAAACCAGATATTGTTTTTGCACAATAACATCTAGAGTCAAATATAACAATCAGCATTAGAAGTTTAAACTGTGTGACATAATATTAATTTATCCTGTTACCTTAAATATGACATAGCTTTCAAACAGCTAGATAATTTCCTCCTTTCAATAAAGGAGTTGTTAAAAAGTTTAATCAAAATAGTTACCGGAATCATGGAAATTCTGATGAAGCTGGACTGTGCAATCAGCACAATTGTGAAATCAGCACAAAGAATCTGATTGAAAGAAATTAACTTTGCATGGATACTTTTCAGCATACATGAATTTGATCAAATAGTTGAATACTGTGATAATCCTATTTCTCTCAATCTGCAAGAGTACCATAGAAATTAAATCCTACTTCAAAGTAGGATTTTTGGCTTTTTAATCACAATATGCAGGTACCAAAGCAAATAAATCACATCTGTTTCAACAGAATTTTGGTCAAAGTAAGCAGCATTTTTTCAAAAGTACCTCTAAGGACAAAGGGAAAAAAAAACCTAGAAAAACAGCAGATTAAATAAATCAAGATGCCCATGACAGGTAAAAATGCTTCCTTGGAAACTGGAATTACCAAAGTCTGCTTCCCTGCCAGTTTGGTATGAACGATGTCTAAGCACTTCTGAATCTTCCATAAAAGTCCTTCCTTTCTCTACCAAGCCATTTATTTTTCACTGAGCTTGTAGAAACATAATCACCTTTGACACTTCACTTGCTCCACCATTTGAAGCGAGCCAACAGGTTCCCAGAAGGAACAGTATCTTCTTCATTAGGAAGAAGACACAGAAAAATTAAACAGCTTTGAAGCTGTTTTCAAGGGGAGTGTGTGCTGTGGCATGAAGGAATGACATGCTAAAAATCTTGAGAGGCAGGAGGCACAAACAACATGGATTTTGCATAGAATTTCTTTCCCAATCCATCTCTCAAGTTTTAATGAACTGTCATCATAGTGGTTTTGAATAGTAAGTACCTGAGCATGAAGCATTTTTAGATCTCCTTGGGAGTTCCTATATTTAGAACAGCACTGCCTGAAAAATCAGGAAGTTTCTGCTCGAAAGTTCTTTTGTCAAAATGCAAAGCTGAGTGGAAACACCTATTTATAACAAATTCAGTTCAAAAAGTCATACACTAGGTTCAGCCAAGATTACTCCAAAACCCTTTTGGAAAAAAGGCTGGGAGAGAATGGGAAATATATTTTTTTACAAAACTGCATTATTTTCAGAAGCTTCCATGCAAAATATATTTTTGTCAGTAAACTCTCATAGAAAGGGGAAAAAAAAGTATTTCCTGTCCAGTTTTGGCATCTTGCCTTTCAGTGACCAATAATAACAGCCCAGTAAAAACAGAGCACAACCCACAGGATCCAAGTGTTTCCTCCAGATGCACCTGCAGATGTTCCTTTGCCTCGAAGACAAGAGTCCTCTCTCTACTAAATCTCATCTTTGCAGGATGACAATTTGAAATAAATACATTCAGTTACATCAACAGGATCTGATTTTCTCAGCATTTTTATTTCCTTCTATAAGTTAGTCCACACAGAAGAGTGTTCTGCACGGAAATAAAAGAAGACAAGAAGATAGTGTTTTAGCCACAGCTTGTGTACGATTGAAGGTAAGCCTAACTAAATGACACATTTCTGAAACTGGAATTCAAAACAAGGATACAAATGAGAAAGGCAGACTAAACTTTTAAAGGACCTGCATTTGCTGTTAAGCATGGAACACTATTATGTTTCCACTTTTGTTATTGCTACATTTCACTGTCATTGAGAATGCTTTTGGCTAACACAGCAAACATTGCAACGTCCTGATAAATAATTTTACTAAGTTTCACCATAGTGATCCTTCCTGAAGGTGCACAGTGAAAGGTGTCAGTCAAACTGTACTAGAACATCTTGCACTGGACTTATAAAAGTGGTTTTGCAGAGAGCCAAGAGGAAACGTGCAGCTTTCAGCTGCACGACTGCTCAGCTAGGGCTCCTCCCGTTCCTGATTCCTGGTCTGCAGAATACTGGGAAACAACAGAAGCAGAAACATGAATGGTTTGTTTAAAGTAAAACATCCTCCAGCAAGGAACTCCACTGGGTTATTAGGCTCAACAAGCAGCTGAGCACTGGAGTGTTATTGCTTACGAAAGGATGAGGCAGAAAGGCTCTCAGACAAACACGAGAGGGGTGTACAGCATCGCGAAACTACTGCAGTACAGAGAATCCTCTTCTTCCACAAACACCAACTGTGAAACCTTCGTCAAACAATGGCAGATAAAGGTTTGGGCGAATACTTTGTGTCCTGCCCTATTGCTGCACAGCTGTTTCTGTACCATTGTCCAGAGCAGAGTCTCTAAAAGCAGCAGCACCAAATAAAAAGAAATGTTGTAGACCCTGGAATGAGCCCATCTGCTGCATTCCTAGTCACCTTTACAGGTTTAGATAAAGCTTCCATCTAGGGCCTCAAGGATGGTATTATCCTATTCTTAACCATACCCAAGGTAAATGAAGCAATAACTTAACAGGAATAATGGAAGTTGATTAGTTAATACAGGATGTACATTTCTTAAATAATTTTTTTAGAAGTCACTATAGACAGAATTAAGCAAAATAAAAAGGATCATGGCAGCATTCCGCTGTTTCTTAAAGAACATGTGTCATACTGGAAGAAGAAAATGACAGGCTTATCTCTCCAGATACCACTAATAAACAATCACAGCTTCTCCATTTATATTTATATGCAGTTGGCTATAATCTAATGGCACAGTGCATAAGAATTTTCAAGTATCTCACCAAGAAGCTAATTAATTTATTTGGCTGTCATCAACCAATATGTAGATTTCCTCAGCCACACCCAACAGCAGATAGCGTTAATGAGTGGATTCTCTGCCTCATTTGCTCCTTTTCCTTCTTCCAACTGACAAGTGAGGAACACTCTGAACTATGAAAATACAAATCTCAAACACAGAATTAAAAATCACATGAGATTTCCTAATTGTTAGCTGAAACAGTAAGGGCCAAGGCAAGAAATTTGGTAAGATTTAAGTACATTGCATGCCAACAGGTAAAACACAGAAAAATTTTATTTCAATGTACTAAGTCAGTATCTAAATAAAACTTTTAACGACTTCCTGTAGTTGCTCAAAAATGAGTGAACGATGGGGTTCCCTTCGTAAACTACATCTGTATGCTGGTTATGAAACCCAGTCACAAAATAACACAGAAGACTCAATTTTCCTCTACCACTATGGAGAGTGTTCTAAGAGAAGCTGAAACTAAAGGTCACAGACAATTTCATTCCTCCATGGCTCAGTTTTTGTTCCATGCTGAATGTATCAGCAAGGGTGTTGTTTATAATGAAGGGGGTTTTTTAAATTGTTTGTTTTTGATGCATCCATGAGGAATTAGACTTAGACCACCAACTAATTTCACACAGGCCACCCAAGTATTACTCCCTCAATATCAAAAGCAGAGGTTATTTTTTAAAGCTTTAAAATTTTGCTTTTGTCTACAGTGCTGATTGCAATTTAACACCACCAGAGATACAAGAATTTTCCTGTAAATCAGAGCAGAGCAGTCCTGCATGAAAGCAAGGACTATTTAAAGACAAAACACAGAGCCATGATGGAATCCATGCATTCCAAACAACGTTGACATCATGGTACAGTTCACCCCAGAGAGTGAGTTTTCCATGCCCCAGGCACATGCTCAAGTGCCTTTTATCAGCACTATTAGTCATTAGCATGACAGCAATATAGGATGAAATCAGCATCCGTTACATCGCATCGTTACCTTAAATGCCATCCAGCCAGTGAAACACACATGCCTGGAAAATTACTTGGAGCAATATTGAGCTTTTGCTGGTGCTAGTGCATTTTACAATTGATGCAAACACATTAGGACAGTTAATCAATTACAAATCAAAATCCATTCCCTCTACCATTACTGAATCTAACTTTGTTCAGGTAAAAGCATTATGTTGAGATACTTTGAACTGAACATCAAGTGTATAAATTCTGAGTAACAAGAGCAAAACAATCTCCTCCAAGGAATTTGACTATTTCAGACTTAAACCTCTGTAGCTTTAAAAGATGTATCAGCTATTTTCCTAATCAATTGCTCTCTTCTTCCAGAAGTTTCCAGGTAATGCAGTATGAAAATCTGACTGTCCATATTTTCCATTACAGTTATTAGCATATGGATAAAAGACTTGGCCAATCAGAGCTAATTTGATACTGTACACTAAAACCATAATGTGGAGTATTTTATAAAAAAAAAAAATAAAATCAGCACCCTTTCATTAAGCTGCTCTTTCTCCTTATTTGTGTCACACAGATGAGACACGAGATAAAACATTTGATTTGCAACCTGTATATCAGCAATCCCCACTTGCCCTGCATGGATGAGGATCATGGTGCTCAATCCTGAAAAGAGGTTCAGTCATCATTTAATAGCTTTAAATGCATTACTGTCATGTCAATATTATTGTATGGCTTTATTACCCAAACTTGATTTTCTTTTCTAGGAGATCATAGGTGAAGCACCCCATGGGTTCCACTGCATCTCTGAAGCAACCAACACAAAAAGACTGCCTAGGGCTGATCCTATGGGAAAACCCCACGTTGCAGATCTTTGTCATGGCCTTCAGCAGCAGCTGACAGATTAGGGTAGCAGAGCAAATCATAATCTGCACCAGAAGCCTTTCCTCTAAACAAACAGAACAATTGGATGTATTTCCTTCATCTATGCATGCAAATTCAAAAATTTGCATTTTAAAGTTTTTGCACTGTAATTTAATATTATTCAGGGGTTTTGATTTGAGAGAACAGCTGATAACCCTCCTTTAGAGAACTGAACCCAATGTCCAGTGCCCAGCTCCCAAAAAATAATTTTGCCTCATAATCTGCCATAGTTTGATGGCTGAAGGCAAAAAATAAAGAACTTGCTACTAGCTGGAGGCTCTGAAGTTCTGCACTGAAAAAAGAGAATTAGAAATACCAACATTTCTAATTATATTTTCCTCCAGAATCAGAAAGGCTCTTTGTTGTTAACAAGACATTTTTAGAAGGCTTCTGTCATGTAGTATTTGGCACAGATGTAGCCATTAGTTTTATGTTATCTTTTCCTTCACAACACCTGACTGTCCAAGTTCAGGCTCCTACAGTGGGCATCATGACAATCTCTACTCCAACATACTCCAGTCCCTCTACAGCCCTAGCTGCTTGATCAATTTTCCACATATTTTATCCCTGGGGCAGTCCTATTTAATAACAGTGCTCACATACAAACAGAATTGAGATGTGGGGTAAATTGATGACTTGTCCAAAGTCACAAATACTTTTTTGCTGAGGAAGCTTCCTGAGTTCTGCATTCACTGACCAACCCACTAGCCTATAATCCTCCCAGTCTGGCAGCATCTCTGAACACAACAAACCAGATTTTCTAACGATGTAAAGCTAAAGCAATATATAAAGTGTAGCATGATGGTAAGAAATACCATAAAAATGCAATTATTGCCATGCAGAGGAAACCTTGGCTGCTTTCCATATAAACGACATCAACAATAACAGTAGAAGGAATAAGACCATGGTATCAAGATTATATTTGATATAATACTTTAATTCTGAATTACATAACCTACTGTCCTGCAACTTGTTTGTAACACCAGTTATTTTCATACCTCAAATAAGAGATGACGAAACACTGAAAACACCTTACATTATGTTTTGCTATATAGTTAAGTGGCTGCTTAAACTTTAGCAAGATTTTCATACTCCTTACTTGCAGAAACAGATAAAAATTTGCTTTGACTTTTTCTTTCTGTGCTTTTGCCACAAGGAATATAAAAATTACCACTAGGCCATAAGGAGAAATAGGAAGCAAAAGCACGTCTTACAAAACAGTCTTCTTCAGCAAGGTATTTAAATATTTTGATTTATCCATCTTGAGACAGGCAATATTCAATAAAGGAAGCACTCATTTTGGATGTTTGTCACCAGCTGTGATGGAAATGCATGATGGACATGGCTTGCTTAGGTTTTTTTCATTCAGGAGATTAATGTGGTGGGGTGTTGCCATGATATTTTCTGAAAAATCCCTTTGCCAGGATTTTTTTCTCCTGAGAAGCTGAGAAGCCTCAGAGGAAAAGAAAAACAATAATCTACTGGTGTAGAACGCAACAGGTGCATCTTTGATTGGTCCATGCTAGTTGTTTCTAATTCATGACCAATCAAAGATGCAGCTGAGTCAGACTCTCAGAGAGTCACGAGCTTTTGTTATCATTTCTTTCTATTCCTTTCCAGCCTTTGGAGGATTCCTTTCTCTCTATTCCTTTAGTATAGTTTTAATATACCATTTTTAATATAATATATATCATAATACAATAAATCAGCCTTCTGAAAAATGGAGTCCAGATTCTCATCTCTTCCCTTGTTCTGGGACACCTTGAACACAGTCACAGTGGGGAAACGAGGTGCAAAGTGAAGTTCTGCAATGTGTACTGATATTTAGGTGAGATCACCTGAAGCCAACCAAATTAGTAACTGGATATTTCATGTACTTTAGCACCTTCTACTTAAGAGGTAAACTTTATTCTACCCAGGAATATTCCAGATAGGCTAAATGACAACCTAGACTTAAAACTGCAGGTAACTTGGTCATTTGAACATAAAAAGAATATATGTTTAATCAGTATTAATAAATATACTAATGCAACCATTATCAAATATTAATATTATTGATAAAACCATAACAGGAATCCTCATTTTTCTGATGCAATGTATCAAACACTAACATTTTCCAGGCACTCATGAGAAGTTTGTCGGTAATAAATTACTTATTTAAATTTAAAAAAAAAAAAAGCGTGTGTGTAAATACACACACTTTTTTTGACTGATGAAAAATTTAGTCAACATTTTCTTCATATTTACAACGTTAAGATTAATTTTTGGTTTTGTAATTGAGTGGTCTTTTAACAAAACTATCTCCTATTTAGTATGTTTTTCCTATGGATTCTGTTTATCTTCTCAAAAGCAAAATGTACAAGTGGTGTTTTGGATTGGCAGTTCCATGCATCAGTATTTCTACATAAAGGCCAATTTATCCCTAGAACTTGTAATAAAACACAAACATTACAATCTGCAATAATTTTTTCCCTGCTAAGGGTCAACTCCAAATAATAGACAGCCACAGTCTCTCTGCCACAGTAAAGTCACGACTTCTCCCCAGAGCAATTACATATTTCAGTGGTCTTTCCAAAACAAACCAAAGAGCAAAATCCATTCTGCAGTTCAACTCGTTCTGTCATCTATGTAAGGACTTTTACTTATCCTAACTGTAGCTAACTTTAAAGAGCCCAGCAAGGAAGGATTTACAGGAAATTACAGCTCCAAATACTGATCTCCGAGTAAGAATCAGTTTTGTCAGGGCAGGGACTTCAGATTTTGGCCTGCCTGCACTTCTGGAGGCGAAGCTGGCAGGAAGTGGAAGGGGAAGCAACGCACTTGGGGCCGGGATAAGCTGTAGGCAGGAAGCAAGGGAAGACAGTTACAGGCCAGTCAGCAAGATAATGAATACAATCCAACCTCACAGCAACAAGGAGAAAAAGAAGTTTGACTTTGATTTTTAGCTCCAAATTCAAACAATGGGATTAATGGTAGTCTGCTGTTTTCCTCCCATTGTACCAAGGCATAAAACAAGCTTTGTTTGGTTTAGTGAGAGAAGACACTACTCTATGCACTGGTACTGAGAGCTGTGGATAATCAAGCCCCGTGCAAAGAAGTACCGGACAGATTAAGGCTTTAGTGCCTATAATAGGTGGGATTTCCACAAGAAACTAAGTGAGTTAGGTGGCTATATCTCGGGTAAATTAAGGAACATAAGGAGAAAAAGCCTTATATTGACACTTATTTCTGTGGCTAGGTGTTTACTTCAAGGGACCGTTTGCCCGACTGTTCCAAGTTTTCCATTGGCTTCACTGGAAGGAACTACCAACAGTAGCAACCAAGTGAAAAAAGAAAGAAAAAAATGTTTTAAAAAAATAATAAAAAAGTCTTTCTTCACAATTGCTGAGGTTTTGTGCCCATTTCTTAGAAAACGACTGTCTAAAATGCTACTGCTTGCACAGCTACACAAAAGAAGCAGGAAATTTCCAAAAAGAGAACACTACAACAATCCTTTTAAAGGGGAAACTACATAATCTTTAACAGCACATCCATGTTCTGCTCATCTGTAATTAATGTACACCGACTGAAGTCCATCCTCAGCTGTTATTTGAGGGAGGACTACATGGGAAAAGAAGGAAAATATTTAGTTGGGCGCTATAAAAATAGGAAACTAGCAATAAAATTTAGATTCTACTGAATTTTAAAATGCCATTATTTAACTTTATTCTGAATAATCCTTAACAGAAACTTCCATTTTCTAACTAATTAAAAACCCCAACCATATGTCTCCCAGAAACAGACAGAAGAAGAATGAATAGAAGAAAACCCAACATCAATAACCATAAAACTGCAGAAATAGATTCCAGATGTTTAAAAGGCAGATTTTTTTCCTTAGTCTCTCTAAAGTAGGTATGAAATTGAAAGGTTGGATTCTTTCCATGTTGTCTTCCAAGTATCTTATTGATGCAAAATTGTTTCTGTGGAATTGGGCTGCCTTCATTACAATCACAGAAGAAATACTGTGTGCCTCATGCTATCCGAATTGTTCAGACCGGAAATGCTACAACAATTTCAGTCTCAACTGTGCTATGGCAAATCCAATTCTTTTTCAGTCTTTCATGCAGTTGTCCTTCAATACCAGTAATGTTGGCAGTAGCAGTATTGTTAGAAGGAATCAGTATGAAACTATCATGTAAATACAGCCCTGAGTGATGGTAGCTGTGACTTCAACAGCATTTGGTATTCCTGATTCAGAAAAAGAGTTTGGTAACATGATAGTTCCATTTTAATACTTTATACGGTTAAAAGAGTTTGGGCAAAGAAATTAAGAAGATGCAAGTTCTCAGACACAATTTTATAGCCTGTGTGTCTGCCATATACACAGCAAAGGAAAAATGCTTTGACTACTCTTATGATGTACTGAATTAGGAATCAGGAGTCTTGTTGCATAGGAAAAAAAGTACGAACACTGCAGAGAAACTGTGTAGATTGTATTGTACAGTATTCATTGCACCAGGCTATTTGTTATTTTTAACCTAGCTTTTCACAAGGTTATTTATAAATTACTTTCCTCCAAAGGCAGGAGCAATGAAATTAAATATTCTCCAATGCTTTCCACAATTCTTTCTGTGTAGCTAAACTGGCACAGAAGATGTTTGTATTCCCTACTCCAAATATTTCACCAGGTTCCTATTCTCAGTTTGTCAGAAAACACTGTGCCTGACAACTGAAGTGATCTGTCCTGTCAGAGCCAAGAGTTCCAATGATGTCTGCTGAGACCCAGGAAAAAGCATCAGAAACAGGGGTTCATGCCATTTCACAGCTCACAGCCCAAGTCAGCCTTTCTGGTGCAATACAGAATTACAAAGCTGTAAGTAATGGTGCAAAGAAACAGAAACATGAAAAACTGGACCACATCGTAATGTGGCAAATGGCTCGGCTATCCTTGTGGGAAATCTATGAGTTCCTTCAGAGAAGGCATCAAACAAGGTATTACTGCATGTGTGAAGTCTCCCTCTCCTTTTCCCAGTCAAAAATTAGGAAAAGTACTTGAACAACATAGGATTTTCTTACATGACTTAGTCAAACACTGAAGCACAGATAAGGGAAATGCTTAATCTACCTAAGGGAAGCTAAATAACTTTTAGTGAGGTACACATTCTTCTGAAATGACATTATCAAACCCTCCAAAGCAGCATCTTAACAAAACAAGAGATGAAATTTCTGGTACTGATTGTATCCCACAAAGACTACATAAGTAAGTCAAGTATTTCTTATATAAATTAGATGTGTCACTTTCCCTAAGTATGCAGAATTTATGTTCTCTAATCCCGGTCTCTAAGACTGGAATGAAAGTGATTATTTAAAACAAAAAAAAAACCACAAACCAAAACAACAAAACCCAAACAAACTATAATTGAATATTTTTATTCTTCAAATCCTAAAATCATTAGTTAGTAGAGTCTTCATAAAATCATAGAATCATTTAGATTCAAAAAGACCTTTAAGGTGTTGCATCCAATCTCTAAGACAGCATTACCAAGGCCACCACTAAACCATGTCCCTAAGTGCTACAGGTCTTTTAAATACCTCCAGGAATGGTGACTCAACCACTTCCCTGGGCAGCATATTTTGATGTACAAATTTTTCCTTTTATCCAACTTAAACCACCCGTAGCACAACTTGAGTCTGTTACATAGGGGAAAAACCAAAAACTATTTTTTATTAATGGTCAATTTGTCACTGTCAAATTTAGAAGTTGAACTACTTACTAATAACTCCTGCATTTGTCACAAAGTATTGTGTTCAGTATAATGTTCTGAGAAAGGATTTTGAGAAAGGACCTGACTATAATCTAATAACTACAGACAGCAAAAAGATTTTAACAATAATGAATCCTTAAAACACATAACACCTTCCCCAGCCTAAAAATTTATTTACTAATTTGAAACAGGGATAAACACATTTTATTAACTGCAAGTTCATGACATCAAGTGTACTTTCTAGTCTTTCAATTAAGAGTATGCAGTTAATTCAAGAGAAGATATAAATCTAAATCTCAAGTCCTTTTCCAGTCTTTTTATAAAGCTCTTTCTTTTATGGAATGCTTCTACTTACATTAGCCTTGCAGCACAATAGACAGACACGCTTCCGTTTTCCAGAGAAGTTTGTTAGTGCAATGAAGAACCTTGCCCAAACTCAGGATGGCAGAT